>NW_004444071.1:3125383-3221791 GCF_000243295.1 Trichechus manatus latirostris | reverse complement strand
TATATATAACTTTTTCCCCCCAAAACTCTCCTTTCTTAACTTCAACAAAAGACATGATTTTGAATAGCAGCGTCCAATAGAACTTTGTACTGTGATAGTGTTCTGTATCTGTCCAGTATGGTAGCCACTAGCCGATGTATCTTTTGAGCACTTGAAATGTGGCTAGTGCAAATTGAAACATCCTGTAAATAAAGCACACAATGGAGTTTTGAAGACTTATAACTATGGAAATAAAAGAATGTAAAGTATCTCGATTTTTAAATATTTATTGTTGTTAGGTGCCGTCAACTTGATTCCAACTCATAGTGAACTCATGTATAACAGAATGAAATATTTGGCGAATGAAACGTTGCCCAGTCCTGTGCCATCCTTACAATCGTTGCCGTGTTTGAGCCCATTATTGTTGTTAGGTGCCATCAAGTCGGGTCCAGCTCGTAGTGATCCTGTGTATAACAGAACAAAACACTGCCTGGCCCTGCACCATCCTCACAATCATTGTTATGTTTGAGCCCATTTAATATTTTGGCTATAATTGGGTTAAAGCAAATATATTTAATTTCACCTGTTCCTTTTCTTTTCTTTTTTTTTTAATATAACTACTGCAAAATTTATAAGTAGGTTTGTGGCTTGTATTTGTGGTTCTTATATTTCTGTTAGGTCATGCTGTCTCAGAAATAGATATATTTTTTAAACCTTTCATAAAATTGAGTGTAAAGATAAAGGACACATTGTTGAGGACAAATTTAAGAGAGGACTGTCACTTTTTAAAATGATACTGTTAAATTTCATAACATTTTAGTAGCTGACATTATAAGGTAATATAACGAATTCAAATTTGGTATTATAGAATTTCAACTAGAAGTTTATTACTTAGCCTACAGTATGAATGAAGGCCATAAAGTTCTAATACTTGTTTAAAGTGCAGTAGTGCATTTTCCTCTTTCATTTTTCATCTCTGGATTTTTTCATTCTTAAGGTGTGTTCTGTATCCCAATATAGTTTAAAAAAAAAGGTATTTTAAAATTTTATGTAATCAGATCTATTGGTATTTTCTTAAGGTTTCTGCTAGTGGTGGCAGTTTTGAAAAAAAGTCTCACCCCCAAAATTGTATTTTATATTTTAGTCTTTAGTTTTTATTGTAGTATGAGCTAAGAGGAGTCAAGTCTTCCTTAATTTTTACTCCCAATTTATTAGCCAGTTGTTTTAATGACATTTATTGAAACATTCATTTCCCCACTGATGTGAAATGCCACCTTTATTGTATACTGAATTCTTACATATACTTGATTTTCTGGATATAGTAAATAATATTTAATACATAAATTTATGCATAAAGTTCCTCAAGGTTCAGCAAGGAAAAGAATTACAGTGGAATAAATAAACTGTCCTAGCATTTTGCTTTATTGATTATTGAATAATTATTTTTTATTCACGATTATAGTTAATCTGATTAGGTTAAATATTGATTTCCTCAATATAGAATTCTTTTTAAGTGTGAACTTTGATACTGCGGTAGTGCATGGAGCTTTAAGCTTAATGAATAATTTGCAAAATTGTTCTGATTTTAATTTAGTGAGATCAAGACAGAAGACAAACTGAGTGAATGATTTCATTCTCGTTGCTTATGTTCTAGGTGATCTGTAAGTCGGATGCGCCCACCGGCGACGTTCTTCTTGACGAAGCTCTGAAGCATGTTAAGGAGACTCAGCCACCAGAAACGGTCCAGAACTGGATTGAATTACTTAGTGGTAAGCTTCTGTGTAGCAACTAAAAACTGAATTCTATTTAAAAGTTTTATAAAACCCCCAAATCCTTTTGAAAGGAGCCTATACAAAATAGAAGCTTGTTTGGTTATTTATGCAGACTTTAAAGTTATCAGTCACTGAGTGTGGAAAATAATGGTTTTTAAAATTTCAGTTCCCCCTTACACCAGTGTTCATTGTGGCATTATTCACAATAGCCAAAGGGTGGAATCAACCCGAATGTCCATCAACAGATGAATGGATAAACAAAATGTGGTATATATATACAATAGACAATTATTCATTCATATGTGCTATGACATGGATGAATGTTGAAAACATTATGCCAAGTGAAATAAGTCAGAAACAAAAGGACAAATATTATATGATCCCATGTATATGAAGTATCTAGAATTGGCAAATGCATAGAGACAAAAGTAGATTAGTAGTTACACAAGCTGGGAGGGGAGGGGAGAACAGATAGTTATTGCTTAATGAGTACTGAGTTTCTGTTTGGGGTGATGAAAAAGTTTTGAAATAGATAGTGGTAATGGTTGCTGTTGTGTGTAGGATTTTATCTTAGAAAATGAATAGAGAGAAACTTAGGTTTGACATACACGAACTCGTTTAGTTTATTGCAAGGTAGTCATGGTAAGGCACACAAGTAAGGAGACCTCATACCATTCATTTAGAGCTGGAGAATCAGAATTAACAATTTACAATGTTAGTTCAATGGTTAGAGTCCAAATCATTAGACTTCAGGCTTCTACCTTTAATGAGAGGTCTAAGGAGGAAGGTTTAACCATGGCTCAAACACCACAGAGATCTCTCGTAGATAAGGGTCCAAAGTCAGTGGCAGTGGACAGAATCTCAGTTCCATCTCTGCCTTCTTTCAGTGAGTGAACAGAAATTTAGGGTTTATATGTGAATTTGTTAGCTTGGTTCCACACAACAAGGGTCAGTGTGACGTCAGAGACTAGTATGTCTTTCTGCAGGGTTCGAGCACAGCTGAATGATGCATCTTTTTTTCAAGGTTAGAGATTAGGAAGGTTGTTTAGATTTATGTTTTCTTGTGTCATAGCATGCCAGGTCAAAGTGAACTTAAAGGTTGTTTATGTTCTTTACATACTTCACATGCTTCTGTGTTTTTGTGTCTAAGTTCAGTAATTTTAAAAATAACTTTCGTATGACTTGGCAGGTTTCTAATGACTTATAGTCAATGTTTGAGAGTCTCACAAAGGTAGACATTTCTATTTCTAGATTCATATTATGAGTGGTTATACATATGTATATTGAAAGCATAATAGTGACTTAAATCTTACAGCATTTAAGGGTATTATAGAAACATGTAGAACAGTTAAACAACATTGCAGATATAATTAATGTTACTTAAGAATTGTTAAAGTGACAAATCTTTGTTATATATATATTACCACAATAAAATAATTAAAAAAAAAAAAATCTCCTTTAACAAGACTGAGCATATACTGAATGAGATGTAATATTCTTCCTTAGCGTTCTCGTCGTTCTTCATTAAAATTACCTTATATACTACCTTATTTTATCAGTCAGGATAGGCTAGGTTAAGCTGTGTATGGTAAGCCCAAACCTAAGTGGCTTAAGACAGTGGTTTATTTCTCACTCATGTTGTAAGTCAATCATAAGTCATGTCATCCTCACTCTGACCACCAGGCAGATGGAGCTGTCACTGTCTGGAGTCTTGCCCATCACTGTCATAAAGGGAAGAAGAGCATAGCAAATCACTCAGACTCTTAAAAGTTTTTGCTCAGGAATGACATGTGGTTCACATTTCATTGGTCAGAACTACTCATATGGGCTCCCTTAGCTTTAAGGAGATTGGAAAGTGCAGCCTTAGGGAGGAGAACCTGAAACACTTGGCTGACAGCGCTGACTTACTGTTGTTAGGTCTGTTGTGTCGGTTCTGACCCATAGCAACCTTGTGTACAACAGAATGAAATGCTGTCCAGTCCTGCGCCGTCCTCACAGTCATTGTTATGCTTGAGCCCATTGTTGCAGCCACTATGTCAGTCCACCTCGTTGAGGGACTTCCTGTTTGTTGCTGACCCTCTACCAAGCATGATGTCCTTCTCCAGGGACTGGCCTCTCCTGATAACAAGCCCAAAGTATGTGAGATGAAGTCTCGCCAGTCTTGCTTCTAAGGATCATTCTGGATGTACTTCTTCCAAGACAAATTTGTTCATTCTTCTGGCAGTCCATGGCATATTCAGTATTCTTCGCCAACACCATAATTTCAAAGGCACCAATTCTTCTGTCTTCCTTATTCATTGTCCAGGTTTTGCATGCACATGAGGCAATTGAAAATACCGTGGTTTGAGTCAGGCACATCTTAGTCCTCAAAGTGACATCTTTGCTTTTGAACACTCTGAAGAGGTATTTTGCAGCAGATTTGCCCAATGCAACATGTTGTTTGATTTCCTGACTGCTGCTGCCATGGGTGTTGAGTGTGGATCCAAGTAAAACGAAATCCTCAACAACCTTAGTATTTTCTCTGTTTATCATAATGTTGCTTATTGGTCCAGTTGTTAGGATTTTTCTTTTTATGTGAAGTGTAATCCATTCTAAAGGCTGTAGTAGTCTTTGATCTTCATCAGTAAGTGCTTCAACTTCTCTTCACTTTCAGCAAGCAAGGTTGTGTCATCTGTGTATCGCGGTTGTTAACGAATCTTTCTCTAATCCTGATGCCACGTTGTTCTTCATATAGTCCAGCTTCTCAGATTATTTGCTCAGCACACAGATTGAATAAGTATGGTGAAGGGATACAACCCTGACACACACCTTTTCTGATTTTAAACTACTCAGTATCCCCTTGTTCTGTTCGAACAACTGCTTCTTGGTCTATGTACAGGTTCCTCATGGGCACAATTAAGTGTTCTGGAATTCCCATTCTTCACAGTGTTATTCATAATTTGTTATGATTCACACAGCTGAGTGACTTTAAACATCTTTCTGGTATTTGCTGCATTCAGCCAAGGTCCAGCTGACATCAGCAGTGATAACCCTTGTTCCACGTCCTCTTCTGAATCCGGCTTGAATTTCTAGCAGTTCCCTGTTGATGTACTTCTGCAACCGTTTTTGAAAACTGTTTTTTACTTGCATGTGATATTAATGGTATTGTTTGATGATTTCTGCATCCTGTTGGATCACCACTCGTCAGTTTGTTGTATTGTGGTGGCTTGCATGTTGCTGTAATGCTGGAAGCTATGCCACCAGTATTTCAAATATCAGCAGGGTCAACCATGGTGGACAGGTTGCAGCGGAGCTTTCAGGCTAAGACAGACTAGGAGGTAGGACCAGGTGATCTACTTCTGAAACAGATTGGCCAGTGAAAACCTTATGAATGGCTCACTGCATACAGTCTTTGACTGACTCAAATATTATAAACCATAACTACAACATTGTTGGAAGATTCCCATAATTTCTTCAACTCCAGGTCAGGTTTATCCTTTATTCCAGTATACACAACCCTTGAGTTCTCAGCATTTTTCAGGATTGAATGGTCGTGATGCGTTTAGATGCTCAACTACTTAACATTTTTATGAAAAGAACGTTTTGTGTCACTAAAACCATTAATATTATGACATCTCTTAATTTTGATTTCTTCTCTCCTCCAACCCCCTGATTCTTACATATAAGATGATTGTCCACCTTGTTTAGGTTACTTCATCACTGGCTTACCAACGATTACTATGTTTTATGGCTTACTATTACAGCTTACCTACTACGTATTATGTTTTAATATGTCTTTATGTGAAAATAACTGATAATATAAATGTTTTTTATTCCCAGGGTCCAAAATAGACCTAGTTTATATGTAATTAATTATTACATGCATAGTTAATTAATTTATTTTAGAGTTGAACCCTAGTTTTTAGAGGCTTTTACATAAATTTGGCGATGCAGTATTTTATGTTGTGTTATTTTAAATTTCCAAAGTCAATTAAGAATGTCAGAAAACACTACCTACCCAATTCTAGCCTAGTGTCTTAGGCTGCCTGCCACCTGCCAATAACATTAGAAAGCATAAAAACCAAATCTAAACTGACTGGAGAAAGGTACAGCAAGCAGGCCTTTATTGGGGAAACTGTGGCTTTGCACAACACTGAAGAAAGAGAAGCCATACACCTTTGAAAGAAGAAATGTACCTCCATCCTGGGGCTCATTTTATTCTGCATATAATCACTGCCTGTGTACTTTGTTGTTTCTTCTGTTTGGAATGCAGCTCCTTTTCCTTTGAGTTTCAAGATTTAGCTTGAAAGTTCCTTCTCCTGTGACTTTCCTAGAAATATTACTTTACATCAAACTCAAGTAATTTTTTAACCATTGATACTTGGTTCATATTATTCTTATGGCCCTATTATTATTTTATTCTATTCAGTATAGTTATGTTACATATTTCCTTCACTTGATCTTAAATTCCTATAGAGTTAGAAATATATTTGTATTCTTGGTACCTAATATGATTCCTAGAACATTATAAATACTGTAAATTCTTTCTGCCAAAGTGCTAGTTCTGTACATGGGTAAATAATAATAGCTAACATTTATTGAGTGCCCTTCATGTATCAGGCTCTGTTCTAAGATCTTGATATGTCTTAACTCACTTCATCCTTCTAATAGCCCTGTGAGCTTGATACAGTTGTTATCCTCATTTTACAGACGAGGACATGTAAGAATAGAGAGGTTAACGCACCTTACATAAATTGCGCAGCTAGGAAATAACAGTTAGGATTCAAACCTAAGCAGTGTGACTCCAGAGCCTGTTATGCCATATCGAGTAACTGGTACTGATTCTTTAACATTAAAATGTAGGTGTGGGCTTGTTTATTAACACCAGAAAATGAAATAAACAGAATTACATTTATTATTCAAGTATGTTTTTCTTTCATAGTATTAGGTTTTTAAATCTGTTTTAGACCCTTAATATATATGACCCCAAGTATATTTTAACTCTACTCCTTTTTGAAGTTATGCAAAAAAATTGAATGCAATGATTGTTTTTCTTTTGTATAAGCTGGTTTGCCAGGCCTATTTATTTGGAAAGTTTGTTTTCTTTAAATGCAAGAAATGACTTTAATTACTAATAATTCATGATACAAATTCTCAACCCTTAATTATTTAACTGTTGCCAATTTCTTCAAGTCCCTAATTTTACAGAGTGAATCACAAAATGCAAAGTGACATTCCAGATCATTCTTCTTTTAAGAAAAAAAGCTTCCATTTTTTCTTTATTGTGTTCATGTTTTCCTTTAAATCATTTAGATATTTATAATAGCTTTTTTAAAGTCCTTATTTGCTCATTTTATCATCTCTGTCCTTTTTGGGTGTGTTTTGACTGTATTCATTTTTTCCTCTTGGTTTTGGGTCACATTTTCCTGCTTATTCACAAGCCTAGTCATTTTTTATTGGTTGGTGGACATTGTGAATATTATGCTGCTGAGTAGTAAATTTGTTGTCTGTCTTTAAAGAGTGTCGAATTTTGTTTTGGAAGGCTGTTACAATATTCGCAGAATAGTTTGATTTTAAACTTTGTTACGGTAGGTCTAGAGTAGCCTTTACTCTAGGGCTAGTTTAGCCCTACTGCTTAGTATTTAGCCATGATTCTTCTGGGTCCCCTTCTCAATGTCCTTGACTATTCAGTGAAGCCTTTGCATACGGTCTAGTTGGCACGCTAATGTTTCCCAGCCCCATGTGAACTCTTGGAATTGTTCAGCTTACAGCTTTCTGGTAGTTGTTCTTTCCCTAGCCTTGTAGTGTTTCTTACCCTAACACATATGCCTTTGTTTTTAGCCAAAGGCTCGAGGGGATACCATGCAGATTCTAGACGTCTTTTTCTGTATAGTTTTCTCTCGTCCAGACTCTGCCTTACACATTCCAGCTGCCTTAGTCTCTCTGAACTCTGATCTCTGCTTTTGCACACACAGTATGACTGCTGTGCTCTTCTTGGGATCTTCCTTCCTGCTTCACTGTGTGGAATGTGCTTCCAGACAGTAAGGTTGGGCAATCCTGGGTCTCACTTAGTTTATTTCTCTTTCTCAAGGGTCATGGTGGCTGTGCATGAGATGCACTGGCTGGTAATGGAACCCAGGTCTCCTGCGTGAAAGGCAAGAATTCAGCCACTGAACCACCAGTGCCTCTCTTAGCTTTATAAGCCGTGTGTATGTAGCAGTTTCAGGAATAGCATATTAATATGGAAACTTTTTTTTCTCCTTTTGTCTGTTTATTGCAGATTGGTGTTTAACAGAAAAGAAAGTTAATACTTTGCTGTTGGCTGCTTTTTGACAACTGTTGGAGAGAGGCCAGACATAAGTGAACACTTGGGTTATTTCCACATTAGGTTGAGGTTGACTGTGGTTTGAAGATTGCTTTCAGTTTAGTCTTTTGAGTGACTACTGTGCCTGAAAATGTGCCAGATGCTTAGACTCCAAAGGTGTAGCCTCTAAAGGGTGTATGATCTAGTTGCGGAGAAAAACAGAATTGGATTTTCTTCTCCTTCTTTGGAGGAAGAAAATAATCAAATTTTATCATTCATTTTAACGGTACAAAAATTTTACAAAATTGGTAAGTAATACCTATCATTCTTTTCTAACTTTTGAAATCTTTTGTTTAGGTGAGACATGGAATCCATTAAAATTGCATTATCAGTTAAGAAATGTACGGGAACGATTAGCTAAAAACCTGGTGGAAAAGGGTGTATTGACAACAGAGAAACAGAACTTCCTACTTTTTGACATGACCACACATCCTCTTACCAACAACAACATTAAGCAGCGCCTCATCAAAAAGGTACAAGAAGCCGTTCTTGACAAATGGGTCAATGACCCTCACCGCATGGACAAGCGCTTGCTGGCCCTCATTTACCTAGCCCATGCCTCGGATGTTCTGGAGAACGCTTTTGCTCCTCTTCTGGACGAGCAGTATGATTTAGCCACCAAGAGAGTGCGGCAGCTTCTTGATTTAGACCCTGAAGTGGAGTGTCTGAAGGCCAACACCAACGAGGTTCTGTGGGCGGTGGTGGCAGCATTCACCAAGTAACTACTCAGAGGAAAGCCTTCTCCTTTCTCTCATGTAAACCAGTTTTTCTTCTATTGACTTCTGGTTTTCTGCAGTTTGTACTTTCCCACACTATAATTGGCTTTTGTTTTATGAAGATGGTGGGTGGCTTTTTCTTTTTTATATGTATGCAGGATTCTGCTGGTACGAGAGGCCTTCTGTTTCAATTTTTTTTTTTTAAATTCCTGTCATTGGCATTCCATTCCCTCTTGCCATTCTCACTGTTTACCGGCTTTGGCTTTCTGGTATGCTTTGACTTACAAAGTACCTCCAGTCTCCTCACATGCACATCTTTTGGATTACCTCAGCTTGAGTTTTCCCACATGTGCATGTACATCTAGCATTCTGCGTACAGTTCAGGCAGAAGTCACAAAAAGGCCTTTAACTCACCAAAGGTAAATATCTGTATCTGTTAGGACATTTTATACATAGACCTCAGTTGAGATGTATACTTAGCAAAATTATTTTTAAATTGAACAGCACAGTAAATACTTAATATAAAATGCCCCTTGGATTCTGCTTCCCATGTAAATCTATTGTATTATTATTACACTTGTTATAATTTTAACTATTAAATCATAAAGGTCCAGTTGTTTCACAAAGCCAGTTTGGGATGGGCTGCATTCCAGTTATGTTGTATATAGTTTGAATTATATATAAATTGCCCCTTTTTCTGGCCATGCCTGCCCCATCCCCCATCTTAGTATTTTGCAAGACTTAATTAGTTGTACACCTGGTGCCCCTCACTTGTTTCAGTCATTATCATTTGATGGCAAAACAGACCTCTCATCATTGAAGGAGAGAGGAAAGGTGTGTGTGTGGTTGGTCCCCGGAGTTCTTGAGCTGTGCCATTCCTGGTACTCTTTGCCTGTGCATTGCCTTTTTTGATTTTTTAAAAAATCATTTCTATAGGGAAGACGCTTGTGACCAGTACTAATCTTGAGTACAGTTTTTTCTTTTTCTGTCCACAAGTAAATTAATGTCTGCTCTTAAATGTCATTTATCTACTCACACTTTCTTGGAGGAAAAAAAAATCCAATGTCAGTCCTAGCAGATGTTGCATGTAAGTTGTTAGCAAGTAATGACTACAACTCAGATGATTACGATTTTTGTAACAGAAAGCTCTGCTATGTTTTAATTTTTATATACAATTATGATGATTAGCACATTGTAAGAATATAAACCTTTGCTTTTTAAAGTTTATTTTTACTATTTCTTTATCACTGTTTATCATACCACCATTGCTTTCATAATGTAAATACTATACATTGAACAAATTAAATGTCAAATTTTTTATTACCATAGTTCATGTTAATAGTGGGACTTTCAGGTGTTTAGAGATTTTTTTGGTTAACCTTCAGTGCAAAAGTACTAGATGGTGTATAACTCTAGAATTGAATTTTAAGGGATTCCCTAATATGTATACTATCTTTTTATCTCAAGTAATAAATAAACTATGATCTTGAAAGTGCCTGAATCAGCGCAAGCATGTCATTTGTATTTTTGTGTTCTTCGTTTCTTTTCAAATGCAGTTTTACTTAGCCTTAGTATGGCATCGTGATATTTTAATTCAGGACATAGCAGACTTTTTCTTAAAGGGCCAAATAGTAAATATTTTTGGTTTTACAGACCAGCTATGGTCTCTGTTGCAAACTACTCAATTCTGCCAAAATAAAGCTGCCGTGTACGATAACAATCAGTGGGCGTGGCTGTGTGCCTGTAAACCTTTATTTATGCAGACAGACAGCTGGCTGTGGGCCATAGGTTGCCAGCCCGTTTTTAATGCATGGAAAAAGATTTTCTATCTAGTAAGCTAAAACTTTACCTCCAAAAGTGATGCTGCTGGTGGAATTAAGTGTATTAATTTGAAGTTTCTTTCCATAAAATGGATACTGGAAATTGATGCTAGTATCCTGGAATGTCTTACCAGGTGAAGATTTACTATTTTCCCTTTGAAAAGATGTTAGAAGTGAGGTAATGGATGTTTCTAAGGTACTCTTCATTTCATAACAGCATTTATATTCCGAAGCAGAGGAGTAGAAGGACCTTGTCTGACCTTCTGTCAGTGTTTGCTTCAAAGCAGAGAGTACACTCAGCCCTACCTGTGTATGGCCCCAACTTCAGTATATGTTTCTATACCCAGAGGAGAGAAAAAGTAGTAAAATTGTGTGTGTGTGTGTGTAGGGGGTGGTGGGTGTTATCTAGAACTCTCTCCTATAAAATGTTAAAAGCAGGAATGATGTAACTCCATGGAAATTGTTCTCTGGTAGGAGCAGTATTTCCACTGGTGTATGTCACCTCAGTTCCAAGAATCAGGTAGTAAATTTTAGTATTATAATAAAAACTACATAGAAACCTGTTGTGCAGAGAATTAGTAGTTGCTTCTTTTTATGTTGTGTAATTGATGAATGTTCCTTAAAATAACTTGTTCTAGTACAATTCTTTAATGGAAAGGAGAAAGGAAATTTACTGAATGCATACTCTGTTGTTGCTGTTGTTGCCGCGTCCCGTCTAGTCGATTTTTGACTCATAGCTACCCCGTGTGACAGAGTAGAACTGGCCCATAGGATTTTCTAGGCTGTAATCTTTATGGGATCAGATTGCCAGGTCTTTCTCCTGTGGAGCCGCTGAGTGGGTTTGAACCACCAACTTTTGGTTAGCATCCAAGAGCTTAACACCACCAGGGCTCCTTTACTCTGTGCTGCTTAGTTATTTTATACCTTATTTTGGCCCCTTAAAATCCTAATTACTATTTTCATTTAATGAAGAAACAGGCTCAGAGAGAATTATTTGCCCAGTATCACAACTAGTAAGTGTTTGAGCTGGAAGTCAGACTCAAGTTTGAATTCCAACATCTCACATGACTTCTCAGTTTTGAGGCGCTGTTCAAATACCACCTGTTTCTAGAGCCATCACATGTTAGGTTAGTTCTAGACGATGCTGTTACTCTTGACTTTGTATCTACTTTCTAGCTGTAAGAGGTCCAGGCATAAGCAATACCTTGATAAGATGAAAACATTTAAAATTTATTTTCTGTTTTTTGTCCCAAATCAGTTAAGAAGACTTTGATTTTCTGCTTTAGCCTCTGGCAATATGATCAGATCCTTTTTTCAGTGAAAGTGGTACCTCTTCTGTCTTTTCTTGATGTGAGTCTGGGGCATGTTTTGAAGGAGATTGTCCTTCAGTTAACTCTTTCAGGAACTCAAATACTGAAATGGTACTGTTGGAGTGGGGTTTCACTTCGTGTAAATGTTTAAAAGAACAACTTTATCTGATTATAGAAGTAATATACTTTCATACATTCAGATAGAAATATACTTCAGAAAGTGAAAGTGCCCTGTGATCTTTCTTCTTTCTTTGCTGGTCTGATTGGTGATTGACACATACATTTTTCCATGTACATATATATTCATAGGTATAGAGATGTATTTATGTGTTTGTGTCTATGAGGTATCCCTCACTTTATAAACCTATTAACTTTTTGAATTTCAGTAGTGAGTTTGGATACTAAGGAATTCATCCTTGTTTTTTTTCCTTGAGTGGGTATAGTGAGAGTTCAGATAGTGAAGAAATCCTGTAATTTGGAATCATACTGTTACACGGTTTTCTTCTTTCATCCACTATATCTTGCAGAGCATTTTAGGGCAATTTTTGCTAAAGATTTGGAGAGATTCCTCAAATTGTCAATGAGTGAATGATTCAAAACTCCAAGAGAGCAGTACGATTTTTTAAAATCTAAAACCTTTATTTCTACTCAAAATTTCATTAAGAAATAAAGTAGGCACTACCCATGCTGATTTCTTCAAAGTTCTGAACTGTTTCAAAGATCTGAGCAGTCCAGTCAAGACTCCCCTGCCTTTGGCAGTACAGACAAAAAGCACTTTTTTCCATAGTCCAGCACCATGGACAAGTGCTGTTAACTGACTCTCCTTTGACCCTGTTAGTCCCAAGGAGATTGAGCAACAGTGACGACATTCAAGTACAATTTTCCCTGTCTTATTTGGGCACTAGGAGGGGACTGCTTTAACGGGCAGATCAGAATATCAGACATGCAAAAAATTCTCATGGTGGTACAAAATAGATTAATGGATATCTCTTGCTTACATATATTATCTTTTGGGGATGAAAAAGTTACCAATTCTACATGTTCTCAGAAGAAAGAAGCATTGTCAGATGTCACATGACCCCCAAAGACCCTGGCCAGCCAAAGCAAGATGGACCTGTGGTCTCTGACACATTCTACCACCCAGTTCTTCCAGAGTTTCTGAACAGGTGGGTGTAATACTCTTTAAAGCACAGCAAACCCTTGCATTTGGTCATCACCCAAAGCAGAGTGAAAAGGGACTAGTGTCTGACTCAGCGGCAGCATAGGACCAGTGAGTAATGACACCTAGCCTGATGATGACATGGGCCCAGGACAGCCAGGTATGGCTACTTTTGCCCCAGCAGCTTGGAAACCACCAGTCGTAAGTTTATGTGAGTATTTATGAAGTTTGTTTAATTTCCAACTCTATGGCCTCTCCATCTTGTGTTAACTTACTGTGTATTGTCAGATAATATTGCTTTGTTTCACTTTTATCCAGATAAAGGTAATTGACAAACAGGAAGTTTCCAGTTCACCTCAGATGATTGGGTCCAAGGATGCGATCCCTGGCTCTTGTAAATTCTGACACAAATGTCATACATTCTATAATAGCACCAGTAAGGTGGTGGTATTAATGTTCATAAGCTTGCAGGCTATCCCTCAAAGAGTACAGATATAGCTTAGTTGAATTAAATTGATAACCACGTTTTCTGCCCAGTGTTAGAATTTAATAGGCATTTACTCCTGATGGAAAAGTGGTCTAATATGACACCCACTAGGACCACAGTATACGTCTGTGAAATTTACTTTTTGCACTTAACACATTGTGGAGAGCTTGCAGAGTAAGCATACATAATTCTTTTTAATGGCTTCATCGTATAGCTTAGTTAAATCTATTAATGGATGTTTGGATTGTTCCCATGTTTTTTCCTATTTACAAATAGTATTGGATATTTTTGTATATATATCTTTATACATTTATCTGATATTTCTATAGGAGGAATTAATAGGAAGTATTAGAAGAGTATCCCTTGAAAATGTGAAAGATAAAGACAAATTGATTTCTAAGATTTATGTTAACTCCTCTACCCATAGTGCATGAATGCTACTTTCGCTACGCCCCAGCCAGTGCTGTAGAGGATATCATCAATCCTTTTGGTCTTTGCCAGGCTAATAGGGGAGAATTATCAAATTATTTTAATTATTGAGTTATCATTTACTATGTTGGTAATTTGTATTTTTCTGTGAATTATCTGTTCATGTCCTTCATTTTTCTAATGAGCATTTATCCCTTTTTTTCTTAATAAATAGAACTTTTCATATATTATGGATATTAACCCCATATCTGTGATCCAGTTGGTTTTCCCTGTCTTTGGAGTTGGTATATGGTAAGTTTGTTGTTGTTAACAATTGGAAAAGGGCACAGTGCCCAAGCATGCAGTCCTTGGAGACCTTAATTGCCCTATGAAAGAGCTGTGCCTGGTCATCAGATTTGGGATTATGCACATATATTTCACACACAAAAAAATTTTTTTGTATGATTAATACAACAAATGGAAAACTCCCAAATGTATAACTTATGAATATATATGTATGCAAACATTTCATTTAAAATTGATTAATACCAGTATATATGTATACAAACATTCCATTAAAAAATTTTTTTTTCCATTTAAAAATTTTTATGATTAAAATGCAAATGGAAAATCATATATAAAATGAATTGAGTAATGAATTATTTTAAGGCAAATACACTTGTAACCACCACCAGGTCTGGAGATAGAACCTTGCCAGCCACTCAGAAACTGTTCAGGGCTTCCTCTCAATTACAGCCTCCTCCCCAGTCCCTAAGAGTAATCGCTGTCCTGTCCCAGCATGCATCTCTAATCATTTTGTTCTGTTTTGTTTCTTTTTCACATGATACTCTTTAAAAGAAAAAGAGTTAAAAGAAAATCTATAGTTTCCTGTTTTTCCCTTGCAGAATATTTGTTGATGAAATGGAATCATTTGTCCTGAGTTTTCCACAGTTTGGATTTTGGTGATTGCATCCACATGGTGTATTTAAAATGTTTCTCTGAGCTCTAGTTCCCATGACCCGGTGATCGGATCGAGAGGTCTGCTGAGATTCAGGTTTGTGTAGGCACCACCATTCATAGGGGGTGGAGTGTTTTTCCATCAAGCAGCACATAATGTCTGCTTATCTCTCCTGTTACCATGTTAGCAGCCTGGCTGTTCCATTCTTAGATTCTGTGATTGTTGGTGGTATTTTAATTGTTAATCCATTTTATCCTCATTTATTTGCTAGAATATTTCTGTAAAGAGAAACTTTATTTTATCCATGTTACCTTTTAGTATAGTCTGTAGAGGAAATGTAGGACAAACTCTTACAGTTTATTTACCAGTTTTTCAAAAAAGAGTTCCCTAGCTTCCACCAAGGTGCCTGATTAAGGTTTTTTTGTTTTGTTTTGTTTTGTTTTTAAGTATTCTGAACATTCTTAAACATAAAACATTCGTTTGATCTATTACAGTTATTATTCTTACGGATGCTAAAATTGTCGTATCTTTGGCCAGTGGGAACCTCTTTCAGAGGTCCTTTTGACATATCGTGGTAGTCTTTGATAACCCCTGATGAGATGTTCCAGGCTCATTTTGTATATTTCTTGCCCATATTTGGAATCATCCATTTCTCCAAAAATATATGGTTTCTTTTAGCATGAAACGGTATTTCAAGACCTTAATCTGAGTTTTTGGAGTACTTCCTGCTACTGTTTTGGTCATTGCTTCTAGGGGGAAAATTGTGTGTGTGTGTGTGAAAATACAGTACATCATTAGTTTATATGGTGCTTCCAATTCAAATTTAGAACTACAGGGTTTTTTCTATCTTCTGTCTTACAGTTCTCTACTTTTCCATATTGAGAATCCTGGTGTTCAAGGAAGCTGGTGATGATAAAATTAAAATGTCACATAATCACTCATTTGCTTTATCCTCCTTTAAACACATGACAGTCTCAACAATATCAATACCATGCCAGCAATATGATTACTGAAAGCAGTTAAAAACAAATATTTTTTATATGCTCTCCCCACTCTTCCCATAGTTTGTGTGGTTGTACTGCATCTGCCTTGTAAGAACATGTAGTTATTATATACTATAATCTCCCCCATTTAACACTTATTATAGTCTTAACTCTTCAATTAATACATATTAAGTGTTCATCATTTCTTATGCGATTGCCTATCTAGTCATTTTTGTTGTCTTGCACATTCCCTAGTAGATTCTTCAGAAGGAGTTTATGAGAATAATGCTCCCTGAGTTTTTGTACGCAGATGGAAGTTTATCTGCAAACTTTTACTTGAGAAACAGTTTGTATAAAATTCTTGGGTCCCCTTTTCTTTCTTTGAGTAACTTAAGTTTGCTATACTGGGCATAAAGCATTGCCATTAAAGTCTGATTAAAATATGATTTTCCCTTTGCCTGGATGCTCACAGAATTTTCCCCCCAGTATTTTTCCAGTAATGTTGCTAGAGTATGTTTTTGTGTTGGTTATTCTGATTCAGTATTCCCAACTAATGTGGTGTGTTCTTTCATTAGGTAGTGTCAGATCTTTTTTTATTCTTCATTCCAGGAATTAACGTTTTTAGTATTTGTTCTATCCTCTTGTTTGGGTTTTCTTCTTTGGGGGCTATTACATATCTTCTGTATTTTCAGTTTTGCTTGGATTCTTCTATTTCTTGCTGATTTTTCCCTTTTTTAAAAAATCTTCTCTTTCACTTCAGGCATTAGCTCTTTTTGTTTATTCACTGTTAATGATCTGCCTAGTTGAGTGTTTCCTGAAATTATTTTACAAATATTACAAATTACTTCCTCAGTTTTAATACCCAATTTCTGAGTTTTTCTAATTTCAACGTATACTATTGTTGTTAGGTGCTGTTGAGTTGTTCCAACTCATAGCGACCCTATGCACAACAGAACGAAACACTGCCTGGTCCTTTGCCATCCTCACAATCATTGTTATGTTTGAGCCCATTGTTGCAGCCACTGTGTTAATCCATCGCATTGATGGTCTTCCTCTTTTTCGCTGACCCTCTGCTTTACCAAGGATGATGTCCTCCTCGAGGGACTGGTCCCTCTTGATAACATGTCCAAAGTACGTAAGATGAAGTCTCGCCATCCTCGCTATGAGGAACATTCTGGCTGTACTTCTTCCAAAACAGATTTGTTTGTTCTTCTGGAAGTCCATGGTGTATTCAATATAATTCACAAGCACCATAATTCAAAGGTGTCAATTCTTCTTTGGTTTTCCTTATTCACTGTCCAGCTTTCACATGCATAGGACACGACTGAAAATACCATGGCTCGGATCAGGCGCACCTTAGTCCTCAAAGTGACATCTTTGCTTTTTAACACTTTAAAGAGGTCTTTTGCAGCATATTTATGCAATGCAGTGTGTCATTTGATTTCTTGACTGCTGCTTCCACGGGTGTTGATTGTGGATCCAAGTAAAATGAAATTCTTGACAACTTCAATCTTTTCTCCGTTTATTGTGATGTTGTTTATCAGTCCAGTTGTGAGGATTTTTGTTATCTTTATGTTGAGGTGTAATCCATATTAAAGGCTGTAGTCTTTGATCTTCATCAGTAAGTACTCTTCAAGTCCTCTGCACTTTCAGCAAGCAAGGTTGTGTCATCTGCGTATCACATGTTGTTCATGAGTCTTCCTTGAATCCTGTTGCTGTGTTCTTCCTGATACAG
This sequence comes from Trichechus manatus latirostris, assembly GCF_000243295.1. Taxonomy (NCBI): domain Eukaryota; kingdom Metazoa; phylum Chordata; class Mammalia; order Sirenia; family Trichechidae; genus Trichechus; species Trichechus manatus. Next base: position 3,204,121 of record NW_004444071.1, on the reverse strand, counting down.
TCCAGCTTCTCAGATTATTTGCTCAACATACAGGCTGAATAAGTATGGTGAAAGGATAGAACCCTGACACACACCTTTCCTGATTTTAAACCATGCAGTATCCCCTTGTTCTGTTTGAACGACTAACTCTTAGTCTGTGTACAGGTTCCTCATGAGCACAATTAAGTGTTCTGAAATTCCCGTTCTTCACAGTGGTATTCATAATTTGTTATGATCCACACAGTTGAATGCCTTTGCATAGCCAGTAAAACATGGATAAACATCTTTTTGGTATTCTCTGCTTTAAGGCAAGATCCATCTGACATCAGCAACGATATCTCTTGTTCCACATCCTCCTCTGAATCTGGTTTGAATTTTTGGCAGTTCCCTGTTGATGTACTGTTGCAACTGTTTTTGGATTATCTTTAACATAATTTTACTTGTGTGTGATATTAATGATATTGTTCAATCATTTCCACATTTCGTTGGACTGCCTTTCTTCGGGATGGGTAAAAATATGGATCTCTTCAAATTGGTTGGCGAGGTAGCTATCCTCCAAATTTCTTGGCATAAACAAGTGAACACTTAAGCATTGCATGCATTTGTTGAAACATCTCAGCTGGTATTCTGTCAATTCCTGGAGCCTTGTTTTTCACCGATGCCTTCAGTGCAGCTTGAACTTCTTCCTTCAGTACCATTGGTTGAATGTCGACCAATTCTTTTTGGTACAGTGACTGTATATTCCTTCCATCTTCTTTTGATATTTCCTGGGTCATTCAGTTTTTTTGCATGTAGAATGTTTCAGTATTGCAACTTGAGGCTTGAATTTTTTCTTCAATTCTTGAGAAATGGTGAGCATCTTCTTCCCTTTTATTTTTCTAACTCCAAGTCTTTGCACGTTTTATTGTAATAATTGACTTTGTCTTCTCAGGCTGCCCTTTGAAATCTTCTGTTCAGCTCTTTTACTTCATCATTTCTTCTACTCTCTTTAGCTATTCTACATAAAGAGCAAGTTTCAGAGTCTCTTCTGACATCCATTTTGGTCTTTCTTCCTTTCCTATCTTTTTAATGACCTTTTGCTTTCTTCATGTATGATATCCTTGATGTCATCCCACATCTTATCTGGTCTTTGGTCATCAGTGCTCAGTGTGTTCAATCTGTTCTTGAGATGGTCTCTACCTTCAGTGGGATATTCTCAAGGTCGTACCTTGGCTCTCGTGGACTTGTTTTAATTTTCTTCAGCTTCAACTTGAACTTGCATATAAGCAATTGATAGTCTGTTCTGTAATTGGCCCTCGGCCTTGTTCTGGCTGATGATATCGAACTTCTCCATCGTCTCTTTCCACAGATGTAGTCGATTTGATTCTTGTTTATATTATTACATAGTTTATATTATTGATTCATATTTTGTATCATTTTCTTTATTTTAGCTCACTTTGAGGTTTTAAGTTATAGTTGTCATCTGTTTCCTGGGTATGTCTTTCTGGTGTGCTTTTGTTATCTGTAGGAATTGTATTTGCTCCGAATTCTCTTTTTTCTTATAGTAACATTATATGCAGTTTCACCTAGATTATCTTCTGTTACTCATTTTTATATTAAATTAATTTTCCTGTTCTTTTAGAAGAGACATGTGGTCAGGGTAGGTTTTCTGATGTTATTCTCTAGACATCCCTCTTCTGTTTTGGTGGTGTTAAGAAATAAGGCAGCTTACTTCCTGAGATCTTCTGGTTCTGCTCTCCTCCCCCACTTTTGTCTGGATTTGTCTCCATTGTTCTTTTGTTGCGCAATTTTGATTCTATTCCCGGTATTCCTCAGTATACGTTGTTGGCTGGTCAGTTTTGAGAGTTCACAGCATGCATCAGCGCTTTCAGCCTTCATCACTTTATCATGGACTCCACACACTTGCCCATTAGGTGAGGGTGGAAAAATTCTACCAGTTTCAGCTGCTGCTATCCAGTTGGCCCTCTGAGCTGTCCTGTTGAGTTTGTTCATCATGTTGGGGTATCGGGACCATCAGGTGCCCTGTGGCTTCCTTCTACTTCCCTTGCACAGATCCTGCTACCTAATTGGTCTTGTTACTGTTATGGTTTGTTCCCACCCACTTGTATATTTTGGGGTTTGTGGGGATATCCTGTTACCTAGGTTTATGGTAGATCTTTACCATGGTTTTTCTTTACTAGTTGCTTTGTGTGTATGTAGAGTTTCATCAGAGAAGCAGGGTATGGGGAGATTAAAAAACTCTGCCACTGGTCCTTTCATCTTGCCTGAATCTCCTGGGATAGCTTCAATAGTTTCTTATTTGTAGTATGGTTAAATCATGACTCTATTGCTGTATAGCTTAATTTAGTGCCACTCTTACCAGTAAGACCAATTGCCATTGAGTATCATGCTTATTCACTTTATGATTTAAAAAAAATTTAGCTTTTGTTTTTTTTTTTAAATTGTTCTTGTATTGTTTTCCTTTCTTGCTTTTAAATCTTTGACCCCTCTGGAATTTTATTTTGTTGTCAGAGATTTTGTTGGAAGGGATCTAGCTTCTTTTTTTCCAAAATACCTAGCCAATTTTTTCAACACTATTTGTTTTGATGTTTTGAATTCAGAATTATTACATGTATTTAGTCTTTGTTGCAATTGGTATTCCATCAGTTCCTGGAGCCTTGTTTTTTGCCATTGCCTTCAGTGCAGGTGGGACTTCTTCCTTCAATACTATTGGTTCTTGATCGTATGCTACCTCCCAAAATGGTTGAATGTCGACCAGTTCTTTTTGGTAGTGACTGTGTTTTCCTTCCATCTTGTTTTGACGCTTCTTGTATCATTCAATATTTTGTGTATAGAATCCTTCAGTGTTGCAGTTTGAGGCTTGAATTGTTTTCTTCAGTTCTTTCAGTTTGAGAAATGCTAAGTGTGTTCTTCCCTTTAGGTTTTCTAACTCCAGGTCTTTACACATTTCATTATAATACTTTATGTTGTCTTCTCGAGCCACCCTTTGAAATCTTCTGTTTAGCTCTTTTACTTCATCATTTCTTCTGTTAGCTTTAGCTGCTGTATGTTCAAGAGCAAGTTTCAGAGTCTCTTCTGACATCTGTTTTGTCTTTCCTTTCTTTTTAATGACCTTTTTGCTTTCTTCATGTATGATGTCCTTGATGTCATTCCATAACTCACGTGGTCTTCGGTCATTAGTGTTCAGTGCAGTAAATCTGTTCTTGAGATGGTCTCTAAATTGAGGTGGGATATCCTCAAGGTTGTATTTTGGCTTTTGTGGACTTGTTTTTTTTCTTCAGCTTCAACTTGAACTTGCGTGTGAGTAATTGATGGTCTGTTTTGTAACTGGCCTCTGGCCTTGTTCTGACTGATGATATTGAGCTTCTCCATTGTCTCTTTCCACAGATGTAGTCTATTTGATTCCTGTGTATTGCATCTGGCGAGGTCCATGTGTATAGTTGCTGTTTATGTTGTTGAAAAAAGGTATTTGCAATAAAGAAGTCGTTGGTCTTGCAAAATTCTATTATGTGATCTCCGATGTCGTTTCTGTCACCAAGGCCATATTTTCCAACTACTGTTCTTTGTTTCCAACTTTCGCATTCCAATCAGCAGTAATTATCAGTACATCTTGATTGCGTATTTGATCCAGTTCAGACTACAGAAGTTGGTAAAAATCTTCAGTTTCTTCATCTTTGGTATTAGTGGTTGGTGCGTAAATTTGAGTAACAGTTGCATTAATTGGTCTTACTTGTAGTCATATGGATATTATCCTATCACTGACAGCATTGTACTTCAGGATAGATCTTGAAATGTTCTTTTTGATGATGATTCTGATGCCATTCCTCTTCAATTTGTCATTCCCAGCATAGTAGACCGTATGATTGATTCAAAATGGCCAATACCAGTCCATTTCAGCTCACTAATGCCTAGGATATCGATCTTTATGCGTTCCATTTAATTTTTTATGACTTCCAGTTTTCCTAATTCATACTTTATTCATTCCATGTACCGATTATTAATGGATGTTTGCAGTCATTTCTTCTCATTTTGAGTCATGCTACATCAGCAAATGAAGGTTCCAAAAGAAGACTCCAGGAATAGATGGAATACCAATTGAGATGTTTCAACAAATGCATACAGTGCTGGAAATGGTCATTCATCTATGCCAAGAAATTTGGAAGAGTTGGCCAACTGACTGGAAGAGATCCATATTTATGCCCATTACAAAAAAGAGTGATCCATCAGAATCTGGAAATTATCGAACAATATCATTAATAGCAACATGCCAGTAAAATTTTGCTGAAGATAATTGAAAATTGGTTGCTGCAGCACACTGACAGGGAACTGCCAGAAATTCCAGCCAGATTAAGAGGACATGGAACAAGGGATATCATTGCTGATGTCAGATGGATCTTGGCTGAAAGCAGAGTATACTAGAAAGATGTTTACCTGTGTTTTATTGATTATGCAAAGACATTTGACTGTGTGGATCATAACAAATTATGGATAACATTGTGAAGAATGGGAATTCTAGAACAGTTAATTGTGCTTATGAGGAACCTGTACATAGACCAAGAGGCAGTCGTTTGAACAGACGAAGGGGATACTGCCTGGTTAAAATCAGGAAATGTGTGTGTCGGCGTTGTATCCTGTCACTGTAGTTACTCAATCTGTATGCTGAACAAATAATCCAAGAAGCTGGAGTATATGAAGAAGAACTCACCATCAGGATTGGAGGAAGACTCATTAATAACCTGCAATATGCAGATGACACGACCTTGCTTGCTGATAGTGAACAGGACTTGAAGCATTTGCTGATGAAGATCAAAGACCACAGCCTTCAGTATGGATTACAACTCAAACATAAAGAAAACAAAAATCCTCACAACTGGACCAGTAAGCAACATAATGATAAATGGCGGAAATATCCAAGTTGTCAGGGATTTCATTTTACTTGGATCCACAATCAGCGCCCATGGAAGCAGCAGTCACGAAATCAAACGACGCATCACATCGGGCAAATCTGCTGCAAAAGACCTCTTTAAAGTGTTGAAAAGCAAAGACGTCACTTTGAAAGCTGGACAATGAATAAGGAAAATGGAAGAATTGATGCCTTTCATTATGGTGTTCAAAAAGAACAGTGGATATACCACGGACTGTTAGAAGAACGAACAGCTCTGTCTTGGAAGAAGTACATTAAGAACGCTCCTTAGAAGCGAGGATAGCGAAACTTCGTCTCACATACTTTGGACACATTATCAGGAGGCACCAGTCCCTGGAGAAGGACATCATGCTTCATAGAGTAGAGCATCAGCAAAAAAGAGGAAGACCCTCAACGGGATGGATTGACACAGTGGATGCAATGATGGGCTTAAACATAGCAAGGATTCAGAGAATGGCACAGGTCCGGGCATTTTGTACGTAGGGTTATTTTGAGTTCGGACCGATTAGAGGGCAGCTAACAACAACAGTTAGTCTTTCTTCTACTGGCTTACCTGTGTTAATTCTGTGGCAGAGGAGCCACTGTTTTCATTGTAGTAATTTTGTAATAATATTTTAATAGGACTAGTTCCTGTCTTATTATACTTCTTTTTCAGAATTATTCTGTTATTTTTACATGTTTATCTAACCAGATAGACTTTGGAATCATTGTGTCAGGTTAAAAAAATTCTTTTGAGGTTGTTATTGTATTTACATTACATTTATAAAGTAGTTTGGGGAGAATTTAGATCTTTATAACATTGAATTATCCTGTCTAAGAACATATCTCCCTATTTATTGGAGTTATCTTTTATGTTCTTTATAGAGTTTTGTAATTTTTTTAGGTGTTGCTAGCCCTTGCTAAGGTTAAATTTATATTTTCAGTTGCTATTGTGAATACAGTGTTCCCTCTTACAGTATATTCTAACTGGTTATTATTTATATATGAGAGCTCTTGTTTCAGAGAATGTTAATTTTTGATAGCCACTTTACTGCAATTCTAGTATTTTATAGTTTTAAATTAATACTTTTGTGTTCACATGTACTCAACCTTTTGTGTAGAAATCATACTTTTTTTTTCTTTCCATTATTAATATCTCTTTTTTGTGTGTAAAATTGCATTGGCTTGTGCCTTTAGAACATTGTTGTTTACAACCATAATAGTGAGCATGTTTTTTGTGTTGTTTTCCTGACTCTATTGGGAGCATTTCCAGACTTCTGTATTAGAGTTACAATGCTATTGCAGGCTTAGAAAGTGTCTGTTGATGTCTTTCACAATGATAATCTTTTTCTTTTTTGTCCTATTAATATAATGAACTGCGTTTATGGATTTAATTTCAAACCATTGATACATTCCTAGAATTAACATCAATTTATCATGTGTTTTCTTTAATGTACTGCTGGATTTCTATTGGCAAACATTTAATTAGGATTTTATTATTTATAAATTTGGCCCATTTTCATTGTAGTCTAAGCATTTTTCAGGTTCATCTTCATGTTACTGACTTGGATTTCTATAATTTGATTTAACTTGATATTGTAATAGGGCTTTTGGTTTGATTTGGTAAAGGTGGTCTCTCCAATTTCTTTTCTTCTACCAGATCCATATTAATCTCATTTGGTTTTCTTTTCTTTGCTCTTGTGCTTCTTAGAAGCCACATTCTCTTTAAGTACATTGAGAATACAAAACATTTGTTAAAATTTTCTTTAGATTCCCAAGGCAGTCTTCCAAATTATATTTTTTATGTATGTCTTTTATATATTTCATCTCCCCTTCTCCCTGTTCTCCTCCCTTCCCTTTCCCAGTTCTGTATTCCTGAGTAGGACCCTTATTGAATCTGTTTAATGGGGGGAAGTAGGAGGTTCTAGCTACCTCCAACCTATCATTTGTTTAAGATTGGTCAATAACGGATGCATTATCCTTTATAGCTCTCTGTTTAAGCATTGTTCAGTTCATCCTTTAGGAGAGAGGGCAGGTTGTATACTAGCTAATTTTAATCTCTATTCAGATACTCTGCTTTGGGGGACTTGGAAGGGTGGTATGTGGAGTGGTGGTGGTTGTGGTTGTTGTTAGTTGCCGTCGAATCAGTTCTGACTCATGGTGACCCCCATGTGTGCTGAGTAGAACTGCTCCATAGGGTTTTCAAGGCTGTGACCTTTGGGGAGCAGATTGCCAGGCCTGTCTTCCGAGGTGCCTCTGGGTGGTTTTGAACCACCAACCTTTCAGGTAGTAGTCCAGTGCTTAAACTTTTGTGCCAGTTGCTGTGGCCTTTTGGGGGCTTTGAGGAATTGAGTTGGGTAGGTGTCTCACTGAATCCTTTGAGCCCTTTTACAGGAGCTCCCCTCAGATCAGACCATTCCTTGCCTATTTCTCCTCTGATCTGCCTAGCCTAACCACCAAAGCACCTGATAAAATGAAAATAAGCCCTTTCTTCAACCTCACCTTCCCCTCTGGGTGCTTCCTGTTTTTTTCTGGGACCCACTGTCTCCTGCAGTCCCTTCTCCAAGCTAAGGGTTTGTTGAACTCTCATTTCACAGTACCTGTGCTGTATCTCCTATTCAGAGGAAATTGCATCCAATTTCATTGTTCTTCAGTTTGGGCTCAATTTCACTGTACATGGTAGGTAGTCTTCAAGTCATACAATGGGTTTGTGGCTTTTTCCATATTAAAAATAGAATTGTCCTCTTTGTATGCATTTTAGTGGGCTTCAGGGAGAGTTATGTAAACAAGCACTCTCTCAGGAAACAGTTCTACTCAAATAGGAGTATGCTGAGCCCATCAGAATCATACTATGGGGATGTATATGGAAAATCAGGCAGGCAACAGAAACTCTGTGATACAGAGTAGGGCAAATTACGACAAAGCAGCATCCTTAGGAGGCAGAAATTTCTAGATAAAGAAAAGGTGAAGAGTGGGGGGAAACAGACCCACAGACAGCAGCGCGTCTTACCAGCAGAGGTACACTAGGTGAATGAAGATCATGAATCCCAGAGTTCATGGCCTGATCATATGCCGGGTTCCATACTGGATTTCTGTGAGATTCCAACTTGCCTTCCTACTTGGGCTACCCTAGGCTAGTGTCTGTATCCTAAAACCAAAAGAGCCTAAGTCAAGTAAATGTTTTTATTTCATTCTGTGAAACAGGAACCCAGATCATCGAAGTTCATAATGGCCAGGTAGAGGCTTTGAGGAAAATGAAGAATGTAGTCATTATGAAGAAGGGAAACAATTGCCAAGCAGCATCAAGGGTCCAGTTGAGGTTGGGAACCATGGTTTTTTTATTGTTGCAAAAATATATATAATATTTGCCACTTCAACACTTTTCAGGTATATAGTGTAGTGACATCAATTACATTAATCGTGTGCAATCATCACCATAATCTTTGCCAAATTTTCCATCACCATAAACAGAAACTGCTTTCTGAACAGTGACTCTCCCTTTCCCTGTCCCTCCTGCCCCTGGTAACCACTAACAAACTTTGGACTGTATACATTTGCTTATTCTTATATAAGTGAGATCATACAATATTTGTCCTTTTGTGACTGACTTATTTCACTCAACATGTTTTCAGGGTTCATCCATGCAGTACCATGTATCAGAACTTCATTTCTCTCTATGGCTCAGTAGTATTCCGTTGTATGCATGTACTGCATTTTGTATATCCATTCATCTGTTGATGGACATTTGGGTTGTTTCTACCTTTTGTTTAGTGATTAATGCAGCAATGAACACTGATGTACATATATCTATTTACATTGCCTGTTTCAGTTCTCTTGAGGATATACTTAGGAGTGGAATTGCTGGGTCATAAAGGTAGTATGAAGCCCTGGTGGCGCAGTGGTTAAGAGCATGGCTGCTAACCAAAAGGTTGGCAGTTCAAACCTACCAGCTCCTTGGAAACTATATGGGGGAGTTCTACTCTGTCCTATAGGGTTGCTATGAGTTGGAATCTACTTGATGGCAATGGGTTTGGTTTTTTTTTGGTTTAATGGTACTATAGGATGTGGAACAAAGAATATCATTGCTGATGTCAGATGGATCATGGCTCAAAGCAGAGAATATCAGAAAGATGTTTACCTGTGTTTTATTGACTATGTAAAGGCATTTGACACTCTAGATCATAACAAATTATGGATAATATTACAAAGAATGGGAATTCCAGAACACTTAATTGTACTCATGAGGAACCTGTACTTAGACCAAGAGGCAGTCATTCAGACAGAACAAGGGGATACTTGTGGTTTAAAATCAGGAAAGATGTGCATCAGGGTTATATCTTTTCACCGTACTTAATCTGTATGCTCACCAAATAATCCTAGAAGCTGGACTATACGAAGAAGAACGTGGCATCAGGATTGGAGGAAGGCTCATTAACAACCTGCGATATGCAGATGACACAACCTTGCTTGCTGAAAGTGAAGAAGACTTGAAGCACTTACTGGTGAAGATCAAAGACCACAGCCTTCAGTATGGATTACACCTCAACATCAAGAAAAAAAAAATCCTCACAACTGGACCGATAAGCAACATTGTGACAAATGGAGAAAATATTGAAGTCGTCAAAGATTTCATTTTCCTTGAGTCCACAATCAACACCTATGGAAGCAGCAGTCAAGAAGTCAAAAGACGCATTGCACTGGGCAAATCTGCTGCAAAAGATCTTTCTAAAGTGTTAAAAAGCAAAGATGTCACGCTAAGGACTAAGGTGCGCCTGACCCAAGCCATGGTGTTTTCAGTTGCCTCATATGCATGTGAAAGCTGGACAGTGAATAAGAAAGACTGAATAAGAATTGATGCCTTTGAATTATGGTATTGGTGAAGAATATTGAATATACTGTGGACTGCCAGAAGAACAAACAAATCTGTCTTGGAAGAAGTACAGCTAGAATACTCATTAGAAGCGTGGATGGCGAGACTTCATCTCACATGCTTTGGATGTGTTATTAGGAAGGACCAGTCCCTGGAGAAGGACGTCATGCTTGGTAGAGAGTCAGCAAAAAAGAGGAAGACCCTCAACGAGATGAACTGACACAGTGGCTGCTAACAGTGGGCTCAAGCGTAACAATGATTGTGAGGATGGCACAGAACCCGGCAGTGTTTCCTTCGGTTGTACACAGGGTCACTGTCGACTCGACAGCATCTAACAACAACAGTAATGTAACTTTTTGAGTAATCACCAAACTGTTTCCCACAGCGGCTGTAACACTTTGCGTTCGCACCAGCAGTGTGTAAGGGTTCCAGTTTCTCCACATGCTGGCCAACATTTGTTTTCCCTTTTTTTTTAAATGCTAGCCATCCCAGTGAGAGTGAAGTGGTTTTGATTTGAATCTCTCTGATGGCCAGTACAGTTGAGCACTTTTTCATGTGTTTGTTGGCCATATGAACAACCTCTTCAGTGAAATGTCCGTTCAAATCCTTTGCCATTTTTTTATTGGACTATTTATCTTTTTCTTAAGTTTGTAGAAGTTTTATGTATATTTTGGATATTCGATTCTTATTAAATATTAGACCCTTAATGGATATATGATTTCTGAAAAATTTTATCCCAGTCTACAGGTTGTCTTTTCACATTTTTTGATAAAATCCTATGATAAACGGAAGTATTTTTTATGAGGCTCTATTTTGTCCTTTGCTTCTTGTGCTTTTGTTATTGTATGTGATAATCCATTGTTTGTTAAAAACTAGGCTCTGCAGCCATGCCACTACATTTTCTTCCAAAAGCATTTTATGGTTTTAGTTTTCACATTTAGGTTCTTGATCCATTTTAAATTTGTGTATGGTATGAGGCATAGATTCTAATTTTTTATTCTGCATGTTGAAATCCAATTTTTCTAGCACCGTTTATTGAAGAGCACCCTTGTTGAAAATCAGTTGAGCACAGATGTATGGATTTATTTATGGATTTCTAGACTTCCAATTCTATTCCATTGGTCTATGTGTCTATTATTATACCAGTACCAGACTGTTTGGATTATTGTAGCTTTATACCATGTTTTGAAATCAGGAAATGTGACTCCTCCTCCTTTTTTTTTTCAAAATTACTTTGGCTATTTGGGGCTTCTTTGCATTTCATATAAAACTGAGGATTGGTTTTTCCATTTCTGTCAAGAAGGCTGTTGGAATTTTGGGATTGTGTTGACTCTATAGATTGCTTCGAGTAGTAGGGGCATCTTAATAATATTAAGAAGTCTTCATTAACATGGAGTATCATCTTAACAACATTTATTTAGGTCATCTTTAATTGTTCAGCAATGTTTTATAATTTTCAATAGTATCAGGCTGTGTGATTTTTCTGTAGGAATAGGGGCACAGGAATCAAGATGGCTGGTTGGAAGGATTGGCTGATAAGACAATGGAGGTGGAGAAAGGGGAATGTCTTAGTTATCTAGTGCTGCTGTAACAGAAATACCACAAGTGGATGGCTTTAACAAAGAGATTTATTCTTTCACAGTCTAGGAGTCTAGAAATCTGGATTCAGGGTGCCAGCTTCAGGGGAGGGCTTTCTCTTTCTGTCGGCTCTGGGGGGAAGGTCCCTGTCATCAATCTTCCCTGGTAAATGAGCTTCTCAGTGCAGGGACCCTGGGCCCAAAGGATGCGCTATTCTCCTGGCTCTTGCTTCTTGGTGGTATGGGGCCCCGGTATTCTATCTTCATACTATAACCAAAGTGATCTTCTCAAAATGTAATTCTAATCATGTTATTTGCCTGTTTAAATCTCTTCTCTGATCATAACCAGAGCCCTATAGGCATTATCCCTGCCTTTCTCAAGTCACTCTGCCTAGCTCTCCACTACAACCATTTTCTTTCCATCCACAGAACCTTTGAACAAGATATTCCTTCTCTATGAACTGCTTTTTCTTCTCTGCTGAGGTTACCCTTTCGTGAGCGTTCGCATGAGACACAAATATCTTCACTACTTTGGCCTATTTAGAGAGGTCTGTCCGCATACCTCTTCCCATACCTCCTTGTCTCCAATTTTCCAGTCATGTTCCTTCCAAGTCCCTGACCATCCAGCCAAACCATTGGCCAGATGTGCAGTATAGAATTGCACATCTGGCAATTTCCCTTCATCACTGTCCTTCAGGGAGGTCCCAGAAAGGGGCTGTAGTGCAGCCACTGTCCATTTATATTTGAAGCAGACCACACCCTCAAGGAAACTCGCTTTCAAATGAGTGGCTACTCACAGCAGATCCCATCATCATGGACGTGATCGCACATCATACAACTGCCAAACCACTAAGAATCACAGCCCAGCCAAGTTGACACAAACCTTAACGATCACAGTGAGTATGACTTAGAAGATCAGGAAGTTGTGGTCAAAGAATGGGATGTCTGATTTTAAGGTTTTGGATGGTGTCAAGATCCTGAGAATGGCCATCGAAAACAGTAACTGACTTGACTTCTATTGCCTTTGTACTCCTTATTTTTAGGTAATAGTTTAAGTAATACTTGGAGCCCTGGTGGTGTAGTGGTTAAAAGCTACGGTGAGCTATGGCTGCTAAGGTCAGCAGTTCAAAGCCACCAGCCACTCCTTAGAAACTCTACAGGGCAGTTCTACTTAGGTAATAATAAACATTTCTTACAGTGATATTTTAAAAGGTTACTCTAGAGATGCAAAAACAATGAAACAAAAAGCAAGTACTAAGCAGAAAAAAGCAAGTACTAAGCAGAGTGTTTATTTCTTTAAAATTACTTAAAAAAAGGCTGTTTACAGAGATGTGGATTTACATAACTTGGCGACGACATCTTAAAAATGTACAGGCTATTTCATATTATTGCACTTACTCTTTAATATATAAAGCATTTCATTTTACATAAATAAAGGATAATGTATAATATACAACAATTGTGGTGCCAATGAAGTCAACCATAAAATTAAATGAGATGTGGTGGGGAGGATGGAAATGAAACGCAACCTGTTTCAACCTTCACGGTATATTCTTGCAACTATGATTTACATGTTATAACACATATTTACCCTCATAGCTTATTGTGAATGACCAGTTAAAAAACCAAAACAACAACAGTTTTAGTGGGACAATACCATTAGTGTACACTTCAGGACGTGTGGGAGTTTATTAGCCTAATTAGTATACTAGTCATGCCTTGAACACTGAAGACAAAAAAAAAAAAAAAACAGCTTTCTATTGTAGGGTCAAAGACACAGCTTTTGCTTCTTCCCTTAAATTCCAACTGTCAGCCAGTGAATCCTTCTGGCAAGATCTAGTAGAAATGGCTGATGGTTTTAAGTTCAGGAAGCAAGAGGCCCATCTACCCTTCCTTGTACTCTGTAGAAATGAGGATTAGGGACTCTCATTGCTCTAGAAGTTTCTATCTGTTCACATGAGTGTGCATTTCTTAATAGTAGGCAGAGCTGTGTAAGCATGGAGGTAATAGTTTTCAGTGTTGACTTCAAATAGTGTCTTGTCATTTAGGCAAGAAAGCAGAAACCAGGAAACTGACCCCAGAGACTTAAAAAAAAAAAATCTAGCATGCACCTTGCACTGACTTCCTATAGTATCCTACCTGTAATTTTAGTGAAAAGTAGAAGCTACATTGATTAGGTCTTTCTAGCTAAGTCCTGTACTGCATTCTCCTTTGTATAAACTGTAATAAAATGAGAAATCTGGCTTTAGACAAGCCAGATCTAGTTTCACTTCCATTTGAAGAACCTCTCTGGGGCGACTCCACAGACCTTCAGAGTCAATCCCTTGGGAATGGTCATTCAGAAAAATGGTGTACAAAAGGTGACAGCTCAAGCACCTCCATGATCCGGGGGTATCATGACCTCTGAGTTCTCTTCTCTAAGCTGTAGGTTATTTAAAGAAATCACAAACATAAAACTTACTGTCATCGTGTGTGGGTACAACAGATGTACCCTCCGCCCACGTCCCCAGTTAGTCTGCGCCACCAAGGACTGGGGGTGTAACTATGTAGTTCTGCTCCTTTACCTTGAAAGGGTGACTGACCCTGTTTCTCCATTTTCCTCCTCTGTGGTATTACATTTTGGTAAATGAAGCTGATGAAGGTTTGGAGTCTATTGAAGAAAAGTCAGTCTGTGACAACGACCGGCACATCAAATAGGAATGGCTATCATGAAGCCTGTGCTTCGAAAGGAGGCAGAGCCAGGATGAGTCACAAGCAGCATGAGTCACAACGTCTTCTGCAAGGAGACATTTTTTTGGCAAAAGGAGAAATTTGCAAAAACAGGTAAACAAGTGAAAACAGCAAAAACTTCAGTCACTGCAGAGCTGTGTCATTATGCCCAGGGTAGGAAAAGAGATCCAATCCTCAGAAACATTACATTTCTTAAGTATGTCAGGAAAGAGGGGAAAACCCAACCCAACAAAAAAAGTCCCCTAAAAGGATACTTGACTTCTAAAATTTTAAGTAGTGCTTGGTGCATAACGTATAGAAATGGAAACCCAGTGACTAATGTTTTTGACAACTCCTGTGTTGACCAGCACTTATTGAGGACAAGCTGGCAAACGAGAGGCAAGGTGCTTTCAAATCTGGGACTCTGCTCTTTCTGAGCAGGGACATTCATGGCTGCTTAGTGCACTGCAGTGGAGCTGCTGCTCTGGAAGACAGCCTCTCGGCTTCTACTTCTAGAGACAGAAAATGGTCAACCGTCAGGAGGACCAATGACCCCACACAGCTAAACTCTGCACCCATACATTGCACATTATGCTCACTAAAAAATATTACTTTATCTATTTGGCTTTTTTTTTTTTTCCAGAGAATCCTGAAGTCCCCCACTATTAGGTCATAATTCATTTTCTTTTTAAAGTCTCATTTACTTTTCAGGGTAATGTATACAAATCTATAGCTTCTCCTTGTATTAAATGTGCCTAAAAGCACTGTTATTTACTTACAAAATATATGAAACGATAGTCCTTTTAGTTGTGACATTTGTGGTGCCCTCAGACTTCAGGAGCTTCTTAATCACCAGGATTGGGTATGTGGGGAGAGGTGGCAAGAGGGGCACAAAAGTGTCGTTAAGTGTTTCAGATGAAGAAGGGCAAGTCACATCTTGCACCCCCATCAGCAAACATAAAAGGCTGGTGACAGGCACTCAAACAAAAACTAAAATGAACCTTCCCGGCCTAGCGATCCAGGTGGAAGATTCCAGAGTACAACTTCATTGCTGCAGCACACACAATGCGGCAGGCTTCATGTATGTGTCAAAACTTGGAGATTTTTATAGTCCTTGCCAACACAAATGTTTCTCTTTGTTATTTCAGGATCCCATCATTTAAAGAAATCACTTTGATTTTCTAAAGTAAGAAAGCAACTGAGAAAAGATTTTAAAAAAATGTAACAAGCACTAGTGGTACATGCCTGTTTCATGAAGCATTTCTGTGCTTTCTAATTACTAATTGCACAGGTCCCTCTGGGACAGACTTCATAATATTCCAGGCATCAAAATGCATGAGCCCAACCAGGGGTTTTCCATTAATGGCAAGAATTTCATCTCCAGCTTCTATTATTCCAGCTTGTTCAGCTGCACCACCTGTAAGAATAAATTCAGAGTAAGTAGAAGAATTGATGTATTTGAATTGTGGAATTGGCAAAGAATATTGACTATACCGTGGACTGCCAGAGAATGAATAAATTAGTCTTAGAAGAAATACAACCAGAATGTTACTTAGAAGCAAGGATAATAAGATTCAGCTTGCTTACTTTGGACACATCATCAGGAAAGACCAATCACTAGAAAAGGACATCATGTCTGGTAAAGCAGATGGTCAGGGAAAACTAGGGAAACCCTTAGTGAGAAGGATTGTCACAACAGCCGCAGCAATGGACTTGAGCATAAAAATGATGCAGGACTGTGCAACTTTTGTTCTGTTGTACATAAGTCACCGTGAGTGGGAGCTGACTCGACGGCAACTAACAAAAACGAGTGCTTTCGCTTATGTAGTATTTTAAATAGATTTCAAGTCAATTAAAAACTTAAATGAGAAAAATCTCTAAACTCTATGTTTACATCCTCAGAATAGGGAAATACTTCCTAAACAAGATACAAAAAGCATATACCCATAAAAATAAATTGAACAACATTAAAAAACTCTGTAGCATCCACCCCCCAAATAATGTAAACAAGATAAAAATAAGAAACCGACTAGGAAAAGATATTTTCAATATATTTAATCAACATAAGATTAATACCCAGATTGGATAAAGAACTACAGGTAGTCCCCAGTTTACGACTGTTTTTCTTTCTTTTTTGGGGGGTACATCTTATCATTAGTAATATATGTGTGTATGTCTTAAAATATATCTGTAAGTTTATATGTAATGTTTCCAACCCCTAAAGACAAGATACTGATAACAAAAAGCAATAATAACAAAAACTAAAAAAAAAAAAGAAGTATTACACTTACGTCAGAAACCGACTTACGACAGAGCTGTCAGATGGAACCCCGTCTTAAGTCGGGGACTACCTGTACAAATCAATGAGAATAATACAAAATAAAGAGAAAACCGGGCAAAGGAAGTCAATAGCTTAAATACCAATGGCAATAAACGCAGGAAAACAGGCTCCGCTTTTACTGTTAACAGATATTGGCTGATACACCAAGTTCTGACAATCAGTTACTACATGGTTATCAATGACTGTGGAGATTACTAAACTGATTAATTACACGCAAAAAAGTTTATATATTTCTACATTATAACTTTTTGTATGTAATAGCTTTGAAGAAAACACAAGTTTAAGCCCTCCTCCACTTACTTCCTGATACATATATGTCTTCTAAAACAAAAATACTGAAAAAGACATGTATAATGGCTATGGAGCCTCTTTATGCAAAAAATAATGTTGAAAGAGAAAAATGCCAAAGCATGAAAATAAGAATTTTCTCAGAAATCTTAATTAGATCGCAACAAGTCTGATAGTTATCATAATTTCCCCCTTTTAACTAAGATGATTTATTGGGGGAAATAACTAATATAAACATAAGTATTTTTTCCTGTATTTCTTGGCTGACGTGGTTTCAACTTTTGTCACTGTCTATTCATTTCCATTACCCAGTTTTTCTCTTTATTTTATATATTTCCATTGAATTGTAGTTCTTTATATATTTTAGAATTAGCCCTTTGTTGATTAAATTCATTGCATGTATCTTCTAGTTGTCACTTATATTTTTTTATTTTTGCTTATGAATTTTTTTGCTATACAGAAGTTAAACATTTTTTTGCTTTTTGTGTATTGTTTAAGAAACCCTCCTATTGTAATTTTTAATAATGGTTATTGCTGATATATAGGAAATGCTATTGATTTCTGTATGTTGACTGTAAATCCAACAACCTTGGTTAACTATTTAGGCTTGATATTTGAGTCTCGGATTATTTTTCAATCAGGAAAAACAATCTGCCAATAATGAATAATTTTGTCCCTATATTTCCAATTTTATATCTCTTTTTATTATATTCCTTTTTTTTTTTTTTTTGGTAAAATGATAATAGAGACACTTTTAAAAAGCAGCCCAAACAAATTACTGTACTATTGAAAATGTTCTAATTCTTACCTGGGTAGCTGCTGCTTCACAGAGGAGGTTACAAATTTAAGTATTTACTTTTTTCATAGATAGATAAAACCCTTGACCTTCAAGAAAGCTTGAGGGAATTATGACATTTAATTCCTTTATTATTCAAAGAAAATTTTTTTGTTTTAAACCTATGCAAGATAGCAGTATTGCTGTATTTCTTTCTGCTGCTTGAGCTAAAAGGCACAGAAAAACAAGATGAACAGATGACTTGTACCCATGAAATAGGTAAGAAGACAGAATCTGTGGATAAGCTCTAAGCCTGTACAAATCAACTAGACAGATTCATTAGTCTCCAAAAAGAATGAAGGGAACGGCCTACTCTTAAATACAGAAATACAGAATGCCTTTTCACAAAAATTAAAACTGCAGGCTCACACACAAGAGCATCTAAAATGCTGGTCCATGGCACAGACACTTCTTTCTCCTTCTTTTCTATTTATTACAGTAATTTTCATAGATTTCTGGCCAGATGCCACAGACAAAGGCCAAGAAGCATCCAGGACACCATCCCTGCTCTGCTTGAGGTAGGTATGGAGGATGCTCATCTCTCCTGAGGCTCCCTCTCCACTGCAACTACAGTGGCATCCCCAAGCTGACTCAGCGGATCTAGCTGCTGCTTTAGCCAGCTTCAGCTTCTGATCCATTCATTTGCAGGCTTAGGACACCTTTTGGCTGTGTCCTTCTTGGCCTTCAGAGGCTGCTGGGTGACTTTTCAGTGGCCAAGGTGATGGCCACTCCATCTTCCTTCACTGTGTCTTGCTATTACTCCTGAATGACAGTTTATCTGGGTACAATGTTTTAGGCTGACAAGTATTTTTCCTCAGTCCTCTGAAGGTGTTATTCCGTTATTTTCTGGCATTCATGGTGGATGAGGATTGCTGCTTCTAATTTGATTGTAGTGCCTTTGTGAGTAATCTGAATTTTCTGTTAGCTTTTCAGATTTTTTTATTCTTTATAAACCTTAACATATCATAATAAAATTTCAGAATATAAAATTCATCCTGTTTTGCTCTCTGATGCATTTTTTAATCTGAGTACTCCTGTCTTAGTTCTGGAAATTTTTTAGTCATCATATCTCCAAATATTTCCTTTCTCTCATTCTGGTTTTTCTTTCTGGAGCTCCTCAATATATCCTTGTATTCTCATCTCTTTATTTATATTTCTCTACTGCAATTTGTATGGTTCCTTCCTTTCTATCTCAATTTTTATAAATTTCTCTTTTCACATGGGTTTACTCTGTTTTTAAATTCTATTTCTTAATTTTTTAATTAAAAAAAAATCTGCTCCTTTTGAATACTCTCTTGGTCTTATTTCACAGGTAATATTCCTGCCTTTATTTTTTAATTGGTTCTCCTGTTTATTGGGTCTGTGGCTATCTCTCACGGCAGTGGATTCTGCCACTAATAGCTGTGTTTCCTTACATGTTTATTTAACTTCCCTGTGACTCAGTTTCTTCTTTTGTAGAATGGGGATAATGATAGTACCTACCTGATAGAGTTGTCACATGGACAACGTAAGTTAATACCCGTAAAACACTCAGAACAGGGCTGACACAGTAAACTCTACATATCACAAAGCACTAAAAAAATTTTTAGATTAAACATTTTTTAAAACAAATTTGGTTTCCAAATGGAAGGCACTGATATTTCACTGAAGCATACACAGAAAGAAAACAGGGAACAAAAAGCTGATTGAGTGTTCTAGAACATTACCTTTGTATACTCTTTTAATGAACAGAGGCCCATCTCCAGATACAGAAGACTTTCCTCCATCCAGACTTAATCCCAACCCAGCAGAGGTCTTCAGCACTTCCACACACACGGCATCGTGGGCAGCTGTGTTTCTCCCTGCAGCAACAGCATTTGTAAAGATGAAAATGACTAGTTTCCTCATCAGACACCTGTCCAAGTTCCCCCAAATGCATTACCTTGTGTACTGTGTGCTCCCTAGCTCTGTCAAGTCCCATCTACCTTGAAACGCCTATCAGAGTATTTGAGATCAGCATTACTGTTGGTCTCCCAACACTACTGCTCTCCTGGCTGTGTTCCTGCTGTACGCACATCCGTTTGTCTTCCGTGCACTCTCTGCTAACACAGAGAATGACTTTATGTCCATCCAGTTCAGATGGTGCTGGGGCAAAGGTGAGCGTGACAATGCCTGATGACTAAGGTGTTTCCTGATGGTGGGAAGTGCTTCGGCTCTCTAGAAGAGTGACAACAGAGCAGAAGAAAGACCAAGGATACCCTGACATGCAGAGGCCTTAGGCAAGAAGTGTTTCCCATTTGTTCAGTGGATCCAGTGCCATTTTCACTAAAGCCATTACAAAGAGCTCAGGCCACAATGAAGCCAAGTTGAGCAGAAGGGGTTTCTGCTACCCTCTACTTTATCAGGGAGATATGTTAAGAAGACACCACAGGCTGTCCCACCCTGAGCTTCCGTACATTCTACTCTGCTCTCTGGACTAGAGAGAGACGACACCATTGCACTCTTAGTAGACGGGACACCATGTAAGTCTGAAGTACTTATTTGAAACCAGTGATCAGCCTGTGCTTCAGAAACAGAAGCAGTGCTTAGCTCTGGGGCTCTGAGTATGGAGGGCGTATAGGTTACGTTCCAAACCTCTTCTTAGTGAAGCTGGTCAAGGCTGCAGCCTTGGTTTTTAAACACAAACACTTTTGCCTCTCATTTCTTTGTTCTTCTAAAACAGGAAAGAATACCAACCTTGATGTTTTCCAAGGATAAATCTCAGTTACGGAATTTCTCCTTCAACACTGATTCCCCCCATCACAAGAGTTTCTTGCTTTATTCACCAGTCATGTTACCTCCTAACAAGGGAATGTGAATTGTAAAAGGGGCTTCCTTCTTAAGACGTTTTGAGAAGGTAACAGCAGCCATTTTAAAGCCTCAACAGTGTGGCTTTAACTACTGGCGGACATTTACAATTTGTAACACTGCTTTTGCAAGAAGTATCCACGAGCATTAGCATTCACTACATTTACTTTCTCTGACCCAGAAATTAGCAGCTATTTCCCTTCATGTTCCATTTGAATCTACTCTTACCTGCCAGCTGCTCACATTCTGTTGGTGTTGAACTAATATCTTACCAATTCCAGGCTCCAGGGTGATGTTCTTTCTGTACAGTGTACCCTTCCCATTAGCTGTGGGAGGCTCCAGCCTGGTAGAGGGTCTGAGTTGATCATTTCTCTTCTTGATAACCACGAGGGCATCTTTGTGCTGCTGTGCCTGATGGAGAACCTTCACGATATCCCTGTGGGCGAGGCCAGCTAATGAGGTGCCATTGACTGCCAGAAGGAAATCCCCTCGGTTCATGGTCCCTTCCTGAGAAGCCGCCCCCTGAGATAACACCCTGTGCACCTGGGACAAAGAAAGGAAAGGGAACAAAAGCCAAATCCATTTATGCCCTCCAGTAAAAGCAAGAGAGTACCTGCAAATCTGTATTAAAGGAATTTTCTAACGTTAAAATTCCCAAATTATACAAACCCTTGGTTTATGAAAAGCATATATTCAACAGTGGGGATGGAATTACAAATTTCAGTTCCAGCATACAAACACATTTTTTACTCAACAACTTCTTACTAGTGTATAATATGTGCCTGGCATTCCCTGGGGCGGTAGGAATCTGAACAGGAGCTGGTCTCTGGAGTCCCATGAAGGTGGCCTCCCAAATGATTTCAAAGGCCTTTGAGTGATGTAAAATTTTAAGTTATTGTTTCTTGAGAAAGAATTTTATAAGCAAACACAGCTTGGTCAACTGTAATATTTTTGACAGTGCTTAAATGAATAAAATATTTGGTCACAAGCTAAGGATGCAGACAATTGTATATGTATGTATGGGCATCTAGATCATTGAGCCTATAGATCATGTCAGCTGTGTGTTCAGGATGCTTATCTTTATCAACGAAAATATTACATACTACTCTTCCCACGTTTCCATTTTTATTTTGGTAGTAGGGAAAAAAAACCAGTAGTCTTTGAAAGGCATGTGTGACTACCGCTGTCTTGAATTCTGTGCTGATCAAATCCTGAGGCTGTGGAAGCAGTCACTTTTCCATGAGTGTCATGACATCGTCACTTACCACGATTGATTTTGGCTCCACATCAGTCCCTCCTGCCACACTGAATCCCAGACCTGAGCCTTCTTTTTTATTCAAGACTATGAAGCAAATGTCTTCTTTATTCTAGTGAAAAGAAACAGAAAAAAAAAAAAAAAAACATTATATTCCTTGTGCCAAGAGTAAGGAAATTCAGAAGTAAGTCCTCCTGTAGTGGCTGTGGTGCTTTTCACACACCCCACCGCCGCCATGGTTCCTCATGACTTCCACAGGGACATCGGAGGAGCCCCGTCCCAACCATCTCACATCCCTTCTAGGTAGTGTTTATATGACAAATTTGGAAGGTCCATCCTGTAACTATTAGGAGGAAGTGGACATGAACTGGGACAAGGTCAGGGGACAATTTGGGATTCCCAAGTCTTCAGGCTATTCTAGGTACCAGATTATGTCTTTGCAAATCTGGTCTCAGCACAGAACATGAAGGGAATTATCCTTTAATTCTACAATTTCGCAAAGCTAGTTTCAACAACAGCAAAGGGATAAGTGCTAAGTGGCAGGATGAGAGCACATGGAAGCCAGTTGTTTTGTTCACTGGATTTCAGGTGCAATTAATGAACTGGTAATTATAAAGCACAAAGACATTAAAACTAATAGTTCTCAACTCACAATAAGACTAAAACATTCTTAGTAATGTTGTAGGATTAAATAACAAAAGACTGTTCTAGGTTTCAAGCATTAATCAAAACATACCTTGGAATAAATTATTTTAAAATAAAACATTAGCAGTGTTCATTATTCTGGATTTTGCCGCCCTTCACCCACACACTAGAGATGATTCAGCAACATTTTAAAGATGAGAATTGCTAGGTTTCATGTGAAGTGATTTATAATCCGTCAATTGAATATGTTCTCAAACACAGCAATAGGAAAAGAATCTAATAATAGCTCTTACAGATTGATTTGATGAGAGAAAGTGAAAATGTTGAAAGAGAGACCCCTCTGTAACGGAAGCCAAATGTTCCATCTGTGTCCTGGGGAGGGAACTCAAGTATCTGAAAATAAGTGTTTAGTCCTATTAGTAAGGCAGGAGGCCTAAAACCAAGCAATGGTCTTAGTTTCCCAGGACCACCATAAAAAAATACCACAGACTGGGTTGCTTATAGAAGCCCTGGTGGTGTAGTGGTTAAGAGCTCGGCTCTAACCAAAAGGCAGGCAGTTCGAATCCACCAAAATCCCTATGGGGCAGTTCTGCTCTGTCCTGTAGGGTCACTATGAGTCAGAATCAGCTCGGTAGCAATGGGTTTGGTTGGCTTATGAGAACAGAACTTTATTGTCTCACAGTTCTGGAGGCTAGTAGTGAAATTTAGGGTGTTGGTGGAGCCATGTGCTCTCCAAAGGCTTTAGGGGAAGATCCTTGGTGGTTTCTCCCTGCTTTTGGTAGCCCCAGCATATGCTGGTAGCTGCAACATAACTCCCTCAAGTCTTTCCTCTCTTTGTCTCTGTCTCTACTTCTTTTTTATAAGAACAGCACCCAGGTTGGATTAGGACCTACCTACTCCTGTATGACCTCATGTTGACTTGACTGATAACATCTTCAAAGACTCTGTTTCCAAATACGTCAGTTCACAGGGGTTAGGACTTCAACATATCTTTTTGGGGGACACAATTCAATCCATAACAGCAGTGTTACCTCTTTAAAGACATTCATTCAAACCAAAGCCTCCACATGCTGATGGAGTCCATTTTGCGTACGTTAGAATGTCCTAGAGATCTTTTTGAGGTGGGAATTTTTTCTTCATAGGAAACTTTAATCAGGTAGAGAGAAGAGTGATGGTTAGGCTTCCTAAACAAAAATGGGAACATGTCTGATAAATGCTCTTTGTGTAGTTTTGTGGTATGTCTGAAGCTAAAACACGAATACACAGAAATTTAATTGCTTTCTTGGAGCAAAGACAGAATATTTGAAAATGGGACTGTCCTGGCTCCCAGGATACTTTATCACCAAAACTTTATTTAAAAAAAGTTTTTTTTCTTTGCCGCTCTAACCGGGATCACAACAGAGGGTTCTGGACAGAGCTGGAGAAAGATGTAGAACAAAATTCTAACACACACAAGAAAGACCAGATTTACTGGCCTGAAAGAGACTGGAGAAACCCTGAGAGTATGGCCCCCAGACCCCTTCTAACTCAGTGGTGAAGTCACTTCCCAGGTTCACCGTTCAGCTGGGGGTTGGACAGCCCCATATAACAAAACGGGACTAATGAGGCACAGCAGTTGAGGGTCAAGGGCCAGAAGGCAGAAGGGGACAAGGAAGCTGGTGATAGGGAACCCAAGGTTGAGTAAGGACAGTGTTGACATGTTGTGGGGTTGTTAACCATTGTCATAGGGCAACATGTGTACTGTTTAATGAGAAACTATTTTGTTCTGTAAACCTTCATCTAAAGTGAGAATAGCATTACAACTGGAAGAACGTAATCGATGTCACTGAACTGTGCATGTAGAAATTTTTGAAATGGTATATCTTTGGCTATGTATATTTTCACCAAAAGAAAAGATTGAGAAGGGAGAGGGTTGACATGTCGTGGGGTTGTTAACCAATGTCATAAAACAATGTGTGTACTGACTGTTTAATGAGAAACTATTTATTCTATAAACCTTCACCTGAAGTACAATAAAAAAAATAAACGGGGAAAAAATTTTTTTTTCTCCAGTTGTGTTTGAGAATACAAGTACCATAGAAACCGATTGTCGGCCTAAATTTTGTTGCTCTGAGAAGCCTAACACAGCATTAGGAAAGCAGATTGGCTATCAGGAGTTCTTCAAGGAGTCCTATACCAGGTCTGGGTGTGCTGAAGTCGGACCAGCAGGGCTTATTTTCCGCTTCTCCCTAATCTCCCCCTTTAAGCATCCCCAGAGGCCTCAGGAAATACATTTTTGTCCAGTTCCATTTTTAGCACCTACAATTCATACTCAGTGGACAGAGCACTAGGCAGGAAACTTTTGGCAGAATAGTAACATCTCTGCTCATTGCTCCCTCTGAAATCAGCTGGAGATAACAGGAGCATAAAAAAGAAGAAGAAGATAGCAACATCTCAGTGAAAAATAGAAATGATCTTCGACACCATACCACAACGCTTGCCTGGTGTGGTGAACACCGAATGGGGGTGAGGCAGGGTGTGGGAGGCCCTGGGAAGATACTGTCCTCAGAAAAATGCCTCCGCTTTCTGTATGGTCCCTGAGATGTGCATCTCATTTCTGAGGTTGGTGAAGACGTTTTGGTTTTCTCTTTTCATGTTTTCTCTAACACTATTAAGTGTTTGGAGCAGAGGGGGCCTGTCAGCATGTGATCCCACCATGCCACCTTGACTGAAAATCCATGCGTGAAATGCTTATTGTCACAATAACAGCAATTGAAGGAGGGGAGAGGAAGACATGTTCCCTTTTACTGAACGTGAAAAATGCTTGACATTTCAAGGTGCTTCTTCACTGCACAGGCCCAAAGCAGTGGGCTGAGAATCGGAAGGGAGTGGGGTCTACGGGGAAAGGGTTTCCTCCATCCCACGCAGTCTCTCCATCCTGGCCAACTCATCAGATACCAAGGCTGCTCCTTAGCAGACAGACATCACAGCCCCTCAGGGAAATGTTAGAATTTGTGGAATAGTGTTCTCAGAATACTTTAGTGACCCAGACACTAAAGAAAAATTGTTCAAATTTGCTTTTCTCTCTAAATAGAAAATAGGCATTTGTTCGTATTCAAATCGCTATGGATAGTCCTGAGAAATTAATGTTGTTCAGAGAAGGTTCCCAGATGTGAACCAATGGTTTCTTTTGTTACTGTTTACTGTCACATCCAACCTATTTAAAGACTTTATCTGAAGTTACTGAGTAGCTTCTTTGTCTTGTACAGAAGACTTCAGATGATGTTAAATACTTTAGGGCAAGAATAGGGATAAACAGATGTAACTTTCTTATTTCACCAGCAGGTGGCTCCCTTGACCACATAATTTATGTTCACACTTAAGCCAACAGTGATCATTCACCAAATGCCTAGTTCTACTCTAACGACCTTCTGCAGATAAACTCCAAATGTAGGCATGAAGGTGGTAACCAAATGTTTCTGCAGAATTAAAACAGCAGCTAAACCAATTGGGCACTTAAAAGAGAACCCACAGCACGATGAAGTCCTCCAGGACTCGGGCAAGGCCTCTCGGTGGCTCTCTATGCTAATGCACACATCTGGGCGCCAACACTGCAATGGTTTCATCTTCAAAACAGGAAACCCACAGAGAGGAAGGCATTGATTCAGTGGAAGCTCACGAATCCACACCACTCATTACCCAGCAAGTTTCCTCTTTTTCCTTCAGTCACCATTCTCCTAGACTAGAGTTTCTCAACCTTGGCACTTTTAACATCTTGAGCTGGATAACTCCTTGTTGTGGAGGAATGTCCTGTGCATTGTTGGATGTTTAGCAGTGTCCCTGATTGAGAACCACTGTCCTAGGACCCTTGTGACTTCTTCACACTTTTCTCTTTCCACAGGTGCGAGGGAAATCAGAGCCAAGCCAGCAACGCAATTGTAGGAGCAGAGCCTGGTATGCTAGCACGCACTTCCATGGAACAACTTTTCCCTGGTTTCATTGATGTCTCTAGGATTTTGTTTTGAACTCTACCTTGTTAGCTTTCTTTTTTAATTTTTGTAAAAATATATATAACGCCTTTGCCACTTCAGTCATTTTCAGGTATATAACTTAGGGATATCAATTAGAACTCTGTTGTTGTTAGGTGCTGTCGAGTCAGTTTCGATTCATAGCGACCCTGTGTACAACACAATGAAACATTGCCCGGTCCTGCACCATCCTCACAATCGTTGCTATGTTTCAGCCACTGTGTCAATCTGTCTCGTTGAGGGTCTTCCTCTTTTTCACTGACTTTCTACTCTATCAAGCATGATGTCTTTCTCCAGCGACCGGTCCCTCCTGATAACATTCCAAAGTAAGTGAGACGAAGTCTCATCATCCTCACTTCTGAGGAGCATTCTGGCTGTACTTCTTCCAAGACGGATTTCTTGGTTCTTCTGGCAGTCCATGGTGTATTCAATATTCTTTGCCAGCACCATAATTCAGATGCATCAATTCTTCTTTGGTCCTCCTTATTCATTTTCCAGCTTTTACATGCATATGAGGCGATTGAAAACACGATGGCTTGGGTCAGGCGTACCTTAGTCCTCAAAAGTGACATCTTTGCTTTTTAACACTCCGATTTTTAATTTTTTTAATCTCATAGTATAGTATGTTATTTTTGTAAATGGCTGCAAATTTATTTTGGAATAAAACTAACTAAATGAATATAGTTCTCCTAAATATGGCCTTTCTGACCCAAACCACACAAGATTCATTTCTTCACTTCTGAGCTATTTGGATTAATTTCCCATTTCCAACTCAATCTACCACAGTAGCTTCAACTTCAGAGGTCTGGAACTGAACTCATTGCTTTCCCCGTAAACAGGTTTTCCTCCCTGCACTTGCTGACCCGGCTCCTGGCAGCTCCAATGAGCTGGTGGCTCAGGCTAGAAACACTGCAGACATCATTGAGCACGTTTCTTCACCTCTACATCCAATTATTACCAGCTCTGTCATGTCTACAAACTGTTTCTAAACTGGGTCCCTATTCATTGTCTCTAGTGCCACTCAATTCAACTCTTTAATCTTATACAGACAACTGCAATAGCTGCTGCAGATTTAAAAATCAAGTCTCCCTTCTCCCTAATCCATCTTTGACCACCTTGGTTACTTTAGATTCCCAAAATAGATCTAATCTGTTGATTTTATAACTTGTAAAAGAAGAGCAGAGGTAGGGAGGGAGGGAGGAAAGAAGGACAGACTTTATTCAAAGGAAAAATCCCTCAGGACCTCAGTTATACTTTTTATTCTAGACACAATCTCAGTAAACCATGGACTTGCTACCCTGATATATGCCACATACTCAAAATAGCAAAATGGACATCCACTTACCAACCAACCAATCAACCAGCCAGCCATCAGTTGGGGGTTGCTTGGGATAGGTCCTAAGAATCTCCCTGGGTCCCACCAGCTCAAGGCAACCACTGATGTTCTTTAAGACCTTCTGAATCATCAAGAACAGGTCACATCCCACGAGTGGATGCCAGTTAAGTCCAGGAAATATGCAATGCCTTTCAGGAAGGATTTCACTCAAAATGGTTGGAGTAAAAAGAAAGATGTCTTTGTATGTACAGGAATAAGCGTCATGCCCCAGCCCCTTTGAGCAGGGCGGCTGGCCTGTCTTGAGATGTTGGATGTGACCATGTTTCTGGTATTTCACTTACCTCTGATTGTGCCTTCGCTTCCTGAATGAGAGTGAGGACGGTAGATGTTGACCCCACCGATGACAAAATGGACTGTAATCTTTGCTGGTCCCCCACTGAGACGAGAAGTTGATCCAAACTAAAAAAAAAAAAAAAAAACCCAAACCTGTTGCGGTCGAGTTGATTCAGACTCATAGTGACCCTGCAGGGCAGAGGAGAACTCTCCCAAAGTGTTTCCAAGGAGCGGCTGGTGGATTTGAACTGCCAACCTTTTGGTTAGCACCCAAGCTCTTAACTACTGTGCCACCAGGGTGCCATGATCCAAACTAGATAATATAAGTACATTTGAAGAACATTAAAGGAGAAAGCAATTTCTCCATTTATAAAGGTACATTTAAAATTTTCTCCTTTCTACTATATTGCCAGTATTTTCTGATAGTCATGCTTTATTTTAACTGCCACTCCAGACTACTTGAAGGACCTGCACGTGAAACAGGAATTTCATTCACTGCCAACAGCGATGAGAATTGCTGTGGATTCAGGGATTCCTCCAAGATGCTAGGGAACCAACGTAGGAGTTCAATGGAAGATTCCTGATGTATTTAAAAATAGTCAACATATAGACTCAAGTGAAATATTTTACATCAGGAATTTCCTGTTTGACTGCAGTCCCCTTCAAAGGCCCAGGTCCTGCCCTGAGATGCAACTTCCCTTTCCTTCCAGCTCCCTTGTGTCTTGCTTTGGCTTAAGTGCCATATCCTGTAGAATCCTCTCCTCCAAGCAACATTCTGGTGTACACCCTTCCCTGTAGGTCCTTAATTTTTCCAACAATTAAAAACAAAGGGGCTAAATGCTATGTGGGATCCTGGACTGGTTCCTGAAACAGAAAAAGGGCATTAGTGGGAAAACTGGTAAAATCTGAACAAAGACTGTAGTTTAGCTAATAGTATTGTTCCAGTGTTCATTTCTTATTTTTGACAAACAGACCATGGTGATGTAAGAGGTTAACACTAGGGGAAGCTGGGTGAGGGGCATCCGAGACCTCTCAATACTATCTGTGCAACTTTTCTATAAATCTAGAAGTATTCCAAAATAAAATTTACTTAAATAAAAGCGGGGGAGAGGGGCAGATACTTACTTAATTGACCAGCTTTTCCCAGAGGGCAGATCCTGGGTTGTTTCACCTGCATCCTTGGCTGAACCCGGTGTCCTAGGTTCACTAGCTTTAGGGCTGCCTCCCCCTGGACAGGCCCCGCTCCCAGTTGATCCGTTGAGGCCAGGAAGGCCTCCAGCAGGGGCGCCGAGCGACCTCTGGGGGACGATTTCCAGCTCTGTTTTGAAGAGCACGGCCGTGGGCTCCGCCGAATAGTCCTCGCTGCAGAGCTTGTCCAGGTCGGGCATGCTCAGGGCTCGCAGCTCCTGCAGCTTCGAGCGGGACAAGGGCGAGGAGGGCTGGGCATGGCGCACCGAGGGCTTGTTCCTCTTGATGGGAGAGGCCGGGGTCACTGTTGGTGTGGTGATTCCACAAGGACCCAGTGATTTCTTTTGGTCCAAATCAGGGCCCTTGCTACTGGTCTCCACTGGGATCTGCTGGGAGACCGTCAGCATCGTGCTGGAGGGGGACTTGGTCATCGGGGGGATGAGGGTGCTGGCTTCACTTTGGCTTTCGCTGCAGGAACTTAGGCTCCGCCTCAGCGACCTTGAGGCCTCCCCGGTGTGGCTGAGGCTCCCCAAAGGGATGCTGCCAGATGACCGTCTCCCAATGGGGGGCTTAGAACTTACAGACAAAGAAGGGAAAGCACCAGACTTGGCGGCAGGCCGGTCAGAATTGGCCAGATTCTCGAAAGACTTGATCCTTTGCTTTACAGAGAAAAATGAGGTAGATTCATGGGGCCAGTTCTGCTCATAGTAGTAATGCCTCCTGGTGACTCTGATCTTGTCTGTGACAAGGCAGCTCGTCTCCTGGATGGGAAGGGTATCTCCTTCGTCGGTTGTTGGAAGGTTTCTAGATGTTTCCAGCAGGGGCTTCACACTATAGACACTCTGCCCATTAACCAGAGTGAGGACACTGCTTTTGGATGGCTTTGTCTCCAGGAAGCCACCACCTGTCACAGGGTTCTGGCTGTCCAGATGAGAGCGGCCTGGACTGTGGAGGGAAGGACCCTCCCGTCCAAAGTGGCTGGAGAACTGGGCTGGCATGGAGTAGGTCCTGGTTGCTGGCCGTGGTGTGAAGTAGGGGTGGTCATCCATTGGTATGACATTCTTGGACATCCCTTGGGGTTCCACCATTTGGCTTGTTTTTCCCTGGGAGGAATCTGTCTTTTTAGCAAGCAGCTGGGGGGAGGAAGAGGAGGAAGACAGCTTGGCCACACTGAAAGAGCGCTGCATTTCCTGCTTGACCTGAGAGGCCCGAGACGTGGGTGAGGGTGGGTAACTGGGGGGTGATTCCACTGCCTGGGGACAGAGTCTGACCTTCCCCATCTCCTGACAGTGGCTCTGGGCTGAGAACCCTCCCCGCCTGTTGCTTTCAGCCGGCTTGTCACCACATGCACCCTTAGGCATTCTCTCAGAAGAAATCTCAACAATTTTCAGCTGCTTTGTTCTTTCTAGGGCATCACTAGCAATTATTCTGCTTTCTTTTTCTCCAGCCATCCTAGGCTGGGCTGCTTCTGATGCTGAATCTGTTTGGCCAGATGTGCGGGGCTCTTTCTGTTCTGGAGGTTGAATCTCATGCTTGTTCCCTGAGGTGGAGATGCTCCCATTTGATGCTATGGGACTTGCTGGCCCAGAGCCAGCAGGAGGCACTGTACTCTCTGCTCCACATCTGGGGGACCTGGGGGTGGCTGGGCAACTTCTGTCTGGTTCTGAGTGAACGGCCGTGTGGAACCTACTACAGACACCTGGCTGCAGAAGATCCTTGGGGGAGCTGAGGGGCGATATGAACGTTTTGATGCTTGTGTCTGA
This sequence comes from Trichechus manatus latirostris, assembly GCF_000243295.1. NCBI lineage: Eukaryota > Metazoa > Chordata > Mammalia > Sirenia > Trichechidae > Trichechus > Trichechus manatus. Next base: position 3,173,266 of record NW_004444071.1, on the reverse strand, counting down.
CACCGAGGAGTTCAGTGACCCAGGAGCAGCGAGGGGTGGCTTGCTCTCCAGCATATACTTGGGAGACTTGGGAGTGGCTGCACCGTTCTTGTTAGGTTCCTCATGGACACCTGCGTGGAACCGTTGTGTGGCTACCTTAGAAAGCATTTTCTGGGAGCTCTGGGGTGAAGTCAGGGATTTCCGGTGATCCACCCCACCAGCCTTGACTGTATTAGCAGCAGGAGCCTCGGCACTGACTCTGCTTTTACTTTTGATGCTGAGCCTCTTCAGCTTCGGACCAGATTTGGGTTTCTGACAGTTACTTAAAAGTGTTTCTACCGAACTTTTTTTTGGCAGGTCTTTGTTTTCAAGGTTCACTTTCAGCTGAGGAGGGCTATTAGGTACAGAAATTCCTTTCTTGTGGCTCGAACTCATCGTTTGAATTTTGGAGTCAGGACTTCTGGTTGGCACTGTGGATGGCTCCTTTTCAGTTTTGCTCTGCAAATGGGCACCTAGGTTATTTTTATTTATTTCTTTAAACCAGGCCATGATGGGCCTCCTGGAGGTCACTTTTGGTTTCTGTAGCAGGTCACCCGGGTCATGGATTTCAGAGACATGCAGGTCTAGCAAGACAGAGTCCCCATTCTTAGGGACATCTGCACCGAAGGAGGATGGATCTTCAGTTGCATTAACATTTGTTGGTTCTTTATTTGGGGTCTCATCATCGAGTAAGTCATAGTCCAAACCATTCACCATGCTAGGAAAGCAGAGAGTGACCGGGGGGTCCGGAAAATGACTGGCAATTTTAGAAGGCTGACTGCTTTCCATGGCTGAGCCAATGCTGGCAGCTTCCACAGTCTCTTCTGCACTCCAGGGCCTGTGACCCTGAGAAGTGTTTATATCCCCATGAGTTTCGTGCTCCTGGGAGCTTATATCCAAGAGTGAAAACGGCTGGGAAGATTTTAGTACTGAAAAGCATGATACTCCGGGCACAAAGGAAGCTCTCTCACATGGACTTCCCACTGATTCGCTCAGAGCACTATGTTTTAATGGCAGAACTTTGGCTAAAGCAGGGTAGGGTGCAGCCTGGGCAGGCGGATGAGTAGTCGCCAAGGGCGGGTGGGAGCAACCATTTGTGGAACAAATTTCGATTTGCTCCTCCTCAGACTCTGCAGTATCTTCCTTGTGAGGTGACCTACAAGAATGAGGTGGTGACCAGCTGTCCCTGGCGGAAGCGCGTGGGGCTTCCATGAGTGACTCAGGGTCTGAGGATGAGTCCTCAGCATCGCCATACATGGAAGAGAGAGATGGTTCGGTACTATCGCCCAGGCCTGACAGGGAGGTACTGTCTTCGTGAAAACTGCTAAAATTTCTAGAGTAGTTGCTCAGAAAGTTTTTGTTCACAGTAAAATGTTTGTCAGGATTAATTGAATCTAAAACCGAAGGCTGGGAGGCCCACTGGGGGTGAGGGGGTGGACGAGCAGCCTGGGCCCTCCCCGGGGAGGGGGTTCCTTTCCCCGAGACAGGCTTGGCGTGGCAGGAACTTCCGCTTTCAGCTTTTGCTGGAGGTTGACCTTGAGAACTGCCCTCTTGTCTCACATGGTCCCCTCTCTGAGAAGACTGAAGTGTTACTTCACAAGCATCCAGCTCCGTAATGAATGTGTCGATGTCAGTCACAGGGCTCTCTGTCTTCTCCCCCGGGCAGCAGTGCCATGAACCACTGCCACACACTTCTTTGGGCTTGTCAGTGGACGATGCCAGGGAGGCTCTGGCCTGCAGCGCCCTCTCGGACACAGAATCTCTTCCCTTGAGCAGAGCAGACTCCCTGGAGTTTTCAGGAATGCGGATTTCTGTCATCTCCAAAGCCTTGCTGTGGTTAACTTGAACTCCTTGTCTCTTCTCCTGGGATGTGACAAGGTCTCGTGACAGGATAGCACTAGCTTGAGGTGCTCCCTGTGCCTCAGGGTCCGCTCCCTTGAGGGCAGCTGCCTTCCTGGCATTGTCAGGCATGCTGGCTTCTGACACTCCTTGAGTCTGGCTAAAGTCAGGATGAACCGTCACCTTCTTCCCTGGGGATGTGCTGAGGTCTTGGGTGAGCCTGACTTGAGGCCTGCCCTCGGACTCAGAGACCTGGGCTGACGCTGGCTTGCTGGGGCTCTCAGGCAGACAGGCTTTGCCTGCATCTGCTGAGGCCTTGCTGAGGTCAGGTTGAGCCCTCTTCTTCCCTGGGGACGTGATGAGGTCTGGTGAGCTGTCCAGTCCTGTGTTGAGAATTTAAACAAAAGATAGGATGGTAGGAGAGACAAAGGGAAAATTCTGAGAAAATATGAAACCTCTCAATTAAAAAAAAAAAAAGTATAAGCAATCTCAACTCTTTTCTTTTTCAGAAAGATATTCCACAACCTAAACGCCGGCCTTTTTGCCTTTCTGGGTTTTTTGTCTCTACAATTACAGCAAACCCACATCTAACAAACACGATGCTAAGATGCTCTAAAATAACTCAGACGAGACGGCAGAATGAACGTCTGTTTCTTTCCCTTTTGGTTATTTTGAAGGACTGGGGATGCCAGAAATGGTTTTCTTTACACTATCCACTCGTTGGCATTCACACATGGCAAAAGCCCTGAGATGCGGTTGTTTTATTCTGTAGCTTCTCTTTGCTTCTGTGGAGATCACACACAGTTTCTCAGTCCCAGTATCGGGCGATCCCACCCATGTGGGTTCAGCCCCAAGCTATGGGTTGTGAGAGGTAGAACGTGTGAAGCAGTCCAATCTCCAAACTTCGGGGACTTACTGTTTATCACTGGTGGTGAGGCAACCACAAGGAATGCTACAGACAGGATACGGGCCTCTGCTGAGCTTCGGATATATGTTGATGCAGTTCAGCAGAATGGGAGGCCTAGAGAGGCCAGATTATTGTGGGAGCCTCAGCAGAGGGAAGGAGCCCTCATGGCTCAGTGGTTAAGCGCTCGGCTGCTAACAGAAAGGTTAAAGGTTCCAACCCACCAGCCACTCTGCAGGAGAAAAATGTGGCAGTCTGCTCCCGTAAAGATTACAGCCTTGGGAACCCTATGGGGCAGCTCTACTCTGTCTTTCAGGGTCACTACAAGTCAGAATCGACTTGATGGCAATGGGTTGACAAAAAGGGTGGGGCCTTGAGTGCAGTTCAGGAGGGTGAGTTTGGCCAGAGTCTGTTAAGAAAGAAGATGAGGAAGAAAATGAAATGAAAGCAGAGAGGCAAGATAAAGAGTAGGAAACCTCACAGGCAGCAGGGAAGGATGCATGTGGGACAGTGGGAAGTGGAGTCATTCTGTGAGGTGGGTTCCCAGAGCACCTCGGGCCTGCAGTGCCTCCTTATGAGGGCCTGCGTGGTGGTCAGCTAACCTGCCCACCTCTGGGACATAGCATCTTTTTTTTTTTGGAGAGGTGGGGGTGGGGGTGGGGGGGTAACACACTTAAGTTTATTCAACCAGTAAGTGACAGAGCCTGGTCTTGCTGATTGCATAGCCCATGCTTTTTTACATACATTAAATTTTTGAGGTGCCAAAGGGGAAAAGGAAGCTTCAGAAGTCCATGTTTGATAGTTTCTATATTTTCACATATTAGAAGGCTGCTGGGAATGAGTGTTGGATTGAGGAGAGAAGTAAAGACTCAAGATAGCCTCTGTGAAGGATGGATTGGCATGTGGCATTTGGGATCAAGATTTTAAAAACACATACATACATATATTTACATATTTACACTCACATATACACACATATAAATATCTATATATACATATATTGTTGTTGGGTGCTGACTAGAGTAGAACAGTCCCATATTTCCTAGAATGTAATCTTTACAGAAGGAGCCCTGGTGGCGCAGCGGTTAAGCATTGGCTGCTAACCTAAATGTTGAGGCTTCAAACCCACCAGCCACTGTTTCCATGGCAGAAAGATGTGGCAGTCTGCTTCCATAAAGATTACAGTGGGACGTAGCATCTTGGAACAAGAAAAAAAACAAAAAACACCCAAAAACTGGCATTAAAAAAAACTTATGGTTAGCTATTTTCTTAGGGGCTATGGGTCTGAGGCTGGAGTGAAAAACCCAGTCACAGTGACAGCTCTTGTTTGAGGGGTGTGTCTACCTCAACTGTTACAGCCACTGCACACTCCCCAGACATCATCATCTTAGTGGTATACACCTTTTTCTTCCTGATGAACCAATTATTAGGACTTAGCATTATGCTAAGAGTGTTTCTAAAAATAATTGAATTAAGGATTTAGCACTGTGCTGCTATAAGTTTTTCACAGGAGGTAGGTCCTGCTACCATCTTCATTGGAATGATGAAGAACTAAGGTGTTGGTGGTGGTGCTGGGTGCCGTCAAGTCTATTTTCGACTCATAGTGACCACATGTGACACAGTAGAACTGCACCATAGGGTTTTCTTGGCTGTAATCTTTATGGGAGCAGATCGCCAGGTCTTTCTCCTGCAGAGCTGCTGGGTGGATTTGAACTGCCAACCTTTTGGTTAGCAGCCGAGTGCTTAACCATTGTGCTACCAGGGCTCCTATCTGTTAGGATCACAGTCAAGAAAACCCTATGGAGCAGTTCTATCTGTAACACATGGTGTCGCCATGAATTGGAATCAACTTGATGGCAACCACCACCACCACCAACAAAATTGTTAAATGCAGGTAATACACTGCTGTTGAGCTGACTCCAACTCGTTGCAACCCCACGTGTGTCACAGCTGAACTGTGCTCCATAGGGTTTTCAAGTGCTGATTTTTCAGAAGTAGATTGCTAGGCCTTTCTGCTGAGGCACCTCTGGATGGACTCAAACTTCCAACCTTTCAGTGAGCAGCCAAGGGCATTCACCATTTGTACCACCCAGGGACTTGTAAATGCAGATAGCTTTTAGATATCCTTAATTTGTCTTTAGCGTTTCCACATCCCCCTCCACTCAAAATCCTGCACTCACAGTGCTTTTATCGGGATAATGTCTACCCTCCTATCTTTAAGCTTAACAAACAACAGAGTAATCTTACCAGTCACAGGTTGTTGCACCCCCAATGGTACAGCTTCGGGCAGGCTCTCTGTGAGGTGGCAGGCCTCTGGGTGGGACAGAGCCCTGGCTGGCTCACCATCGGTAGGGATGGAACCATCAATGGTCAGCTTTCCCAGAGATTCCTGGCACAATGACAACTGCAAATCACTTTCAATAGCTTTCAGGTCTTCTGCATCATAATACAACATAATATATGTAGAAGGACTAATTCGGGAAAATTCAAAAGAGCCCTGGGCAAGGAGCCAGAAGATCCAGCTTCTGATCCTAACATCCACTAGAAATTGTACAGTCTTGTCAACTCTTCCCTAAGCCTCAGTTTTCTCAGCTTTAAAATGGGGATGAAAAGACTTGCCATGTCTAACTCATAGACATTAAAAAGATGATTAAATGAGATAGCAGTTATAAAAACAGTGTCGAGCATACCAAAGGCTAAATATATGTAAGGCATTCTTGTTACAGTATTGTACAATGATAGCTGAGACTGTAAATTCAACTCCTCAGTTTGGTAGTGAGGAAGAGGACTCATCTGGATAAATGAAATCGACATTTAATATTTCAAAATTTCATGTAGCCAAGTGTCAATTACTTTTTCTTCCTTTCATCCGACACTCACTATAAAATTAAAAAAATTAACTTGCTCAAAAAGTTAAATCTGATTTGAAATTTACCCTCTGAGTTAATAAGTCATAAAGCAGCCCATAGGTGGCAGCAGAGGAAAGTGGTGAAACTGTTAACATATGCTTGATGGTTACCCCAACTCTGTGAGGTGATCAGGGCAGAGAACACCTTCCCTATTTTCTAGCCCAGAGGATGGGGCCCAGAAAGCTTCCAGGACTTGCCCAAATCATTCTCCAACTTGTAGCTACTCTTGTGAAAAATCATTTAGTAAAATGTCAGTTACTGACTGAGGGAAAGCTACACAGGGTTTAACGGAGTTAATTTTCTATTTACCAGTAAGGAGTAGGAAACCCTGGTGTCATAGTGGTTAAGAGCTACAGCTGCTAACCAAAAAGTCAGCAGTTTGAATCTACCAGGTACTCCTTGAAAATCATTCTGTCCTATAGGGTTGCCATGAGTTGGAATTGACTCGATGGCAATTGGTTTGGTTTATTTTTTGGTAAGGCATAAATATAACATAAAAATAGTGGAAGTAAACCCATTCACCAAAAGAGAAAAACATTTTTTGAAGCTTTCAATATCTGACAACAAGTACTTCATGGCAAGGCATTCGGTTTTCTTTCTCATGTATAAATACAATTACATTTGGAACTAAAATTTTTGCAAGAAAAATTAAGCCTCTTTTGTGAAAGAGTTTTCAATTCTGCTGAAAAGTTCTTACTGAGGAATACTTACTCACAGTTACAAAAACTCTTTAAAAAATTTTTTTTTAATGTACTTTAGGTGAAGGTTTACAGAATAAATAGTTTCTCATTAAACAGTCAGTACACATATTGTTTTATGACATTGGTTAACAACCCCACAACATGTCAATGCTCTCAACCTTGGAGGACCGTTTTTTTCCTTTGGTGAAAATATACATAGCCAAAGATACACCATTTCAGAAATTTCTACATGTACAATTCAGTGACATCAATTACAAAAACTCTTATTTTAATAAATTATTAAGAATAATAATCCTGATTTGGCTTTTTTTGGATATCCAAGACTTGTTGATGATATTTTAAAAACAGAATTTAAAAAGGAATTTACCCATTGGCTGAACATTAAATTCTAAAACACTGAGCATTAAATTTGTACGGTGATTGGTGGTAATAACATGCTTTTTGAGGAGGAGGAAAAAAGATGTATGTTTCTACCATTTTTTTTTTTTTAATAAGGTTAAAAAATAACCTTCTGCCTAGTATAGTTTTTATGATGTTACATGTTCTGGGTTTATTTACATATATGTTTATACAAACCACTTGTGTACACATCTTCATAAATACGGCCTTACAAGTCATCCTGGATTCTTTGTTCAGAGGGAGCAAAATTATTTATGTTGAGGAGATCATAAACAACATTAATTTCTGTTACTCGCTCCTTGCTAACTGAAACCAAACCCATTGCCCTCGAATCAATTCTGACTCGTAGCGACCCTATAGGACAGAATAGAATTGCCCCATTCGGTTTCCAAGGCTGTAAATCTTTATGGAAGTAGACTACCACAGCTTTCTCCTGTGGAGTAGCTGGGGCGTTCGAATCACTAACCTGTGGAACAGCTGGTGGGTGTGAATCACTAACCTTTCGATCAGCAGCTGAGTGCTTTAACAACTGCACCACCAGGGCTCCATCTCCTTGCTAAAGTGGAAGTATACTGAAATTTAGAAAACCAGCACTTTGATAATTCTGGGACATTCTAACACATTTGTAACCAACTAGTAACATAAAGGGGCTCTGGTGGCACAGTGGTTAAGAGCTACAGCTGCTAACCAAAAGGTCAGCAGTTCAAATCCACCAGCTGCTCCTTGGAAACTCTACGGGGCAGTTCTACACTGTCCTACAGGGTCGCTATGTGTCAGAATCGACTCAACAGCAATGAGTTTGGTTTTTTTCGAGAGTAACATAAATAATATTAACTTGCTTTCAATGTAGAACATTTTAAATTTCAAAGTGAATGTACCCCATTAGTTCACGTGATACAGTAAGGGTATGCGTAGCTATAATTATACATAATCATGGTGGAACATCTGAAAAAATAAGGATCACTCACAACCTTATCAGCTGGAGATAATCACTGTTAACATGTTTGGTGTTACCCCAACTCTGTGAGGTGATCAGGGCAGAGAACACCATCCCTATTTTCAATTCCAGAGAATGAAGCTCAGAAAGGTTCCAGGACTTGCCCAAGTTGTCAGTGGAGGAGCCAGCGCCAGACCCAGGGTTTTACTTCACCAACATCACACTGTCTTTCCATCATCAACCACAGGCCTGTGTACAGGTAAGAGCTGCATTATACCTTTTGGCCCCATGATCTTAGGACTCAGTACCAGGACACTTTCCTCCTAACTACCTGTGATATATTAATAGGTTCCTAAGCAGTCAGTGTATTTAAAGGAACACCACTGTTGAAAGACAATTCTCTAATCACTATCCTGTCTTTCAGGCAGATAACCCTAGGTTTTACCACACAATATGCATTTAGAATCACAGTAATGAAGAGGAAGTCAGTTACCTTCTCCACAGTTCCACCTGGACGAAAACCAGTGATGGTCACTTTTAAGGAAGTAGCCTGGACCTTGAAGTCCGGAGCACACGATTCATCGACTCTGTCAGTCAGGACTGTGGTCTCTAAGCCACTGGGCCTGGCCTCTGCTGTGGGCCTTTTGCAGTGCGGGCTGATCCTGGCCACTGGCTTGTGCCTGGGCCCCAGGTGTTCATTCTTCTGCTGGGGGGGACTGGGGCACTCTGTGCTCTTTAGAGTCTGGGCACCTGTACTGGCTTTGTATTCCAATTTGGGTGAACTCCTCCATTCTGGCGGCTCCTTCTTCCCTGGGAAGCTAGGGCCACCCTTGGGGCCCTCTGTAGAGTCCAGCAGGCGGGCTGCATGGGAAGGAGAGTCCACCACATCCCCTGGAACACTCTCCTGTAAGTCCAACAAGCTGCCAAGGAAAGGGGCTGAGGAGGCCTTGCTGACCAGTATTTTCTGAGGTTGTTCCTCCTGACTGTTGATATCCACGACCTTGGGCAAGGTTGTAATGACACGCCCAGGGTCATCCTCTGTCTGAGGCCTGCTAGGACCTGAGAGGGTCCCTGGGAGTGAAACACAGTCCCCTTCTCCATCAAAGTCTTCCTCATCGCTTGCATCATCAGCATCATAGCAACCCACCCTTCTCTGACGGAGGAGGGGGTTTCGGGGGACGCGTGGGCTTCCAGGGAGGCTGGTTTGTCTGGCAATGGTCACTTGCTTGTGGAAGAGCCCAGAGGCTCGCTGGCTTCCGAGAGACACAAGACTGTTGGCTCTGGCTTTTCCTGGTTCCTTGTGAGCTGGCGGGTTGGGGATACAGGTGAGGGAGGGAAAGAAAAGTCAAATGAAATCGAGTTTCCCATCTGGCCTGGCTTACAGTGTATCCTCACATGAGCATTTCACAAAGGCCAGATACACAAGCCCGGCCCCTGGACACTCAAGAGCTACACAGCATGGACAGCTACCGCCCTGTCTTCTTTTCCTACTGGCCTCCCTTATTTGTTTTTTTTAACTCCGAACTCTGGATTGCTTACCTTACTTAAACATGTGTGCTGCCTAGAGACCTTCTTCAACCTCCATGATGTCTAACATATTGGTGGGGTCAATCTAAATGCTGCTTCAGAGAATGCCTATTTAGAAGTTATGCCTGGGGACCAAGAGCAAGTTTCACACACCTGGGACTTTGGCTAGGACTCTTCTCACAGGTAAAGCCATAAGGTTGCCAAGCCTGATCTGATGCCATAAAATTAAAGACTAGGATATGTAAATGGTGCCTAAAGGCGGTCTGGTTCAGTCTCCTTCAACACCTGGTCATAGAACATGTGCTCACCCCACCACTATGTAATTGTTAACAGTGGCCACGCTTTCCATGAATAAACTCTATATTTAGTCAGGGTAGAAAGATGGCTTCTACTTAATCAGAGGCATGGTTTCTAGATCTCTTTTTACATGATAGCAGCGTGGCCTCCAGTGTGGAGTCAGAAAACCCAGAAACTGTAATTCTGACTGGAATGCAGAACCCAGAGCCCCGTGGGGTTCTCCTGCTTACTGGGGGTGCTGGGAGGCAGGCTGCCATCCTCTGAAGTGCTGCAGCCACCTCCAGGGTGATCCTCGTCCTCGAAGCAGGCCACCACGAAGTCTGACAAGGGGCCAGGGATGTCTTGGGCAAAGTACTGGGAGAGTTCAGATTCAGAAATAAGGGAGTCCTGTTGGAATAAGAAAATGCTGGATGACTGAAGAAGACCTGCCAGACACAGATTCTCTTAAACAGTAGGATTATTTTAAACAGTACAGGTAGTCCCTGATTTACGACATATTCGAGTTATGTCAAACTGTACTTACGACCACCTTTTTTTTTTGGTACATCTTATCGTTAGTAATATGTACTACATACAATGTTGCAATGCATAATTTGCTGATGTTATCATTCTCAGATGCAATGTTTCCAACCTCCAAAGACAAAGGTTGGATTTATAAAGATGCTGATAATGAAAGGCAATAATAATGAAAACAAACAAAAAAATGAGGTATTCAACTTATGTCAGAACCGACTTACGACGGAGTCGTCGACAGAAGCCCCTCGTAAGTCGGGGACTACCTGTAATTACTATTTTTCCAAGAGCACATTGTTCTAACCTATGGCCATTTGAGACAGCTGTGATATAAAGTCCACATCCATTTACCTTAGGATGGAATTAAACTATTAATGATTAAAAAGGTGATTATTCCTGCCAGGCAATCTTTTCAGAGATTTTTCTTTGGGGGGCTAAATTATTGGCAATGAACAGAAAAGCTACAGCAACAGTGTATCAGCCATGCCTGAAAAAACTTTGGGGTGCAGTGTGTAGGAAAACAAAATGAAACTCAAAGCCAACTGCTCCAGCCAACTGACGAAACAAAAACAGAGGAGTTTGAGCGAGCATCATAATCCATCTGGATTTAGGAAGAGCCCAGCTGAGGGCTCCACAGCCTCTTAACGCTTAAGACTGGAAGAAGCCAACTTGGGCCCGCGTTATCATGGAGCAGTTTGAAAATAAACAAGTATTTTTCAAACTGCAGTTCAGTTTCTTAATTTTGTTGCTCTGTTCTTGTCCTGGATGAATACTTAATAAAAGAAACACACCTGTATATTGGTTCTCAAATTAGCATTGTTACTGTTTTCTGTATAAAGCAGCAAAAATGACTTATAGGCAAAAATATGGACTGGGCCCTCAGGCTTGATTTACCAGCTCTTGGAAGAGGTTTTGTATTCCCTGGGTGGTACAAACCGTTAACGTGCTTGGCTGCTGACCAAAAGGTGGGAGGTTCAAATCCACTCAAAGGCAGGCACCTCAGAAGAAAGACCTGCTGATCTACTTCTGAAAAATCAGCCACTGAAAACCTGATTGAGCACAGTTTTGCTCTGACATACATGGAGTCATCATGAGTTGTTTTACTGGTGGGAAGCGGTTCGAGAATCTGAGTGAGGCAGCAAGTGTGCCTTGACTCACCTTTTTTGCAAGAGAAGGACTCTTCAAGGGAGTACCTATTGGGGGAAAATTCACCATATTGTCAAAACAATGAAGCTCAAATCACAAACAGACTCAAATCCTTAACTGAAAAAGGAGCCAAACATATTAAACAAAGTTCATTAAACAAAACTCCCTCTGCTTGGCTGGGCCATATGATAGGTTATAGGTACATGCAACCTACTGGGGTACCCAATACCCATCCCATCCCGCCTCCCAAGAGTCTGCTCATCCTTCAAGTCCTAATTTGGATGCTACTACCTCTACGACGATCCCAGCTGTAAGTGATTCCTTCTTCTGAATTTCCAAAGTATTTTATACTACTCATACATCAATTTCCATAAAAGTACCCAAACCCATTGCCATTGAGTCAATTCCAACTCATAGCCACCCTACAGTACAGAGGAGAACTGCCCCATAGGGTTTCTAAGGAACAGCTGGTGGATTTGAACTGCCGACCTTCTGGTTAGCAGCCTAGCTCTTAACCACTACGCCACCAGGGCTCCTCCATAAAAGTAGTATAATTTAATTATAAGTGGATGTGTCTCATCTCCCTTCCTCAACTGATTGTTCACTAATCACTGCCCACACAAGCCTCAGCATCACACTGGGTACCTAGTAAGTGTTCAGTGATATTTGCTGAATGGACTGAAGGATGAATGAATAAATCAACATCCTCGAAGAAAATCATGAAAGAACTGGGGAAAGGCTTGAGTATCTATTTAAGTTTTTAATTACAGGGCGAAAAGGCTCAGCATTTAGACTTTAAGTTCCATGCCGTTGGAAGGAAGCTCTTGGGCGTGAGGATCACAGTTGAATACACTCTTCCAGCAATGATCAAGCGGAAACGTTGGGGTGGCGAGAGCAGGACTTTTCTCAGGCAGCTCAGGATAATGAACTGGCTGAAGAAAGAGCCCATTATGTCTGGGCTCACTTTAAATATTTTAACTATGGATGCAAATTAATCAGGGTATTTCATGGATGCCAAAAACTCCTATGCTCCCTTTTCCTCTGAAAACCAGTAGTTCATGTCTCAGCTCCTTTTCCTCCTACACATCAGTCTTAACATCAGTAAGATCTCAAGCTCAGAAATGTTTGGAGAGTCCCTTTAGGTTCTCAGGCTACAAGAAACAATTGTAAAACTTGAAGCAATGGTTCATGGTTTAAAGTCATATGAAACGCTTGCTATCTTACTCCTTCTCTGCCTGAACTTTTCCATTTAAGATGGGAGAAATCATGATTTTTGCACCCTTTATTACTCTATTTTGAGTGGGATGGATAATACTCTGCATCTACCAAACAACTGATTATTTTGGTATCACTTCCTTGTCACATTCTCACACACACAAACGATGCATAAACACATGAAATGCTGCAGACTCATTTTGGAAAATATTTTAAAGCAGCCTAAGAGGCATGCATGATTAGATCTTTGATGAAACCCATTAAATAACTGAAGAAATCAAAAGTAGCCCCCAAGAGGAAGGAAAGAATCTGACAGCTACTTCCACCTAACCTGATAATTACAAGGAATCCAATAATATTGCACCAGGAAGTGTCCCATGGGGAAACTTAATGAGAAACTCTTCTAAATGTGGAACAAAAATGTGCAATTACTGTACCTAAGCCAGGAGAGGAATTGGCCTCTTTGCTCTCCTGGTAAGTGCTGCGTGCTATCACTTCATCCATTTCCTGTTCGGAAACCTGATTTTCAGCAGAAAGCACAAATTAGATGGTTTTATTTATTTATTTCCCCCAATACTAGTAGCTAGAACCAGGGTCAACGATTATGGACATCCTCAGAAACAGTAACTTAGGGCACATAAAAATTACAGCTGGGTTAATGGATTGCTTCAAACAATGTGTATGTAACAACACCTTCAATTGCTTCCCAAGTTCATTAAGCAAAGCATTCAGGTGCTATACTACCAACAACATGGCTGGTATCTGCCACTCTCTAGAACATTAGACAATAGTTTAGTATCAATGTTTGTCTTATTTGTCTTAATCAGTAAATAAATATTTCCATACAGAATTCGGCATTACATTTTAACCTGATAAATCATAATTATATTGCGGCCTTTATGTAATATCTTCTAATAAGGTTCACAGGAAAATAATATGTACACACACATACCTCCAGAAAGCAAAGTATAATATCATATGAATGAGCCATACAATATCTGCCGCTGTCTAGAATGCTCACTTCTAATTTTTTTTTTAACTTTTTTAAAATTTTCAATCCTACGCAAAAGGTGCAAGAATAGTATAACAATAGTATGCCTTTCACCCAGATTCACTAATTGTCAACATTTTGCCACATTTATACACATGACCTCTCTTTATACCTACACATGTATACGTTGCTATTGCTTTTTGCTAAACTATTTGAGAGTTGGCTGCAGACATCATCATCCTTCACCATAAATATTTTAGCATGCATCTCCTAAGAACAAGGGCATTTTCTTAAACACATTTAACACTGACACTAAACTATTGTCTAATATACATTTCATATTTAAATTTAGCCAATTGTCCTAATACTGTCCTTTAGAAGTGTGACTCAAAGTATGTCTGTAGACTGGAACTGATTCATAAAATGTTTGATGCTGGTTGGTGATGAGATAAGAACTTTCCTCCACAATGCAAATCAACATGCAGCTTCTTTCATTAGCAATGCCTTGCTCTACAAAAAATGTTAATTGAGGTAAACGGTGTGTTTGGTGATGTAACTGATTTACACTCTGGTGTAAGCTCCTTATCTTGTTAATAGACCAGAGACCACCTTCTTTTTTTTTTTTGGTATTGCTTTATAGCAATTTTCTGGGGGCAATTCAGAATTCAACCCAGGGTCTATTTGTCATGTGTCTTTAGCTTCCTTTAATCTGAACCAGTTCCTTAGACGTTGTCTAGCAGGACTTTTTGTTTGTTTGTTTTTACTGTTACATTTTAAGTGAAAGTTAGTCTCTCATACAAAAATTTATACACACATTGTTATGTGACCCTAGTTGCTCTCCCTATACTCTGACAGCACTCTCCTGCTTTCCACCCCTGATTTCTCATGTCCATTCAACCAGCTCCTGACCCTCTCTGGCTTCTCATCTCACCTCTGGACAGGAGCTGCCCATTTAGTCTCATGTATCTACTTGAGCTAAGGAGCACATTCTTCACAAGTATCCTTTTATATCATGACATTTTTACCCAATAGTTTTAGCATCCATTGATTACTCTTTCCTGAATCATTACTATGAAGTTATCAAAACAGAAATTTTGTAGCTCTTCCTTCTATATTTGTTGGTATCATGATAGATTAGTGGATTTTTTTAATGTGTTGTTATCTATGACAATTCTTATTTATAAAAAGATTTTTAAGCCTGATTCATGTTGAAATGTATGATATTTTAAAAGGCAACTAGGCAACTTTATAGAATTTCATTTTTAAAGGTAAGAATATTTTACACTTAGAATGGTAATTCTGTGCACTAATGTAACATTTAGCATAATTAAGACAAATTGCTCTGTTTACCATCCAAATGTTAATCAGTAAATAAATATTTCCATACAGAATTCTGCATTACGTTTTAACCTATCAGATAAATCATAATTATATTGTGGCCTTTATGTAATATCTTCTAACAAGGTTCACAGGAAAATAATATGTACACACACATACACACGCATACCTCCAGAAACCAAAGTATAATATTGTATGAATGGGCCATGGAAAAACGTCAGCTTAAACCGTGGTTGCTGTTTTTCTTGATACTAGATTTTCAATATTTGTAATTGTTTTTCTGAGTGGGGAAAACCGTTTGGGGTTTGAAATGAGTGAAGGGTTTGCTGGACAATTCTAATCATGCTGAAACCTCCAGGACTAATTAAAAATGGATCTCTATTGGTTTATTCTGTTTAGCATAAGCTAGAAGCTACTACCTTAGCAGGTCCAAATCTTAAGCTCATCTGGACCTGGAGGGTTTGAATATCCCAGTAGGGCAGCTGTTGCTCTCGTTGTTATAAGAAACAGGAAAACTTTCTGTGGTATTTATCTTGGAATAACATGAAAATCAAGGAAGCACATACAGACAGTATCGAAAAGTACTGTTAGCATGAAATGCTGGGTAAGTGGTACAAAAATACATTAAACATAAAACAGAGTCTTGACCGAAAGGAAAATATAGTATGATGTTACAACTAAGAACACCATGTTTACCTAGGAAGAAATGTGAAATCCAGCCAAACACCGAAATTTGGTTTTGCTGGACGCATCTCTAATACCAACACAAAAGACCATTTTACTGTGGCTAGAAACAAGACTCGACCTACATGTTCAATGGGCCCACAGACCAAAAGTCCATCGTGATTATTATGCTTTGCACTGAAATGCCATTTTGATGTCTGTATTGGCAAATTAGGCAGACACGTTCAGGCTGACATGAACTGGACCTCCGAACAAATCATGACCCGTGTTACACTAGAAAGGATTCTGAAGTCAGACATGCCTTGAAGCTGATGACTGCAAACCACTGAGAATTTAATTTTTTATAATGCTGCTAAGTGGTCTGTTAGGTCAGCCACAGCCTAGTGGACTGCTTCCTGAGGTAAAAGGAGGCGGTGTGAGCGGCTGACTCCAAATGGGGCCCTAGAGGAAAGAGCTGAGAACTGCTCTAGCTATGAACAGGAGGCCAAGTGCTATGAGAAGTGACCTGAAGAGAGCCAGGAGGACAGCAGTGTAACAAAGTCACACACTCTAAGGGAAGGCTCTAGGACCACGGAAAAGTAAGGAGAACAATGGGAAGTGAAAAGTAGGAAAAAATAGAGAAAGGTGGAAGCCGGACTTGATTCTATAGTAATGATTTTTAGTCAAGAACTTTTTATGTAAGACTTTTTTTGGGAATGCATGTAGATAAAAACAATCTTAAAAGAAATGTAATGGAGTTGACTTTGAACTTGTCAAAATAGCGATCTTTTTCCAAACGCTGTAGTTGACATCATGTTCCCAGATCAAGGCATGGAGTCACAGCTCCTTGGTACTTATTTGTACTGGGCAGAACCAGTACAAACATACTGCTAAAAATAAATAAATGAATAAAGCTAATACACTAAAGAAATCTCAGCCTTGGCACATAGGAGAATCCACAAGGTCTCTTGGCAAAGACTTCTTACTCTTAAAATGGGGTACAAGTCGATCAAGACAGCAGCCTGGGACCATTTAGTATATATTCAAATAATACCACAAATGATACAAGGGGAGTGACGATATTATAGACATGGGTAAGAGCTAATGTTCTTAATGAGTGTTTGAGTTGTTTGAAGGAAAAGGTTAAATTTTGTTGACTACAGCCTGATTACAAAGTCAGAGACAAGCCACTTTAAAAAGAGTTTTTACCTCAAATACTCAAAGCAACAACAAAAAATTGAACTCAGCATGGGTTGATGACAGTCAGTTGGACTTAATGAAGTAGCCTGTGGTTAGCTTAAAAGAAAAAGCAACTGCACAAGAATAGAAGAAATATGACCAAATAACAGCAGAGGCTAGTGATCTAGCGGTTGAGATCACCTGCAAGGTCAGGATGGGTCAACAGTATGATCTGATGCTGAAAAATAACTAAGTGAGCTCTTAGGCCTTCACTGAAAAGTGTTCTCCTCAGGTCACCGACCGGCTGACAGAGGAGGAGGGCCAGTCAGGTAGAGGAGGAGGCTACTCTTTAAACTGGTCTCTTCCTTCATCTGTCTAGAAACTGTAATGTCCTCACATCCTAACAAAATGGGTCTTAACATTTTTTGGGTTATGAATGACAGAATTTGATACAAGCTATTGACTGCACAGAAATAAATGCAAATACACCCTCAATTTACACAATTCATGAAGTTCCTGTAAGGGTCCATGGACTTCAGGTTAAGAACCCCTACATTATTTTGATCAAAGATTCTATAGAAGAATCCTGATCAAAAGTTGGGGGGTGGGGGATGCAGAAGAGATTTTCAAATCCTTACAGAATGCAGACTTTATGGAGCCACTGTGAAGCTGGATAAACTTCCAAAACTATTACTCTGAGATAATCTTTAAACCTCAAACCAAAAATATTCCCTGAAGTCTTCTTTAAACAAAACAATGTTGTTGTTCTATAATAGTTTAGCTTAAATAGTGGAGAATGTCTGCCTTAAGCATTGTGACCTTTTAAAGAACTATCTGTATGGGATCAAACTGACAAAGCAACTCGAAAGGTTAGACAGGAAGCACAGGGGGCAGTGAGTTTATGTTAACAAAGGAGGAATAATTTGGAAAAGGAGGGTGAGAACGGTTACACAACTTGAAGAATGTAATTAATGTCACTGAATTGTACATGCAGAAACTGATGAATTGGTATATGTTTTGCTGTGTATATTTTCAACAACAACAAAAATAAAGCAAATTAGTAATAATAAAAAAGAATCCCTGTGTTAGATTGTAGGTTCTTTGAGTAAAAATACATTCTAATTAATCTGCATAGTCCTGGCACATGGGGCATTGCCCAGCCCCATTGGAAGCTCCATAAATGTATGTTAAGGGTTGACAATCTATATCACATAGGCTGGAGAGAGACAGGAAAGGACAGTCTCTCTGTTCCACTGTCTTGATGCCTGAAAGCCTGCCTGATACTACTCCTCCTCCCCCAAACCCATTTTACTCCACGGCTATCTTGGGGCAAATAAACAATTAGATTGCAAAGCCAAGTTTTATCTTATTTTCATTTATTTAAACTTTGTTAGTCACTTTATAAAGTAAATAGGTATTTTTTGACCCAACAAACAGTTAAATGAACATTAAAATAGAAACTTTCCTCCTCAAATTTGAAGATATTTATTTTCCCTTTAAGAGTATCTGAAGACTGGAGGAACCCCAGATAGCATGGCCCCCGAACTCTCTGTCAACCCAGAACTAAAACAATTCCCGAGGCCAACTCTTCAGACAAAGATTGGACTGGACTGTGGGACATAAAATGATACTCGTGAAGAGTGTGCTTCTTAGCTCAAGTAGATACATGAGACTAAACGGGCAGCTTCTGTTCAGAGGTGAGATGAGAAGGCAAAGAGGGTTAGGAGCTGGTTGAATGGACATGGGAAATCAGGAGTGGAAAGGAGGAGTGTGCTGTCACACTATGGGGGGAACAATTAGGGTCACATAACAATGTATGTATAAATTTTTGTATGGGAGACTAACTTAAAATGTAAATTTTCACTTAAACTACAACAATAAAAAAAAGTGAAGAAGTTAGCACTCTAGAAATTCTATAGACATGAAAAGATGGTCAATAATTTATGTGAATTGAGTATATTATCCAAGTTTAAATTAAATTATAGCTATCTTTATTATAAAATTTATTTCTATACTATTTCAATCTTGATAAGTTCTCATTTCTTAAAGAAAACAGTTGAAAATTCACTGAATCTGTTTTCAAAATTAATTACTTAGTTTTAAACTTAAAGACAATTCCCAACATGTGGGCAAACAAAAGATCATAGTAAAAAAAAAAAAGAGAGAGAGAGAAAGAAATAGAGATTTTATCTTAAGAACAGAAGGGTCATACAGACCATCTAGTCCAACACTATCTCACCAGAGATCAGTTAGCTGGGGGTTACTCAGCATCCAGTACTCCTACCTTCCAGCACACCAAATTCTAAATTCAACAGTAACACTATAAAAAATGGATTTTTCATTTTCTAAGAGTGTGAAGTCAAAGAAGCCAAATCAATGGCTCATTTCCTATGTACATCAGTTACCATGCTGAACAAGGGCTATCACTGCTGATTTCAGAAGGTTCCTGGCTGAAAGCAGGGAATACCAGAAAGATGTTTACCTGTGTTTTATTGACTACGCAAAGGCATTCGGCTGTGTGGATCATAACAAATTATGGATAACATTATGAAGAATGGGAATTCCACAACACTTAAATGTGCTCACGTGGAGCCTGTACACAGACCAAGAAGCAGTCGTTCCAATAGAACAAGGGAATACTTCATGGTTTAAAGTCAGGAAAGGTGTGCGTCAGGGTTGTATCCTTTCACCATACCTATTCAATCTGTATGTTGTTGCTGTTAGGTGCTGTCGAGTTGGTTCCGACTCATAGCAACCTTATGTACAACAGAACGAAACACTGCATGGTCCTTCGCCATCCTCACAACCAGTGTTATGCTTGAGCCCATTGTTGCAGCCACAGTGTCAATCCATCTCGTTGAGGGTCTTCCTCTTTTTTGCTGACCCTCTACCAAGCATGATGTTCTTCTTCAGGGACCGGTCCCTCCTGATAACATGTCTGAAGTATGTGAGACGAAGTCTTGGTGATCCTTGCTTCTAAGGAGCATTCTTGGCTGTACTTTCAAGACAGATTTGTTCATTCTTTTGGCAGTCCATGCTACAGTCGATATTCTTCACCAACACCATAATTCAAAGGCATCAATTCTTCTTCAGTCTTCCTTATTCACCACCCAGCTTTCACATGCATATGAGGCAATTGAAAACACCATGGCTTGGGTTTGGTGCACCTTAGTCCTTAAAGTGACATCTTTGTTTTTAACACTTTAAAGAGGTCTTTTGCAGCAGATTTGCCCAATGCAATGTGTCACTGATTTCTTGATTACTGCTTCCATGGGCACTGATTGTGAATCCAAATAAAATGAAATCCTTGACAACTTCAATCTTTTCTCCGTTTATCATGATGTTGCTTATTGGTCCAGTTGTATTTTTGTTTTCTTTATTTTGAGGTGCAATCTGTACTGTAGGCTGTGGTCTTTGATCTTCATCAGTAAGTGCTTCAAGTCCTCTTCACTTTCAGCAAGCAAGGTTGTGTCATCTGCAAAACGCAGGTTCTTAATGAGTATTCCTCCAATCCTGATGCCTCGTTCTTCATATAGTCCAGTTTCTCGGACTATTCGCTCAGCGTACAGATTGAATAGGTATGGTGAAAGGATACAACCCTGACACACACCTTTCCTGATTTTAAACCACGCAGCACGCAGTATCCCCTTGTTCTGTTCAAATGACTGCTTCTTGGTCTATGTACAGGTTCCTCATGAGCGCAATTAAGTGTTCTGGAATTCTCATTCTTTGAAATGTTATCCATAATTTGTTATGATCCACACAGCTAAATGCCTTCGCATAGTCAATAAAACAGGAGTAAACATCTTTCTGGTTTTTCTGCTTTCAGCCAGGATCCATCTGACATCAGCAAAGATATCCCTTGTTCCATGTCCTCTTCTGAATCTAGTTTGAATTTCTGCCCATTCCCTGTCAATGTACTGCTGTTACCGCTTTTGAATGATCTTCAGCAAAATTTTACTTGGGTGTGATATTAATGATATTGTTCGATAATTTCTGCATTCTGTTGGATCACCTTTCTTTGCAATAGGCATAAATATGGATCTCTTTCAGTTGGTTTGCCAGGTAGCTGTCTCCCAAATTTCTTGGCATAGAAGTGAGCACTTCCAGCACTGCATCTGTTTGCTGAAACATCTCAATTGATATTTCATCAATTCCTGAAGCCTTGTTTATCGTCAATGCCTTCAGTGCAGTTTGGACTTCTTCCTTCAGTACCATTGGTTCCTGATCATATGCTGCCTCCTGAAATGGCTGACTGTCGACCAATTTTTTTTGGTACAGTGACTGTATTCTTTCAACCTTCTTTTGATGCGTCCTGTGTCATTCAGTATTTTGCCCACAGAATCCTTCACTATTGCAACTCAAGGGTTGGATTTTTTCTTCAGTTCTTTCAGCTTTAGAAATGCCAAATGTGTTCTTCCCTTTTGGTTTTCTAACTCCAGATCTTTGCACATGTCATTATAATACTTTACTTTGTTTTCTCAAGTCGCCCTTTGAAATCTTCTGTTCAGTTATTTTACTTCATCATTTCTTCTGTTCACTTGAGCTACTTGGCATTCAAGAGCAAGTTTCAGAGTCTCTTCTGACATCCATTTTGGTCTTTTCAATCTGTACGCTGAGCAAATAATCCAAGAAGCTGAACTATATGAAGAAGAACATGGCAACAAGATTGGAGGAAGACTCATTACGAACCTGCGTTATGCAGATGACACAACCTTGCTTGCCGACTTGAAGCACTTACTGATGAAGATCAAAGACCACAGCCTTCATTATAGATTTCATCTTAACGTAAAGAAAACAAAAATCCTCACAACTGGACCAATAAGCAACATCACGATAAACGGAGAAAAGATTGAAGTTGTCAAGGATCTCATTCTATTGGGATTCATAATCAATGCCCACAGAAGGAGCAGTCAAGAAGTCAAACAACGCATTGCATTGGGCAAATCTGCTGCAAAAGACCTCTTTAAAGTGTTAAAAACAAAGAAGCCACTTTAAGGACTAAGCTGCACCAGACGCAAGCCATGGTGTTTTCAACTGCCTCATATGTATGTGAAAGCTGGACGGTGAATAAGGAAGACTGAAGAAGAATTGATGCCTTTGAATTAAGGTATTGGTCAAGAATACTGACTATAGCATGGACTGCCAAAAGAATGAACAAATCTGTCTTGGAAGAAGTATAGCTAGAATGCTCCTTAGAAGCAAGAATCACTAAGACTTCGTCTCACATATTTTGGACATGTTAGCAGGAGGGACCGGTCCCTGGAGAAGGACATCATGCTTGGTAAAGTAGAGAATCAGCAAAAAAAGGAAGACCCTTAAGAAGATGGACTGACATAGTGGCTACAACAATGGGCTCAAGCATAACAGCTATTGTGAGAATGGTGCAGGACCAGGCAGTGTTTTGTTCTGTTGTACATTGGGTCGCTATGAGTCAGAACCAACTCGGTGACACCTAACAACAACAGCAACAATCAGTTACCTTGGTCACTCTTCAGCCATAGGCTGAATTCTCATCCCCAGCTGGGTGAACTCACCAGAGTATGTGTGGTCACAGGAATGTGTGCAGAGGGACCAGAACAAATGTACCACTGCCACTGGATAAATAATGAAGCCACTCTCCATACTCACAACAGTATGATATAATTCACCTTTGGATTAGGGTGACGGCCGACGACAAGGCGAACTGGTCCTGGGGGGCATTTGCTCAAAATGGCGTGGACTTTGCTTAGAGCAGCATGGCGAACGTTGACTGAGTTCACTTCCAGGATTTGATCTCCGCGGCTAAGGAAGGCAACATAACCAACACTCTGTGGTAAGAGTCAGCTTATAAAAGATTTCCATCTAGGAGAGGTTTATGATATGAAATATTTTCTGAATATATTTAACAAGCAAATGACATCCTTTCATCTTTGCATACATGTAAAAAAGTAACTCATTCATAAAAACAAATTTGATTTTAAATTGGCAAAGCCATTGGATGTATATATTGACACTTTCAGAAACAGTAATGTTAAATAAAATTGATAGTAAGGACAACAAGGAAGGCTACCATTTCTTAAGCACATACTGTATGCCAAGTACCATGTTCATCAATTTATATATCAATGCTTTGAATAGGTATTATTGTCATTATATAGATAAGGCAATAGGTTCAAAGAGGTCAACCAGATGTCACATACTGTTGAACTCAGTTCTGTCTGACTCTTCATCACCATGTGATAGCTCCTCGACCACCACAGTTTCTTTCTTCCTACCATCTTGAAATGATTATTGTAATATAATTTAAGGAGGAAATATCTGAAGCTCAAAGGTTACTCAAGAATTTGTAAAAACGTTTCAAATTTGAACAAATGAGAAATTGGGGACAAGCTGCCCATTTTAACTTGAAATTATAGGGCGAGAACTCAGTGTGGGAGAACAAAGACTCTTTATATGGGGTTTGAAGAATGTTCATTTGGCAGGCTCCAGACATATGGAACCATTCAAGAAAGAAACATCATTTTGGGATATCATTAAAGGATTTTTTCCTTGGGTCCTAAAAGTATATTTTCTTTAATGTACTTTGGATGATATTCTAATTTTTTTCCTATGGAAATACACTCTGATCATTAACTAAAAATGTAATATAATCTATTAACAGAGCTCAAAAGTGGCAACCTCAAGGAATGGCATTTTGACAATTCCTCACTCGCTCCAGGGCTAAGAAGCTTACAGAGAAGAAATGTGATAGTGTTTGTACAGGGTGCTTTGTGCCATACGAGTACATTTTTGTGAAGTTTAGGTGGGCACAGACCCATTGCAATTCCTCTTTATGTAGAACACCTATACATCTCCTGCGTAAACAGAATACCCATACGTCTCGCTAATGCTACAACCCAAAAATCTGGACTGAGAAATTAGACACCCACTGATTTCAGAAAACTGGACATCATCATACAAAAAGGAATGAAAACAGAAAAGGTTAAAGAGATAATACTTAATAAGAAAGGCTCCTCATTTAAGGGCATGATTTCAGGACTCTTGAGTCCAATGATTCTGAATTCTTATGAGCACTTCCCAGTTGCTCATGTGAATTTTACATAAAAATGAATATAAAAGTGAAAGGAAACACTCAGAAAACCGTAGATATCTGTGTAGAGTTGTATTTTGTCAAGTTTCTTAGCTTCTGAGCGCAAATAGAACAAAATAGGTAGGAGTAGGGTGCTATATAAGATGCAGTTTTCTAATTCTTAATGAAACCAAATTTCATTTATATTAGCTTTTCATTTTCAGAGATGCTATTAATTGTAATTCCAGCTACATTATTATAAGTAATACAAATATTTAGAATCCCACAAAGGAATGTAATAGAGCAGATTATCTTACATCTGTGTGTATTCACATATTCACAAACATGCCAGAACCTTATACTAGCAAATTTGCAACGAACCTCAGATTGCTTTCCATCTTGGCCACTGATCCTGGGGCAAGGCTGTGAATGTAGATGCCTGGAGGACTGTTTTCCAGAGCCAGGCAGCAGGCACCAATGCCTAATCCAACTCTTGGCTCTGTGGGAGGCATCATTCAAAGAAAACAAAAACAAAAATTAACACTGTAACTGGAAAAGAAGAACTGATTTGAAACCACATTATATATATTCAGACCAGTAACCATTTCATTTTCACCTATTATAATTTCAAATCACAACACTTATCCTGCTTTTCTGTCAATATTGCCATAGTCTCTTAATGAGGTGAGGCCACTGCTAGGCCAGGGGTAACTATGGACCGTGAATTATCCAACGGTCTGTGTTCTGCTTAGTCTAACAAGCCTCCTCAAATCTGTTTTTGGAAACAGGCAGAGTATCTATAAATGGATTATGATTCTGGATATACAACTTTAGGCTTTCTTTTACTTCTCTTCTTAGCAACCAATCTCTTGATTATTCAACCGCTCATTACATTTCTACAGTAGGCGGGGAAGGAAGGGAAACAAAGACAACAGCGGGTAAGATTTGGTAGTCATGACTTTTAGTTACTGGTGCTAACTGTATTCTCAACTTACATTTGCATCCAAAAGATAATGTATAATCTTTTGTTCTTTAAAAGCCATCTTTAAAAATTCTCATTTGCCCTAGAAGGAACTATTCAGTGATTTTTTTTTTTTTTTTTTTTAAACACAGGTCTCTGACACACAATGATTTATCTGGGGGAGAGTTTAAAGACCTTTGTATTACTGGTAATTTTCTTTCACTTTTGTACAATGACTCAAATCTCTACTTTTGATCTCACTGTCCATTTAGGGAACACCATGTGTTTTTGATAACAGATGGTTTCTAAGGGACAGTTCATAGAAAAATTATTAAAAAATTAATCTAAGAACAGTTTATCAGTTGTTATTCAAGAGAATGCAATGAAAGTGAGAAATCGCTAGTGTCACCTTTGTTGAGGGTTACTTCCATGACAATCCTGTCCTTGGGCCCAGGGATCTTTCGGCCCAGGGATGAAGAACTGATTTCATCGGCGCCTACCACCGAGGTTCCCCCACTGGCGTTGAAGTTGGGGGAGCTGGATCTGCTCATGTGAGTGGGTGTGGAGCACGGCGTGAGGCTCGGGCTCAGTAACTTTGTGCGTACCGTTAAGACAAATAATCCGCTCCGGATTTGCTGAGAAAACAAGAAGAAAGTAGGGCTAAAACATTCAAACTGTCCTTTCGTCAAAGAGTGAAAAAAATCTCACGTAACCAAAGCCAGAAGGAAGTAAAGGAAGACAAAGAAAAGGGGATAAAGTAGATCAAATAAGAATGCTGTTACCTTAAAGGTATGAATGGCTTCTTGAAATGTCAAGCCCTTTATTGGTATTCCATTTACATCTAGGATTTCATCCCCTAGTGATGAAAGACAAGAATTACATTAGTATCAAGCTTTCATTTACTGGAATCTAACTGCTGGGTCAGCACCAGAATGGTATACCATATGGTTCCTGATTTACTGCTCTACAAAATAACTTTTATTGTTCTAATCCACTTTCATTAGCTATGTTCCCAGGAATGTCACAAAATGAGACAATTAATTACAATGCATACTCTTTAGCAGCAATTCTGCATTTCAATCTTTAATGAAAACAACTCTGGGAAGCATCAAGAGCTTACTCATTAGCCACTGTAAAACTTGACAGTAGATACTCTACGTTTGGAGACTAAGGTACAAAAACTGAGTCCCAAGGCTTTCTTTATAGTCATTGTTTCAGAACTTAAACCCAGGCAATGAAGCGTGAACACACACAACATTTGAGAAGCTATTCCTGTATTTGCAGAGATACAAGCTGCCTGAGCCTGGAGAATCACTGTGGTGGATAGAAAATGGTTCAAAGACAGAGACAAAAAACTTGCTGAGAGTTGATTGAGGAATGGCAGCCCCACCTCCAGAAATAGTCTAGATGTCTGGTCTTATTGATGCTGTCAGACATTAAGCTGGCAAGTTACTATATACTTCTATCTAAGAGATTATTGAAGGGTAATGTCTCAAAGAAGGAGCCCTGATGGTGCAATGGTTAAACGCTTGGCTACTAACCGAAACATCAGTGGTTTGAACCATCAGCAGCTCCCTGAGAGAACAGACCTAGTAATCTGCTCCCATAAAGACTGACAGCCTAGGAAACCCTATAGGGTAGTTCTACTGTCCTATAGGGTAGCTGTGAGTTGAAATTGACTTGACAGCATACAACATTTCAAACTGGTAGTACCTGAGTGGGGTGGTGTAAACGGAGTCCTAGTGGCACAGCGGTTAAGCACTCGGCTGCAAACCAACAGGTTGGCAGTTCGAACCCACTAGTTGCTCTTTGAGAGAAAGATGTGGCAGTCTGCTTCCCTAAAGATTTACAGCCTTGGAAACCCTATGGGGCAGTTCTACTCTATCCTACAGGGTCGCTATGAGTCGGAATCAACTCGATGGCAATGGGTTGGGTACCTTTTAGGGGTGGTATAAATGGTTAACATGCTTGGCTGCTAACGGAAAGGTTGGCAGTTTGAGTCCACCAAGCGGCACTTCTAAAGAAAGGCCTGGTGATCTACATTGAAAAATCAGCCACTGAAAATTCTTCAGAGAACAGTTCTACTCTGACACACACAGGGTCATCATGAGTTGGAGTCGACTCGATGGAAGCTGGTTGGCTGGTTGGAGTGTCTCAAATTGTGGTCTCTCTCTCTCTCTCTCAATCTCTTTCTTTCTGTCTGTGTCTCTCTCAAACTATCCCAGGCTCATCTTCATCTCTAAGAAGGTACGTTGTTGTTGTTAGTGCTGTTGAGTCGATTCCAACCCACAGTGACCTATAGGACAGAGTAGAACTGCCCCATAGGGTTTCCAAGGAGCGGCTGGTAGATTTGAACCACTATATTCAGGTCGTTTTTCAAGCTGCTGATAGAGTCTTCTGGGAATATGAAAAAACCCTTGAGCATCCTGCTTACTTCTCAGAGCTTATTTCTGATCTGTACTCTTGAGACAGGGTCTGTTTTTCAGAAAACAGTTCATCGAAAACACTAAAAAAGATGCCCCCAAGACAAGAATGGGTGAAATTTGTAGCGTAGAACAGAAGAGAGACTTCCTACATCTATGATGAAGTGCGAAGCAGCATAAGAACGCCCATTTCCCCCCCCTCACAGATGGTCAATCCAGGAGCACATTGTGTATTCATTCAATTAAAGCACATTGTGCAATTTAATAAACCCACCTACACATTGTGTAGATGAACTACAAAAATGTCCCAGCTCCCCATGCATTTGTTACACGCTTTCTCGTTCATGTAATTACAGAAGTAGTAAAATAAGTGAAAAAAAAAAAATCTGCTGAAAAATCACGTGGCATCATCAATTACTCAACTAGCCGAGGAAATTTATGTTTTTGGTTTACTTGTTTCCACATGGGGAAAGGAGTGAAAGAGTCAAATGATTGCTCATGCTCTTAAAGTTTATATAAGATTTAGACATATCATTCAACAGGTTGAAAATCCATTTGATGACTTACATTTCTTGGAAATGAACACATATGAAAAAGCAGTATTTAGGAAAATCAAGTGAGATTAACCTTTCCTAACTATTGATTTTTTTCCCCCATTTTGCTGCATTCTGCCGGCGGTGCAGGATGAATTTCAACCAAGTGAACACATGGCACATCCATTATAAAAACGCTCTGCTCGAATTTTACATTGTTCTGAAACTAGACATAAACACCACCTGGAGTTAACCGTTCCTCCAGGAGTAAGGAAGAAATACTCTGCTGGGGAAGCAGTAAGCCTGGTCACGTCTCAGCATTTGCTTATGGGTTTCTACTGTCCCCTCTGCCTGAAACAGGGGACTGGAGTTCACTCTTTTTAGTGTAAAGCAATAAGTAAGTTTAACACAACAGCACCTATAGTTTGCGGATCAGACAATATTTTGTTGTGATTCACAGGATTTTCATTGGCTGATTTTTGGAAAGATCACTAAGCATTTCCTCCCAGTCCATCTTAGTCTGGAAGCTCCACTGAAGCCTGTTCAGCATCATCGCAACACAGAAGCCTCCACTGATGGATGGGTGGTGGCTGTGTATGAGGTGCATTGGCTGGGAATGGAACCCAGGTCTCCTGCATGGGAGGTGAGAATTCTACCATTGAACCACCAGTGCCTCATAACAAACATACACATGTGCAAATATGTATAGCAACTCCATTTATGAAAATCCCATAAATGATAATGTAGTATATCATATAAAGCTCTGTCTGGTTTGGGATTTGCTTGTTACCTGGGACTACAAAACATTCTTTATTAAAGCAGCTACTTTGTCTATCCATAAAGGAAATGTGATCGATTCAAATTTTATTTTACAAGTATCATGATAAGCTCAAGAAGGAAGAAAAAGTTCTGATTCTGTCCTCTTTTTGTATTTAAGTGAGTTCATGGTAGGAAGGTGGGAAAATGAACAGAACTTGGAATCAGAAAACTTGGGTTTAAATTTCACTTCCGCTATTTACTAAGGGTGGGGCAAATTACTAAGTGTGGACATTTCTGAGTGTCAGTTTTCTCATTTGTAAAGTACTCACCTCAAAATGCCTATTTGACAGGCTTGTAATTGGATGAATGAGATCATTTAAATATATGGAAATATTTTGTAAATGTTAAAAGAACTATAAAATGTAAGGCTTATTTAAACATTTAAAATATTTAATGTACCAATTGTAATTGTGTACCTCAATATTGCTTTAATGTGCATTTAAAAGCATTTGTCTAGTATATTTATACGTGACAAAATAGGGTTGCTATGAGTTAGAATCGACTCGATGGCAATGGGTTTGGTTTTGGGTTTTAAGGAGAAAGTAAAATATGTTCATTTAGGAACAAAACTACACGTTGGTTGATTTCAGCAGCAAGGTATTAAACGTCAATGAATGATCAGGTACTCTGCTTCCATCCCAGCTCAGATGCAAGAATGGATCTCAAATGCTCAGGAATTTTCAATATAGTCACATAAAGAGCCTAATAAAAATACTAAGACACTTTTCATATATTATTTCATTTAATCCTCACAGCAACTCATCCAAGTAGGTATAAAGGTTCCAAGTTTACAACTGAGGAAACGGAAGCTGAGGTTATATCAATTGTCCAAGGTCAGGAGTGGTTAAATGTTGGATTCAACCCAGGTCTACTGGACTCCCAAGCCTTGGCTGCTATGCCACACCTGCCACATCTTGCAGATTCTCACAGAATCAAAGCTTACAGTCACTGAAGACCACCAAGAGGCGTTCTCCTACCTTCTTTAAGTCTTCCATCTTCTGCAGCTGATCCATTTGGGAAAATGGTCTTGACAAAAATTCCCATCTGTCCTCGAATGCAGTCTCGACCTCCAGCAATGCTAAAGCCAAGGCCCTACACCCGAAGCAGATGGGGTCCCCCGTATTAACTGAAGGTGTCATTCCAACCAGGCTCAGAGTTAACCTAATCAACTTGCTGTAAATTCAAGCTTGCATATCCTTCTCCATTTCCTTCCTTGGATCTATATACATTGCATTAGCCATGCATTACATTAAACGGAGAAAGTTATAGGTTGTAACATATGAAATTGCCAATATTCAACAATCTTTGACCTACCTAAATGGCAGTTTCATATGGATTCACTAAATAGCTCACAAGAGTCATTTCACACTATACAGGTGCTATTATTTGTTTTATTCTTTTATTTGCATCTTTTCGTTTTGCATAATATCAAAACGGATTTGTTTTGATAGTTATTTATAGCATTCCATTTATGATAATGGAAATGCCATGAAATTCATTTAAAAGGATAATGGGGAGTTTTCCCTGGAGCTGCAGGTTCTGCTTTACTTGCAATAGTAGATAAAAACTGGAAGCATTCATTCCATCCTTGGTTGTGCTCTGGGGCCATAGCAAAAGAACAAAGAGCATGTGACCACTGCACAATCTGAAGCCACAGGAACGAAATGCCAGGGAATGCCCTCAAATCCATGCAACAATAAGTTAATCTATTCCTCTTTAACCCTCTTATATCGTAAAAACAACAGTAATAAAAAGTAACCATTCATTTAAAAAAAATATGCTCATGTTCACCTGGAGAGCACAACAGCCTGTGCAAAGACTCACCTTGCCTTTTTCTTTGTACAGCCCAATGATGGAGATAACCGATGGCCGGATGAGTCTCCATGGGGATTCCACCTGAGTAGTGCTTAGGGAGCGGGTTGACTTCTTCATGATGTGGTATTCCTAAAAGGCAGCACAGGGCAAGCGAGAGGTAGTCTCATTTATCCTGTTGTGGTCCCTGGCATAAAAATATACTCAGCCTTTGAAAATCTCAGTTGTCTTTTGTGTTGGACAGTCGTTTTCCTCTGGTCTACCTGTTCCAATGGCTTACAGGTTTATTATCAATAATACTGGAGGAGTAGCACTACTGCAATAGATTGCCATGCTTTCTTCCTCCACAGAAAGAAATATCTAAAGACCACAAGCATCTCGTGTTTCTCTCTCCTCGACCGCGTGCCACAGATCCTACTTTTTGCCTTCTGGAATGGAGGAACCAGAAATCAAGGGGCCTTAGAGACGTAAGATGACCACCTGTGGTCAGGTTCTCCCTTGGAAGCCACATCCCTCCCCAATCCCAAGGTCAAAATCATGGTTAGAAAGTATCACCATTTCAAGTTTATATCACTCACCGAAAAACTCAGCAAACCCTTATTTCTTATAAAGCCCAAACCACAAACCCAGACAACTGTTATTCCACATAAAACATCCTGCTGAGAAACAGCAGCAGCTTAGTTCTAATCCTTCACATTTGGAAAATAAACTATTTTCCCATAAACCACAATCTCCCTTCCTGGCACATGGCAGATCAAATCTCCATCCCTTTTTCTTGTCCGTCACCCACAATATACACGCGTGGAAGCAGGGTACATTATTTATAACAAATAAGAGATTAAGTGAATTTACTGCTAAAGCATTTCTACTGCCTAGCTCCTTACTATTGTTCTTAGAATAATAAATTTCTTACATGAAGCAGATATTCTAGCATAAGCAAAACAAAAAACCAATTCAGATTTAACATCAGCAAAACAGTATCACAAAATATTTTTATTTTTAATGTCTGTATTCTACATTCAAAGGTAGAAAGGAGATGCCTGCCAATCATATTTTTGTATTCCTGGCAGCTTAGAACAATTATATTTTTCAGTTTTATAAAATATCTGCCAGCAATGTTGGCCTCCCAGATGCTGATTCATTAAAGAAATGATGTGGGCTTGGCAAGGTTACTACCCCTATACTGAAACCATCATAGACATGGCAAGACCTAGCTCATGGGTTTTCAATCCTAGAACGTAGAGGTTCATGCTGGGACTTAAAAGGGAATTCTTTCTCTGATCACCAGTCTCCACCAGCACCTCACTCCATCTCCCTGTGGGAACCAGTAGAACCAAAGGCCAGCATGCTTCACTCATCTCTTGAAGAGTTTCAGGAGCTGTCTTGCACTTTGTAGACCTGTGCTGTTCACTGTGATAGCTACTAGCCACCTGTAGCTATCTAAAATTAAAATAAAAATAAGGAAAGCAGTCCACAGTTTCACTAGCTATTTTTCAAGAGCTCAGTAGACATATTGGCTAGTGGCTACCACATTGGACAGTATGGGTACAGAACATTTCCATTACTGCACAAAGTCCTACTGGATATTCTAGACAATGGACTCCCTGGGTGGTACAAATAATTAATGTGCTCGATTGCTAACTAAAAGGTTGGAGGATCAAGTCTACCCAAGTATGCCATGGAAGAAAGGACTGACAATCTACTTCCAAAAAATTAGCCACTGAAAACCCTATGGATCATAGTTCTACTCTCACACATATGGGGTCACCATGAGTGAGAGTAGACCTGATGGCAACTGGCAATTCTACATAATAATTGTGGAGGAGGGAGAGAGAGAGAAAAAAAAGGAAAGGTAAACTCTGAGAGAAAAGGAGAAGCGTAGAAAATGAGAAAGACAGGAGTGAAAAAGGACAATCTGAAGAGGAAAGAACTCTGTTTTTCTAAAACTTTCTTCACTAGTCCGTGTTTCCTGGTTCCTGGAAGCCTGGTTAGAAATGGATGGTTCTGGGCTGTAACTATGGCCAGGTTTCCTCAGTGGCTCGGCTCAGAAATCACCATCAGAACATGAGATATCCACATGGTGATGGCAGTACAACCCTCTCTCATCTTTCGCAACAAACTCTGCCTGACAACATGGCTCTCCTATAACTTCGTGATCTTCATCTGGCCCTGCTGGTCTAACTGGATCATTCTGAGGCCACAGGCCTGTCTGGTCACAGGTCTAGACAAGTTTTAACCATGTCCTGAGCAAGATTTTTGCTGTGCTTTTTCTCAGTGCACACTCCCCTAGAGGGTCGCTGTGAGTTTGAACCAACTTGACAGCACCTAACAACAACAACTCCCCCTAGAGTTACCTTTGGATGAATTTAACACAAAACAGCTTGGTCAGCAAACTGCCTCTGAGTCATGGACACCCTGGTCAGGTAAAGAGTGTTAGAAGCAACACAAATACTTCCTCATGGTATGTAACCAACTATATTCATGTACCTTTCTTCACAGTGATTCTGGCTTATCATCTTGAGCGAAATACTTAACCTCTTTGATTTTCAGTTGTCCTATCTGTAAAATAGTCATAACACACCAAAAGTAAGGGCATGACCCAGATGACCTGACTCAGGTCCTTTACAACTCTACAATCTATGAATCTCCAAGTACTTGGGGTGTTATTGTTGTCACACCCTCCTTCTCCATCTCTGCTTCATCATAGGCCTTGGGACAAGATGCCAATGGCTTCTCTTCAGCCCTGTGACCTGATGCTATCAGGACTCAGTGAACACCCCACAAATTTCCTAGTCACTGAGCCTGCTTCCAACTCAGTTATGAGACTATTCACCCAGTTTCTACTGATTTGAGGATAATACAACTGAGGAGCAGCCCCACTGCAGGATTATGGAGCCTGGAGCTCTGAGGGGACAAGGCCTGGAATATCAACATAACCAGCCACTTCACCTCTCTCTGTAGTCCCTTGGACCTTGGCTGTCTTCAGTCATCATGGTGTTCACAGGTAGGACCCCAGGCATGGCACAGGCACACACACACTCCTTCCCTCTCTCACATACATTCCCATACCCACCCACACGGTTGTTACACTGACACATGACACTCCCATTAAACAAACGATGGTGGTTCAACCACAGACTGTGAGACGTCATTGTCTCCTGGCAATTGAGTGCAGCGTTTAGTTCCAAAACACACAGCAGGAAGGGGGTCAAGAAGCTGGGTTCCAATAAGGGATTTTTTCCCCCCTAATATTTTCAAATATTGAGCTGACTTTCTTCTAGCCTCTCTGGATAGATCTCTCTTTCTACATCTCTCACAGTATCCTAACCCCAAATACTCCTGGCCCACATCAATGGTCTGTTCTTTAGAACAGGGAAACTCCTGCTGGTCTTTGAAGGATAAAATAAAAAAAGCTTAGCGACCTAAGGTCTGGAAACATGCTCTTCTATCCCTACCAGCAACTGTGTCTGCGTAAGAGGATCCGTGGTACTTGACCGACCTGTGCGGCTCCAGAAGAGTCCAGCAGTTGAGGAAGAGAGTGCTTTCGGCCATCTCGGGAGACGTCCAACATCCTACCTCTGGGGTCTCCGTTTAGCACCATCAGTTCGTTGTATTCTTCAACAGATTCTAGACGGTGTACACCCCCTTGAAAACAGAAGGAAAAAAAAACAACACGTGGCTTTATAAGGGACGAAAAGAATCATAAAAGCATATGCAGGCATAAAGTTGTTGCTTTTACACCCACATTCATGGTTTTCAGAAGGCCTGATACTCAAACCACTCAAGGCTCTGAGCTCACCAAGTTCAACCATAAGGTGGCTGTGAGTTGAGGCCATTAATGCCAGGCTATGAAGAAACTGATGAGGGGCAGTGTCTATGTTTGATCCGACTAAGATGCAGCTGTGGTTGATAATAAACAATAGTGAGAACGCTATAGGTAGACAGTTTTCTAGTGATGGAGAAACAGAACTCTGTGGTTGGTCTAGTTCCATCGTTGTGGAAGATGCTTTTTATATAGAGAAATGACTTTTATATAGTAACAGACTTTTCATATATACTTTTTATTAAAGTACAACTTACAGAAATGTGCACAAATCATTAAGTATATGTGCAGTTCAATAAAATTTCACAAAATGAATGCACTGGTAACTAACACCTAGATCATAAAATAGAATATTACCAGAACCAAGCCACTTTTGTGCCACTAGTCACCTCTATCCAAGGGTAACCATTATCCTGACTTCCAGTATTATACATTAATTTTGGCTGCTTTCAAATTTTATATAAATGAACTCGTACAATACGTACTTTTTTGTTTCTGGCTTCTTGTCCTTAGCATTTATGTTTGTGAGATTCAACCATGTTGTTGCATGTAGCAATAGTTTGTTCTTTCCCATTTGTGTATTTAATTGTACAAACGTTATCATGATTTATTTGTTCAATCTATTATTGATGAACATTTGTCTTCTTTCTGTTTTAGATCTAGAGTAAGAGTCAGCAAACTTTTTTTGTAAAGGTCAAATAGTAAGTATTTTAGGTTTGTGGACCACAAATGGCTTGTGTTACCTGTTCTTTTTTTTTTTCACATTCCATTAAAAATGTAGAAAACATTCTTAGCTTGTGGGCCATACAAAAACAGCAATGTATCATAGTTTGCTGAACCCTGATCTAGAATATACTGCTATGGATTCTTGCAATTTTCCCTTGTACATATCATCATTGTTGGATGTATAGCTAGGAGTGGAATTACTGGATCACAGGCATATATTCAGTCTTGTCCATGCTTTACCAGCAGCATGAATGAGTTCCAGTTTCTCCACATTCTCATCACACTTGGTAGTGTCAGTCTTTTTTTAGTTATTCTGGTAGGTATGTAATGTAATCTTATTGTAGTTTTAATTTGCATTTCCCTGATGACTAATGAGATTGAGCTTCATTTCATATACTCATTGGAGGTTTAGCTATCCTCTTTGTAATGTGCCTGTTCAAGAATTTTGCCCATTCTTTTATTGGGTTCCTTTTTCTTGTTGATTTATTGGAGTTTTCATTTTTAATATATCTCGGATATGAATCCTTTGTAAGATCCATGTACTATAAATATGTTCTCCCGCTCTGTGGCTTACCTTTTTCACTCTTTTTTTTTTTTTTAAGAAAAAATAAGTTTTAATGATTGTAAGATATAGCATAGTTTATTTGATCGTTCCTCTATTGCTGAAAATTTGCTTCTAATATCTTTATGTAATTAAGTAATGGAGTGATCCCTCTACATACATCTTTACAAACTATTCTATAACTTAACTTAGATAAATTCTTTTTTATTTTTTTATTATTGTACTTTAGATGAAGGTTTACAGAACAAACTAGCTTCTCATTAAACAGTCAGTACACATATTGTTTTGTGACATTGGTTACCAACCCCATGACATGTCAACACTCTCCCTTCTCGACCTTGGGTTCCCAATCGCCAGCTTTCCTGTCCCCTCCTGCCTTCTAGTCCTTGCCCCGAGGTTGGTGTGTCCATTTAGTCTCATTTTGTCTTATGGTCATGTCTAATCTTTGGCTGAAGGGTGAACCTCAGGAGTGACTTCATTACTGAGCTAAAATGGTGTCTGGGGGGCATACTCTTGGGGTTTCTCCAGTCTCTGTAAGACCCAAGTAAGTCTGGTCTTTTTTTGTGAGTTAGAATTTTGTTCTACATTTTTCTCCAGCTCTGTCCGGGACTCTCTATTGTGATCCGTGTCAGAACAGTTGGTAGTGGTAGCCAGGAGTCATCTAGCTGTACTGGACTCAGTCTGGTGGAGGTCATGGTAGCTGTGGTCCTTTGGACTAATCTTTCCCTTGTGTCTTTGGTTTTCTTCATTCTCCCTTGCTCCCGATGGGATGAGACCACTGGAGTATCTTAGATGGCCGCTCACAAGCTTTGAAGACCCTAGACACTACTCACCAAAGTAGAGTGTAGAACATTTTCTTCATAAACTATGTTATGCCAATTGAGCTAGATGTTCCCGAGACCATGGTCCCCACAGCACCCCCTTTTCACTTTCTTAATGATATTTTTTGATGAAAGTTCATAATTTTAATGTAGTACAATATATAATTTTTTCTTTATGTTTCATGCTTTTGTGTTCTGTTCAAAAAATCCTTAATAGTAATGATTTTTAAAAACACCTTTATCAGTACCTAATTTATATTATATGATATTTTAAATAAGATAACTTAAGGAACTTTAATCTTAAATGATAGAACAATTTTATATGAATATATCTATAATCACATTACAGAATATATATGTGTATATATATATGAATGTGTGTATATCTGTGTATGTATATATGTATATATACACATGATTTTGAATATCAAATTCTCCCAGACTACGTAATGTTTGATGATCTAAAATTTCAATTTACCTAACAATTTCTCAGATACTTTTTCATAAAATAAAACAATGATTTCATGGAATAAAAAGATTCTGTACTGTCTTAAAAATAAACATTGATGAGTTTTAAATGTTGATAAAATAGTGCTGATAGAGTTATATTATAATGGACATCACTAAAGGCTTGGTTTTTTAAAAGCCAACTATTAGCTTTGTGATACAGATTTTCAAACTCCTGAATTCCTTGGCAGCAAAGGAAAAGTTTGCATTTCAGAAGATCACTACCCAGGGGACATCTAGGTCAACTGGCATAACACAGTTCATAAAGACAATGTTCTATATCCCACTTTGGCAGTAGCGTTTGGGGTCTTAAAAGCTTGCAAGCAGCCGTCTAAGATACAACTATTGGTCTCTTTCCACCTGGAGCAAAGGACAGTGAAGAAGACCAAAGACTCAAGGAAGCAATCAGTACAAAGGACTAATGGGCCACAGAAGCCACAGCCTCTACTAGACTGAGACCAGAAGAACTAGATGGTGCCTGGCTACCACTATCAACTGCTCTGACTGGGATCAAAATAGAAGGTCCCAGTTACAGTGGGGAAAGAAATGTAGAACAAAACTCAAATTCATAAAAAAGACCAGACTTACTGGTCCGATAGAGACTGGAGGAACCCCCGAGACTATGGCCTTTATACACCCTTCTAACTTGGAACGGATGCCACTTCCAGAGATAACCTTTCACCCAAATAACAGACAGCCCTAGAAAATAAACAATAACACCCGTGAGGAAAGTGCTTCTTAGAACAATCATCTATATGAGACCGAAAGGGCAACATTTGCCCAAAATCAAAGATGAGAAGGCAGGAAGGGGCAGGAAAACCAGATGAATGGAAACGGGGAATTCAAGGTGGTAATGGGGAGAGTGCTGACACATTGTGGGGACTGCAATCAATGTCATGGAACAACTTGTATATAAATTATCGAATGGGAAACCAATTTGCTCTGTAACCTTCACCTAAAGCATGATAAAATGTTAAAAAAAAATCACTACCCTAAGCTATTAAGGTGAATAAATAAAAAATATCAAAATTGAAAGGGAACCCTGTGGGCACAAAGGGAGGTATGAAGTAAAGAAAATTCCGAGTTAGAATATCAGAAAAAGGTTTCATGAAATGATAGATAACGTTGCTTTAGTCATTTTGGAGCCAGACTGTCCAAACCTTCGTGGAAATGGCTGGAACCTCTTTACAGAACCTTCTTAATAATTCATGACTCAAAAATTCATGGCCAGATTAATCTCTCTTGGCATGCCTACTCATCTGAAAAAGATTTATTAGAAGAAAATTCCTTCTGAGCTGACAGGGGACATTTCCCATGAGCAGATGAGAAACCACATATGGTTGTGTCTTTCGATAATACAATGACACACAGACACCAGAG
This sequence comes from Trichechus manatus latirostris, assembly GCF_000243295.1. Lineage (NCBI taxonomy): Eukaryota > Metazoa > Chordata > Mammalia > Sirenia > Trichechidae > Trichechus > Trichechus manatus. The sequence continues at coordinate 3,135,272 of NW_004444071.1, read as the reverse complement.
TGACTTGCTTTATGCAAATATGAAATAAATGTCCAAATTTACAGGACAGACAAATTAGGGGCTGATCACATTAAAATCTCTTATATTCAAACATCTTTAGACAGCCTATTCCACAGCACTGAATGAAGACCCAATTCCTTAAGTCTCTTTAAACTGCTCCAAATTACTTTTCCAATCTTATCTCCTACTGCCCTGCTACAACAATCCTTTGCTATATCCTGATGATTCTCAAAGCAGAGGATTTGTCCTCCTCTTGCCTCCCTCCCAAAAGTGGGGAGCATATGAGTATTACCTGAGGTTTTACATAACTTGCCTGGATCATCATTTCCCACCCTAAGATTTTGCTACATCCTTTCCCCTAATCTCTCTGACAAGCCCTGCTGGACTGAATTATTGTCATTGTCATATTACACTGGATCTCTCAGATGCTGAGGAGGGAAAAAAAGTTGCCAAACAAATCACTAGCTAATTATTATTTTTTAAATCCATTGTCCCTAAATATCTCTCATCCATTTTGCTCCAAGTCTAGATCACTGTTCTCCTATTCTACCAAATCCAGCCAAAGTTCTGGCCTTCCTTTAATCTTGCATCCTCTGGAAGCCTTCTCTGAGTACCACAACTCAGACATCATGTTTTTATAACTCTTGTGTGTGCTTTATTGTCAGCCATCATTCCATGTACAAGTGTGTAACCTCCTCACTGGGACCACAAGTTCTTGAGAAGGGCTTCCTGTCTGAACCCATTCAAGCATCTTCCCCTCTTGAGAGGAAAAGAAGAGAGAACAATTACAATGAAAATGATTATGATGAAATGATATTAATGATGACAACGGTGATAACAGTGATGACTACCGCATGAGGGCCTGGGATATATCACATCCATATACATTCTCTCAACTTGACCTTTTCAACAAGGTCTGGCACTTGGTAGCCACTCATGTTTATTTGCAGAATAAATGCAGAGTATAGTCTTCATTTTGTAGGTGAAGAAACTGAGACCCAGAGAGACTAAGTAACTAGTCTGAGGTCACACAGCCAATCGTGGCAGAGCTGGGCATTGAACACAGTTCTACCTTATTTCATGCATGTGCTCCTTCCCCTATTCTACATTTCCTTGCTATGGCCCTGAACACCTGAGAAGGACACAGGAAGAGAAGGTGCACCCATCTGTGGCAAATAGAAGCCAGTCCTGGATTTACCAGTCAGCGGAATATGCTGCTCATTTTAAACTGACAGTATGAACAGAGTAGGAGAATCACGGATCTGCAAGGTCCTCCAGCTATAGCCACCTCCCTTGTCTGTATCTATAAAGCCCCAGATGGGGAAAACAAAATTCTTTTCAAGATCCCCAGGAAGCAGAGGTGTGGATACAAAGAACTCTGTCTGAAAGAGGCTTTTCCTGGCAATGCATGAGTGACCTTTGGGATTCTCTGAACTTCTCCGTCCTCGTCCATACACTTAGGAATGAGATCACACTGGTTTCAAAGGTCTCTGTATTTCCTCAGCGCTCTGGGAATGCATTTATAAGGTGTTGATCAACCCCGTCCAACAAAGCTGAACTAAAGATCTCTTCTCTGTGTCCCCGTGACTCTCTCTACTCCCCACCAACACAAACAGGATTTACATTCCTTCCCCTTGTTGTTCCTCAGGGCTCAGGGGAGTCCTTCTCTCTACATAAGGCCCTGGGCACCACATCTCCCCTCAGACTTCTCCTCCTCAGCCTCTGGCTATCACCATTCTTTTTGGTCACAAGTCTACATTCTAGCACTTGCTCAGATGTACACTGCCTGATTATTCCAAGTTACAAATACCAGATAAAGATTCATTTCATTCCCCAGGTTTTTTAAAATGATGTGTTTTGTAGCCCTATACTTGCTACCTTAATCAACCAGTTGCTATTGAGTTGGTATTGACTCATGGTGACCCCATGTGTGTCAGAGTAGATCTGTGCTCCATAGGGTTTTCAATGGCTGGTTTTTCTGAAGGAGCTTGCCAGGCCTTTCTTCCAAGGCACCTCTGGGTGGACTTGAACCGCCAACCTTTCAGGTAGCAGCTGAGTCCATTAACCCAAACAGGGGTCTCCATGAGTTGGAATTCACTCTACAGCAGCTGTTTTTTTTTTTTTTAAAAAATACTACACACTGTGTTGGGTGCATTTATGTGTGCTTAAAAAAATATGTTCAACTTTTTGAAAGTCAAGATTATTATACTTTTTTTTCAGGTGAAGGAGTGGAAGTTCAGGGAGGTTAGATAACTAGCCCAAGGTCACACAGTAACTCAGAGCTGACATGTAAACGCTCCCATTTCCAGCTATCCCAGCTGTCTTTTATGTGCGGATAGACAGGCAGGCTCCTGCACTAGGCATGAAAGGCAGGGGACTAAGGGCCCACAGCACTTTTAGAGGCCCACAAAAACATTTTAACTTCTTTTACAATCAGAAGGAAAAAAATGAACATCATAATAATGAATATAAAGGAATCTAGCCTGCATATACCAACACAGTTGGTATAATTTTTCAAAAAAATTTTTTATGAAGGCAAAAGTGCCTAGGGCCCCTGAAAGTCGTAATGGGACCCTGCACATACAACCTCTTTCAACATTTTCTCTCTCAAGGTGCAGGCCAGCTGCTCTAAGCATATGTCCAGGAGATACAGAACCCATTTGCTCCAACATCTGCAACTCCATCCCATGTTATCCCTTGCTTAGTTGAGAGGCAGATTTGACATTAGATAAATGGCTGCCTGCCATCTGGAACCAAGGGTAGACCAAGGGTTTGGGGAGAGGTGTGTTTGCCGGCCATCAGGGATATTCCACAGTGAAAGGGTCATCTACTGAAATAAATGAACCAAACATATAGGAAAATTTAAGTTTAAATGGAAACAAACAGAGATGTTGACATTCGCTTTGTGGTACCTCAAATGAAAATATTCACATGGGCAGCCAAGCTGAACTCAGCCCTTATGCCTGGGGCATGTACTACCTAAACAGAAAACAGTGCAGAGGTTCCAAGGAAACAAAGTGCTAACCTCCTAGCTGGCTTTATCTCCCTAGTCCTGAGGCTGGAAGCTCATTTTCAGGCAGGTTGTATCAGGCAAAGAGCTGCCACTCACCTGAAAGACGACTCTTGAGCTTCATTTTACTGCTGCCCTGTTTGGGACTTTCCAAGTTCCCCTTGGGTTCCTCAGGTCCGCATGGATCTTGGGGCCCGTCTGTCCTGGGCATCTGAAAAGCAGAGAGCACACAGCTGTTGGGACAGACTGACCTGAGATTACTTACTGTTATCCCTTCCAACAATGATCTCAAGCCATGAGGAGCAGCAAACAGGTGTCATGTGAGAAAAAAGTTTACCGGGTCAAAGCCCAGCCCTGGAGACACTTGGAGCCACAAAGCCTCACACTGGCAAGCTCCTCCTCAGCACACCTCTCGCCAGATAGAACCAGGGAGATTTTAAACTGGAAAGTGCCCCAGGGGCCATTTGGTCTCTCATTCAACATGTGAAGAAACTTGTTGGTCAAAGTCAAACAGGTGGTCACACAGGTGGTCCAACAGGTGGTCACACAGGTGGTCACAGGAGGCCAATGGCAAAGCCACAACTAGCTCCCAGGTCTCTTGACTTGTGGCTAGAACTTCTTCCTACCATGCAAGTTGCAACAAACACTAAACTAGAACTTAAAAGGCAAATCCTAACCCCACAGGGAATTCCAAGGTTCCTAAAATACAGTAAAACTTTGATTTTGTAGAAGCCGAATAACTACCTCCTCCAGTGAGCCACATGTTCCCTGTACTACACTCCTGAGTGCTGATTAAACACCTCTCAGAATCAAGCATGTCCAGGTGACAGAGAAGCGCTGACATGGAGCCAGCCATGCATCTGCTGTAAATTGTATGTCTAGCGTACCCGCCCCCAAGAAGTGATGTGGAAAGATGATTCTAAGGCTCATTACGTCCCCCATTCTAGAAAAGTCAAGCATGCTATTAAAAAACCCCAAACACTACATTTATCAAGGGAGGAAAAGCAGACTTATGTATTTGAGAGCAAAGCAAACCAAACCCACTGCAGTTGAGTTGATTCTGACTCGTAGCGACCCTATAGGATTTCCAAGGCTGTAAATGTCTATGGAAGCACACTGCCACATCTTCCTCCCGCAGGGAGCGGCTGGTGGGTTCAAGCCAACAACTTTTTGGTTAGCAGCTGACCTCTTTAAACACTGCACCACTAGGGCTCCTTATGTATTTGAGACTGCTTATAAAAGACATTTCTGGGTAAATTTACATGTACAAAACTTATGAGATACATCATACAATAAGCCTTTCCATCTGAAATTTTATTTTCCTTTGACGTTCCAGAGAAAAAAGTCTTAAATTAAAATAGAAAAGATTCATGCTAAGGAACATATATATACTTTAAAAAGACATAAAATACCCTTTAACACTTAGCAGTTATTAAAAAGTCATGTCATTAGAATGTTAAAAAAAACCTTCTGAATTTTAACAGGTGAATCATACATTCCATATCAAATTCAGTATATGAACAATGTATAAAGTAAGCAATAAGAGTAATCCCCCAGGGAATCCCTCTTTGAAGAGGTAATTATATATCTAAGACCTGCCCCACCAAGTTCAACTATCTTTCTGGATGAGGAAGAGGGAAAAAAGTGAGAAATGAGGAGATGTAGGCAAAGCTGAAGAAGGAACATTGGGAAAACAAATTAATTCTGATACATAAGACAAAGATAACAAATTTGGTGAATTTATATTACAATCTCAGGGACTCGTAGGTCTCAAGGCTTAAAATATTAAGAAAAAGCAAGAATGGAATTCCAGGATGATTTGAGAGATTCTCAAGAGGGGTGTCTTTCCCAGCCCCAGATCATGGCGTCAGTCACAACGCACTGAAGAAGAACCCTCTCTGAGACATAGCAGAGGGGAGACATGCAAATAGGACTAACCCAGATAGGGCCTTTTCTTTGCTTTGCTTACAAACTTTACGGAAAGAATCTGTCTCCAGTCTGTAAAAAGCAATTACAGCAGACAGAGTCAAATTCCTGGTTCTCTCTGATTATATCACCTGACCCAGGCCATCAGCCTACCAAATCCAAAACAAAATCCATTCCTGTCGAGTCCATTTCGACTCACAGCAACCCTATAGGGCAGAGTAGAACTGCCGTATGGGGTTTCCAAGGCTGAAATCTTTACAGAAGCAGACTGCTACATCTTTCTCCTGCAGAGCAGTTGGTGGGTTCGAACTATCAGCCTTTCTGTTAGCAGCCAAGCACTTAACCTCTGCTCCACCAGGGCTCCTTCATTAACCTACAGAGAGAGGAATTGTCCGATTTGTATGTCATTACCTCACTTGTGCCCATTAAGTGAGTAGCTTATTATACTGTGGCCAAGGCCCAAACAATCAGAGATCCTGCCTGAGACGCTCACGGAAAGGGAACCAAAATCAAACCCGTTGCCATTGAGTTGATTCCAACTCACAGCAACTCTATAGCGCAGAGCAGAACTGCCCGATATGGTTTACAAGGCCGTAAATCTTTGCAGAAGCACACTGCTACATCTTTCTCCCGTGGAGCGGCTGGTAGGTTCAAACTGTCGACCTTTCACTTAGCGGCCCAGCACTTTAACCACTGTGCCACTAAGGCTCCTCCATGGAAAGAGAAGAAAACAAACTGGCCTACTGTTTTCAGACTTACGAAGTTTCTCCTTCTATTCCCCCCTCCCCCCATTTTCCCAACATAGTTACAGGTTTTCATAGAATCGGAGATACTTTAGCCATGACATACATGCTCATATGAGTACCCAACAAGGAAAGTGGCCTGCCCAAGGATTCTCAGCTCATTACAGACAAGTCGTCACTTGATTCTAGGTCTCCTAACTTCCAGCTTAATGCCCTTCCAGGATATTTCCCCCCTCCATCCCAAGATGCTTTTTTAAGTAATTTAGTAATCTGGATAATAAATACTATACATGCGAATAGTTTGTTCACCTCAATTTTTCATTTTATTTTCACAACAAACATGTGCCCCAAGCTGTTGTGGATTGAATTGTGTCCCCCCAGAAGATATGCTGAAGTCTTAACACCCACTACCTGTGAATGTGATCGTATTTGAAACAGGGTGTTTGGAGATGTTATCAGGTTAAGTTGAGAGTGGGCCCTAATCCAATATGACTGGTGTCCTTATAAGAGGAGGAGAAGAGACACAGACACACAGACACACACACACACACCAACACAATGAGGAAGCAGGCTATGTGATGTCAGAGTTAGACTGGAATGTTGTGTCTACAAGCCAAGCAATGCCAAAGATTGCTGGCAACCACCAGAAGCTAGGAGGAGGCAAGGAAGGATTCTGCCCTAGAACCTTCAGAGAGAGCATGGCCCTGTCAACACTCTGATTTCAGCCTTCTAGCCTCCAGAACTATTGAGAGAAAAAAACTGTGTGGTTTTAAGCCACTCAGTTTGTGGTACTTTGTTACGGCAACCTGAGGAAACTAATACAAAGGAAAGTAACACTACCTCGCCTTGACAGATGAAGAAATAAAACTGAAGCAACACTTAAGTAATACTCTTTTTTTTTTTTTTTTTAAATAACATACATCTGGGATCTAGGATAGACTGTGTGTGCAAAAAGTGAGAATACAAAGTGGAGTGGTGTAGAGTTATTTCTAGTATCCACGTAACTGCGTCAAATCATAAGTCCTTATGATGCAAGCAAAAATGCTGTAAACTTTTTTAATTTTCAGAATCTGAGTGAGGTAGTTTAGAAGCCCAGCCTCAAATAACAGTGTTCTCTTTTTTTTAATCCCCCCAATACACCAAAGAATGAATGTTACACATTACTATGGAAAGCCTGTAGCTAGAACCAGTAAGAATGGATCTAGAGACATCTCAAAGCTTGCAAAGGATGCACTGTTGAGCTCAAGGTAGGAGAGAGATCTTATTTCAGGACTCCCTAAAAGTGTTAGTGTAGCGTTCTGAATTTAAACAGAACTGTTTCCTCTTCCAACAGAAAACTGGTTTGTCATCATTTTAGGTGGCTTGTAACTCAATGGGAGCCCTGGTTGCACAGTGGTTAAGAGCTACGGCATGCCACTGCTGCTGGCCAAAAAGATCAGCGGTTTGAATCCACCAGTTGCTCTTTGGAAACCCTATAGGACAGTTCTACTCTGTCCTATAGAGTCGCTATGAGTCAGAATCCACTCAAAGGCAACGGGTTTGGTTTTTTGCTTTTTTGTAACTTAATGAACAGGAAGTGGGTTGCTGAGTCACATTAGTTCCAGATTGTTTCAGGAAATAGAAAAAATATAAAGTGCAATTTTGATTACAATGAGCCACTCCTCAGCTGTGTGACTATTGTCTGAAAATGTTCACACTCTGAGAGAATCCCTTGGTTGTGTGCATTCTTTTTCAGATGCACAAAAAAAATAAAATAAAAAATAAAATTGTTCTGGAAATGACATCATTTTAGTTGTTCTAAAACGAAATACGCAAAAAGTTCTCCTGGAAGGCCTTTGGTTCAGAGAAATAGATGCAATCTATTATTCATGAGCAATTTCTAATTCCTGTGTTATGGAACAATGCCATTATATTAATGGAATCTCATACACATTGCCAATTCCCAAGCCAGAGCCTCTCTGCACCATTTTTCACACCTGTAATCTAAGATGTTCCCTCTCAGTAAAGATCTATCACCTGTAGCTTCTGGTTTATAGCAGGACTGCAGGGCAGAGTGGTTAAGAATTGAACTGTGGAGTTCAGCTGCCTGGGCGCAATCCTGACTGTATCATTTTATCAGTGGTTTAGGCACATTACTCAACCTCTTTGCGTGCCACTGTCCTCATCTGAAAAACAGGGGTTGATTTAAGAATTAAATGACCTGCTCTTGATTAAAGGTGGCAGATATCCCTCTATTTCTCTCTTGAAATCACACTAAAATGACAAGAAAGGCATTAAAGAAGAAAAAAAAAAAAGACATAATCCCACAAGGGCAAAGAGAATAGGAGACAATAGCAACAAAATTCTGGAAGCCAGTAAGCAGACAAATGTTGGTGATAGAGTTGACTTGAGAAAGTTGAATCCTAAACTGGGACTGAAGAAAGCCAAAAAGCAACTGGATCTGTGCACAGAACTCCTCAGAGGCTCAGCAGTTGGCCATCAAGGAGTTCTGGGAGTGGGAATGAATGTAAGGTGAACCGGCTGGAAGAGGTGATTGCTGCAGGTATTTAGAGTGGGTCTGATTTTGAGGGAGATTCCCAGAGGTCAGGAACGACTTAGAGCAGCAGTTCTCAAACTTTTGTGTGTATCAGAATCACCTGGAGAGCTGAGAGAGAACACAGAGGCCCAGGCTTAGGGAAAGGAGCAAACAGAACCAGATTTCCAAAGGACGACCTCCCCATTCACCCCGCCTTCTCTGAGTTTACTCCAGAGATGGAGGATGGAAGAATGGAAGGTTCTCAGCAACACCAAAAGTAGCCCATCAGCCAAAGAAGGAGGGAGAATTATTATCATCATGCTGCTCTCTCTATTCAGAATACATTATTTTTTAATTTATAAATTTATTTTATTAGTATTTTAATTAACTAGTGTGGAAATTCTGTCCCACTTTCTGTACGAATTACAAACACACGAAGTGTGTACATTCTGCAGTTTAGTGCAATCTACACGTAACACAAACCAAACCAAACCCACTGCCGTCAAGGTGATTCTGACTCATAGTGAACCTACACGACAGAGTAGAACTGCCCCATAGGGTTTCCAAGGATGTAATCTTTATGGAAGCAGACTGCCACATCTTCTCCACGGAGCAGGTGATGGGTTCGAACCGTCCATCTTTTGGTTAGTGGCTGAGTGCTTTAACCACGGCACCACCAGGGCTCCACATGTAAATAGGTAGTAGCATGGATTGTGCCCATAATAATACAGCATTGATGTCAGAGGCAGCTTTTCATTATGCGATATAGGAACAGTAATATTTACTTTTAAAGGTTAATATCACCATGTAATTGCCTTTTAGGGTTACTGTAAGGATTCAATGAAAAAGCACTTGAAATTACTAGTAGAGTACCTAGTGTGTATCATAGGGGTACAATGAAGATTTAGTTGAAATAAGAATATTTACATATATGTGAGCACACCCACATATATATAAAGGGGGACCATTTTTTTTTTTTAATGTCTACTGTTCTTTTTTTTTATTGTACTTCAGGTGAAGGTTTACAGAACAAATAGTTTCTCATTGAACAGTCAGTACACATATTGTTTTATGACATTGGTTAACAACCCCACAACATGTCAACCCTCTCCCTTCTCGACCTTTTTTTCTTGGTGAAAATATACATAAGCAAAGATACACCATTTCAAAAATTTCTACATGCACATTTCAGTGACATAGATTACGTTCTTCCAGTTGTGCTGCTATTCTCACTTAAGAAGAAGGTTCACAGAACAAAATAGTTTCTCATTAAACAGTTAGTACACATGTTGCCCTATGACAATGGTTAACAACTCCACTACATGTCAATGCTGTCCTTACTCAACCTTGGGTTCCCTATCACCAGCTTTCCTGTCCCCTTCTGCCTTCTAGTCCTTGTCCCTGGACTGCTGTGCTTCATTAGTCACGTTTTGTTTTATGGGGCTGTCCAATCCCCAGCTGAACGGTAAACCTCGAAGTGACTTCACCACTGAGTTAAAAGGGTGTCTGGGGGCCATACTCTCGGGGTTTCTCCAATCTCTTTCAGGCCAGTAAATCTGGTCTTTTTCTGTGTGTGTTAGAATTTTGTTCTACATCCTACTCCAGCTCTGTCCAGAACCCTCTGTTGTGATCCCAGTCAGAGCAGTCGGTGGTAGCCGGGCACCATCTAGCTGTACTGGACTCAGTCTGGTGGAG
>NW_004444071.1:3108728-3125283 GCF_000243295.1 Trichechus manatus latirostris | reverse complement strand
GTAGCGGTGGTCCATTAGTCCTTTGGACTAATCTTTTCCTTGTATCCTGTTCTCTTCATTCTCCCTTGCTCCCGAAGGGGTGAGACCAGTGGAGTACCTTAGATGGCTACTCACAGGCTTTTAAGACCCCAGACACTACTCACCAAGGGAGAATGTAGAACATTGTCTTTATAAACTGTGTTATGCCAACTGGGCTAGATGCTTTCCGAGACCATGGTAGGGGGACCATTTTTAACCCTCTGTGTCACATTTCCATGCAACTCTGGTTCTCTTGTTCCATCCCAGGGAGCAGGAGTTGTTTACTTTGTTGGTGGATGTTATGAGTTGAATTGTGCCCCCCCAAAAGACATATTCAAATCCAAATCCCTGGTACCTGTGAATGTGACCTTATTTGGAAATAGGGTCTTTGCAGATGCAATCAAGTTAAGATAAAGTCAGAATGGATCAGGGTGGGCCTCAATTTAAGGACTAGTGTTCTTATAAGGAGAAGGAGGTTTGGAGAAATGGACACACAGGGAAAAAGGCCATGTGAACATGGAGGACAAGATTGGAGTGATACAGCCACAAGCCATGGACACCAAGGATTGCCCCCAACCACCAGAAGCTAGAAGAGACAAGGAAGGATTCTTCCCTAGAGTCTCCAGAGGAAGTACAGTCCTGCTGACACCCTGACTTCATATTCTGGCCTCCAGAACTGTGAGAGAATAAATTTCTGTTGTTCTAAGCCACTCTGTTTGTGGTAATTTGTTATGGCAGCCCTAGAAAATTAATACAGTGGGTAATAGCCTAACGGTCCATAATTCTTAACTGGGTGGAGCTAATCTATCAAAAGCTCATAAACTTGTAGAATCTCTCTCTTCTTCCCTCTCCTCCTCATGATAATCCTGGCTAAGTCTGTCTGGGTAAGCTTCAGTGCTCTGCTGATGAAAACGTTCTTTTGGAACTGCCATTCTGTATTAGTTTTCTATGGCTGCTGTAACAAATTATTACAAATTTAGTGGCTTAAAGCAACACAATTTTATATTTTTTATAACATTAAAAACTAAACAAAAAACCCAACACAACTTTACTACTTAACAGTTCTATATGTTAGAAGTCCAACATGTTCTTACTAGGCAAAAATCAAAGTGCTGGCAGGACTGTGTTCCCTTCTGGAGGCTCTACGGGAAAGCCCATTTCTTGCCTTTCCCAGCTTCTAGATGTTACCCACATTCCTTGGTTCACAGCCCCCTTTCTCCATCTTCAAAGCCAGCAACGGTGGGTCAAGTCCTTTTCACATCATACCACTCTGACACTTCTGTCTCCCTCTTCTACTTTTAAGGAGCCCTGGTGGTGCCATGGTTAAGAGTTTGGCTGCTAACCAGTTGGTTGGCAGTTTGAATCTACAGCTGCTCATTGGAAACCCTATGGGGAAGTTCAACTCTGTCCTATAGGGTTGCTATGAGTTGGAATCGACTTGACAGCAACAGATTCCACTTTTAAGGACCCTGGACTACACTGCATCTACCCAAATAATCCAGGATAATCTCTCAATTTTTTTATTGTACTTTAGATGAAGGTTTATAGAACAAGTAGTTTCTCATTAGACAGTACACATACTGTTTTATGACATTGGTAAACAATCCCACGATATGTCAACATTCTCCGTCCTCGAACTTGGGTTCCCTATTACCAGCTTTCCTGTCCCCTCCTGCCATCTAGTCCTTGTCCCTAGGCTGTTGTGTCCCATTAGTCTCATTTTGTTTTCTGGGGCTGTCTAATCTTTGGCTGAACGGTGAATCTTGGGAGTGACTTCATTACTGAGCTAAAAGGTTGTCTGGGGGCCATACTCTCAGGGTTTCTCCAGTCTCTGTTAGGCCAGTAAGTCTGGTCTTTTTTTGTGAGTTAGAATTTTGTTCTACATTCTTCTCCAGCTCTGTCCAGGATGCTGTGTTGTGATCCCTGTCAGAGCAGTCAGCAGTGGTAGCTGGGCACCATCTAGCGGTACTGGACTCAGTCTGGTGGAGGCCATGGTAGTTGTGGTCCATTACTCCTTTGGACTCATCTTTCCCTTATATCTTGTTTTCTTCATTCTCCGTTGCTCCGGTTGTTTTGTCTCCTGCTGGAAGCTCCGTGAAGCTGCTTTCTCATACCCCCTGTTTGCTGGTCTCCGATAGGAGTCCAAGATGGTGGATCCGTGCTGTGTTAGCTGGTAGCGGACCTCTGCATGGATCTCTCCTCGCTCTCCATTCTCTGTTAGTTTTCTCACTCCATTTGGTGCTTGGCTGAGTTCTTTATCTCTTCATTTGATGTTTTAGGGTTTCAGGATTTTTGTTTTCTCTGCTTGGCTTAGTTTTTCAGATCTTTGCTGTGGAGGGATGGCATGGTGCTTCTGCCTAGAGCGCCATTTTGCTGGAAGTCCCTCAATTTTTTAAAGTCAGAAGACTAACAATTTTAATCCCACCTGCAGTCTTAATTCCCATTTGCCATGTAGGGTAACTTTTTCACAGGTTCTGGGTATTAGGACACGGACACCTTTGGAGCGGGGGTGGAATTCTGCCTACCACACATTCCAAGGTCTAAACTGGAGAAGGGCATTTGGTTCTCATAAAAAGCTGTAATACTGAATTTCAGCATCACCAATAATAAAGGTTATATTTGATCACCAGCTGCCTAAATTTTGTGTTTCTCAGTCGGAACCAAATTTATATTAGGGGAAAACTGGAATGTCATTTATTAGTCCCTCAGATCATCTCATAACCATGTGAAAGCTGGACAATGAAAAAGGAAGACAAAGAATTGATGCATTTGAATTGTGATGTTGGTGAAGAATATTGAATATACTGTGGCCTGCCAAAAGAATGAGCAAATCAGTCTTAGAAGAAATAAATACAACTAGAATGTTCCTTAGAAACAAGGATGGTGAGGCTACAGCTTGCTTACTTTGGACACGTCATTAAGAAAGAGCAATCGCCAGAAAAGGACATTGTGGCTGGTAGAAGAGAGGGTCAGCAAAAACAAGGGACTCCTTCAATAAAATGGACTGAAACAATAGCTACGACAATGGACTCAAACATACCAAGTCATGAAGATGACTGAAGACCAGATGAGTTGTGGGATGACATCGAGGACATCATATATGAAGAAAGCAGAAGGTTATTAAAAAAAGAAAGAAAAGAACAAAATGGTTGTCAGAAGAGACTCTGAAACTTGCTCTTGAACGTAGAGCAGCTAAAGCAAATGGAAGAAATGATGATGTAAAAGAGCCGAACAGAATATTTCAAAGGGCGGCTCAAAAAGACAAAGTAAAGTATTATAATGAAATGTGCAAAGACCTGGAGTTAAAAAACCAAAAGGTAAGAACACACTTGGTATTTCTCAAGCTGAAAGAACTGAAGAAAAAAATCCAAGCCTCAAGTTGCAATACTGAAGGATACTATGGGCAAAAACTTGAACGATGTGGGAAGCATCAAAAGAAGATAGAAGGAATACACAGAGTCACTGTATCCAAAAGAATTAGTTGATGTTCAACCCCTTCAGGAGACAGTACATGATAAAGAACTGATGGTACTTCATCTAAAACACAATTAAAAAAAAAAAAAAAAAAAGAACCAATGGTACTGAAGGAAGAAGTCTAAGGTGTACTGAAGGCATTGGCGAAAAACAAAGCCCCAGGAGTTAATGGAATACCAATTGAGGTGTTTCAACAAATGCGTCCAACACTGAAGTCCTCACTCATCCATGCCAATAAATTTAGAAGACAGCTACCTGGCTAACCAGCTGGAAGAGATCCATACTCATGCCCATTCCAAAGAAAGGAGCTTTGTGGGCATATGCCACTTGAAAGAAGAAATGTTTCTAGCTTTTCAATCCTGGGGTCATGTGGCCCTGGAGAAGTTTACCAAGGCACTCTGTGGTTGGGCTGATAGCCATACAGGAGTTACAGACATTGCTGTTCATGTCACCGAGATTCAGGGAGTGACTGCTGATTCCAGGTCTCAGCACTGGAGAGAGAAGGCTGGGGGTGGGGGAGGGGAAGGAGAACAACCCAACCAAAACGCAAATGATTTTTATGCTTGTTGCTGTTAAATGAACTCTGAAGGAAAATTAATATATATATATCACAAGCCCCTGGCAAAGTCAACACTCAAGATGACCAGAAAAAATACAAACTAAGATGACATAACCTTGGTTGTTGAAAGTGAAGAGGATTTGAAGCACTTAATGATGAAGATCAAAGACTACGGCCTTCAGTATGGTTTACGCCTCAACATAAAACAAAAATCCTCACAACTGCACCAATGAGCAACATGGAGAAAATATTAAAGTTATCAAGGATTTCATCTTACTTGGATCCACAATCAACGGCCATGGAAGCAGCACTCAAGAAATCAAATCATGCATGCATTGGGCAAATCTGCTGCAAAGGACCCCTTTAAAGTGTTAAAAAGCAACAATGTCACTTTGAGGATTAAAGTGCTCCTGACCCATGCTGTGGCATTTTCAGTCGCCTCATATACATGTGAAAGCTGGACAATGAATAAAGAAGACTGAAGAAGAATTAATGCATTTGAATTACGGTGTTGGCAAAGAATATTGAATACACCATGGACTGCCAGAAGAATGAACGTCTTGGAAAAAGTACAGCCAGAATGTTCCTTAGAAGCGAGGATGGTGAGACTTCATCTCACGTACTTTGGACATGTTATCAGGAGGGACCAGTCCCTAGAGAAGGACATCATGTTGGTAAAGTAGATGGTCAGCAAAAAAAAAGGAAAACCCTCAACGAGATGGACTGACACAGTGGCTGCAACAATGTGATCAAACATAGCAATGACCGTGAGGATGACACAGGACCGAGCAGTGTTTCGTTCTCTTGTACAAAGAGTCACTATGACCCAGAAATGACTTGAAGGCACCTACAACAACAACAACAAAAACTCTCCCTTTCCTCCCACCCCTGTTGTTGTCAGGTGCCATCAAGTTGATTCCGACTCACAGTGACTCTACAGGAGAGAGCAGAACTGCCCCATAGGGTTTCCTAGGATGTGTGCAAATCTTTACAGGAGTACACTGTCAGGTCTTTTCTCCCACACAGTGGCTAGTGGGTTCTAATTGCTGACCTTTCTGTTAGCAGCTGAGCGCTTAACCATGGCACCACCAGGATCCTCCCACCCCTGGTAACCACTAATAATTTTTGCTTTGTATATATTTGCTTAAGGAGCCCTGGTGATGCAGTGGTTAAGCACTCGGCTGCTAATGGAAAGGTCGGCAGTTCAAACCCACCAGGGTGAAAGATATGGTAGTCTGCTTCCATAAAGATTTACAGCCTTGGAAACCCTATAGGACAGTTCCACTCTGGCCTATAGGGTAGCTGAAATTGACTTGATGGTAACGGGTTATATATTTGCTTATTTCACATAAGTGAGACCATATAGTATTTGTCCTTTTGCAACTGACTTATTTTGCTGACCATAATGTTTTCACATTATGGCATGCATCAGGACTTCATTTCTCTTTATGGCTGAGTAATGTTCCATGAGAGACATCCTTCTAAAACGTCAGCTGGCGAGCTTTAGTAAGAGGAATTGGAACAGTTACCTCAAGAAGGATCAGAAAATCTGCGGTGAGGGTTAAGGTAGATCATGAAGATTAAAAATGTTTCCTGGTTGATTAAAGGGACACAGTTATTGTTATGCCTTGATGGAACTGGCTTGAGAAATATATGAAATTAGGACTCTAAAGGAAGGAAACATGAGAAATATCAAAGGGGAGCCAGGCAGGACAATAGGAGGCCTGAACTTGATGTTGGTCTGAGGGAAGAATATTTCCTGGGTGGAGTTAGCCAACTCAGAGGTGGCTGGTGGATAAGATGCATTGAACAATGGATGCTCTGGGTAAACAGAGGACTCGTTGATTCCATTTCTTTCACTATGATGGGCTCCAGGGGACAGAATCTAGAATAGTATTCTAAGGGGAAAAAAAGCCTAAGCCAGAAAGCAAAAGAAAAGAAGTAAAACAAAAACAAAAACAAAAAAAGGCATGCAGATTCAGCAAGCAGGGCTATAAAAGAAGAAAAGGAATAAATATAAGCATCATGTTAAGCAGAAACTCAAGTGAGCCTTTCCCCCAAAGGACAAGGAAATGAAACACTAGAAGTATATCCAATTACTTTAAAAAAAAAAAAAAAAACGTAGCAGAAAGGAATGCTAGTTGACCTCTGAAACTTTTCAAACCTGAGGACAGAGGAATCTCAAGGAGCAGGTGGTACAGGTTTTGGCCCTTGCTAGCCCATTGAGGGCATAGGCTTTAGAATAATCAACAGCAGATCTGGTTCACGAATCTGCAGAGGGTGATCTCCAGCCAAATAAATAGGGGAGAAGGGATGCAGCTTTCTTCAATCTAAGCACTTCTGTGCCAAGAGGCAGTGGAAACAGAAAAATGGCCCAGGACTGAAAACACCTGCTCCCGAGAATGTGGACACTCCATCAGCAGCACCATCCACACCCATTGCAGTGCCAGGGAGTTCTATACTTGTATATAATGTGTAAATGAAAATTGAGAGATTTTTAAAGACACAAGAAAAGCACTTTAAGTAGGACCAGGATGATTTTTCACCCCAGACTCGGAGGAAGATTCCTGCCAGTTGAGTTTAAGTTTATAGTCATGGACTCCAGACAACTGACATAGACTGGCATCTTCAAATCAAGAAGATTTTTCACCATAAAACTTTTCTTTGATGTTACTGAGTCTCTCGCATTTCTGTAAGACTTGCAAACAGAGGCACTGGCTGTCTTTGCTCCAAACTATCAATCCTTTCCAAGAATGTTTGTATAGTGAACAGCCTGCCTCTCTCCAGAGGAAAGGGCAAGTCAATCTGCTGTCCAGATAATGTCTCCCTTTGGATCAAAGGCCAGGCAGATTTTCTTCTAGCCCATTATAAAAGATTTGTGTTCCCTAAGCTCTGACCCCTCAGCTATGATGCAAATTCTCTATGAGTGCATCCACCTAAGCCCCTCTTCATTCCCTCCATGGCACTTGGGGAGCAAGAGAGACTAATGTGAATGTGAAGCATGTGGTACTTGCTGTGCCATAAGGAATACAAGTATTTGTTTCTGACCCCGGAGTCTCATGTATTCTGCCAGCATCCATGAAACTGTCAAGTAAAACCTCAGACTTTTTACAGTTCCTGACATTGTCTTTGGCAAAATTAACAAAGGTCTCAAGAATATAATTCTGTCTGGGATATCTGTGTAGGGCTGGCGATTGGCTCATTTTCTAAATGTCAAGGGTGTGGGTCAATGTTCTATACCATTTGTAGGTCAATTTACTCTTTGGGTCATTTATACTTCACTAAAAAGTAAAGCACATGATCGCCAAAAAGGACATTAAAATGGCCACCAAACATATGAAAAGATGCTGAATGTCATTAGCCATCAGAGAGATGCAAATCAAAACCACGAGATACCATTTTACTCCCATTAGGATGGTTAAAATTAAAAAAAGACAAAAAGCAAAAAACCAAAAAAAAACAGAAAATAATAAATGTTGGTGAAGATGTGGGGAAATTAGAACCCTTATCCATACAAAATGGTACAGTCATTGTGGAAATCAGTGTGGTGGTTCCTCAAAAAACTAAAAATAGAAACATATCACCCAGCAATTCCACTCCTAGGTATATACCTAAAAGACTTGAAAGCAGAGACTCAAACACATACTTGTACATCAGTGTTCATTGCAGCATTATTCACAATAGCCAAAAGGTGGAAACAACCTAAATGCCCATCAACGGATGAATGGATAAACAAAATGTGACATATACATACAACAGAATATTACTCAGGCAGTAAGAGAAATGAAGTCTTGATACATGCTACAATATGGCTGGAGCTGGAAGACATTATGCTGAGTGAAATAAGTCAATCACAAAAGGACAGATATTGTATGATCTCACTTACATAAAAAGACAAGAAAAGGCAAAAGTACAGAGATTAAAGTTTCTTAGTGGTTACCAGGTGTGGGAGGGAGGAGAAAAGGAAGGATTACTGCTTAGGAAGTCCTGACTTATGGTTTATGGTGACAGAAAAATTGCATTTATTAAGGGTAGGGTTGCACAGCTGATGAATGTCTGTCAGAAGTTGTACACCTGTAAAAAGTTGAATTGGCAAAAGTTGTGAGATAGATACATTTACAATGACTCAAAAAAAAAAAAAAAAAAGAAAAAAAGTAGCTGCTGAGGCTGCATATGTAAAATCAGATACCTCATGGTATTTGATTTTTTGGTTTGGAGGTTTAGGGTCATGGTTTCATGAGACATCCCAGTTAACTGTCCTAATATTGTGTTCAGTGCTTCTGTTCTACCTCCTAGTTCCTTGCATAGTACCTGGGTCTTAAAAGCTTGCAAGTGGCCATCCAAAGTACAACAATTGGTATTTGCCTGGAGCAACAAAGCAAGGAGAGTCAGGAATAGGAGGAGGAAATGGAATGTGTGTCTAATTGCCTCCATGAACAACTGCCCCTTTTGCCATGAGACCAGAAGAACTGGATGGTGCCCAGCTACCACTACTGAACATTCTGATCAAAGATTCTATAGAAGAATCCTGATCAAAATGTAGAATTTCAAATTCTCATGGAATCCAGACTTTATAGATCCATGAAGGCTGGATGAACCCCTGAAACTACTGCTCTGAGATAATGTTTAAACCTTAAACCAAAAATGTCCCCTGAGGTCTTCTTAAAACGAAACAATAGTTTAGCTTAACTAGTAAAGAATGTCTACCTTGAGCACTGTGCTCTTTTAAGAATATCTATATGAGACCAAATTGACAACAGCAACTGGAAAGATTAGATAGGAACCTTAGAGGGCAGTGAATTTATGCTAATGGAGGAGGAACAACTCAGAAAAGGAGGATGAGAATGGTTGCACAACTCAAGGAATATCTCACTGAATTGCACATGTAGAAATTGTTGAATTGGTGTATGTTTTGCTGTATATATTCTCAACAACAACAACAAAAATAAAATATAAAATAAATAAATAAAGCACCAGGAAAGAGTTGCTGTTAAACGAATTCAACTTTCTTGGAGCTGAAGGAACCACATTCATTCCAGTGGAAAACAGCCCAGGCTGCAGACACTGAAAAACACAACCTCTCCCCAGGATCAAGAATCTCACTAGCTAAAATGGAACAAAATAAGAAATAGAAGAGATCAAAGACAGCTTTAAGTGCTTTGGTCTTTTAACTTAAAAGGTCAAAGAAATTTAAGTTTGGATGCTAATTACTTCAGATTTTAAAATCTTTGGATTGTGACTTGCAAGCAGATTTAACATTTGGATGTTTATTTCCTGAGAATTTGATAATGGAAGAGGTATATGTTAAAATTTGGGGCATCTATACTGTTGGCATTTTAAATACTGGAAGATTATTATGTTGACATTTTATCTCATTGCAGAACCTCTGAAATGTGTACTGGGCAAAGCAGTTGGACATAATTTTGGATGACAGACAGCATGTTGTTGTTGTTAGGTGCTGTCGAGTCGGTTCCGACTCATAGCAACCCCATATACAACAGAATGAAACACTGCCTGGTCCTGTGCCATCCTCACAGTTGTTATGCTTGAGCCCATTGTTACAGCCACTGTGTCAATCCATCTCATTGAGGCTCTTCCTCTTTTTCACTGACCCTCTACTTTACCAAGCATCATGTCCTACTCCAGGGACTGATCCCTCCTGGTAACATGTCCAAAGTACGTGAGACGTGGTCTCGCCATCCTTTCTTCTAAGGATCATTCTGGTTGTACTTCGTCCAAGACAGATTTGTTCGTTCTTTTAGCAGTCCATGATATATTCAATATTCTTTGCCAACACCACAATTCGAAGGCATCAATTCTTCTTCCATCTTCCTTATTTACTGTCCAGCTTTCACATGTACATGAGGCGCTTGAAAACACAATGGCTTGGGTCAGGTGCACCTTAGTCTTCAAGGTGACATCTTTGCTTTTCAACACTTTAAAGAGGTCTTTTGCAGCAGATTTGCCCAAAGCAACGTGTCCTTTGATTTCTCAACTGCTGCCTTCATGGGTGTTGATTGCGGATCCAAGTAAAATGAAATCTTTGACAACTTCAATCTTTTCTCCGTTTATCATGATATTGCTTATTGGTCCAGTTGTTAGGATTTTTACTTTCTTTATGTTGAGGTGTAATCCATACTGAAGGCTATAGTCTTTGATCTTCATCAGTAAGTGCTTCAAGTCCTCTTCACTTTCAGCAAGCAAGGTTGCTTGATGCCTCATTCTTCTTCATAGAGTCCATCTTCTCGGATTATTTGCTCGGCATACAAATTGAATAGGCATGGTGAAAGGATACAACCCTGATGCACACCTTTCCTGACTTTAAACCACGGAGTATCCCCTTGTTTTGCCTCTTGATCTATGCAGGTTCCTCATGAGCACAATTATGTGTTCTAGAATTCCCATTTTTCCCAATGTTATCCATAATTTGTTAGATCTACACAGTCTAATGCCTTTGCATAGTCAATAAAACACAGGGTAAACATCTTTCTGATATTCTCTGCTTTCAGACACGATCCATCTGAATCAGCAATGATATGCCTGGTTCCACATCTTCTTCTGAATCTGGCTTGAATTTCTGGCAGTTCCCTGTTGATATACTGCTGCTGCCACTTTTGAATGATCTTCAGAAAATTTTACTTGTGTATGATATTAATGATATTGTTTGATAATTTCCACATTTGGTTGGATCACCTTTCTTGGGAATAGGCATAAACATGGATCTCTTCTAGTCGGTTGGCCAGGTAGCTGTCTTCCAAATTTCTTGGCATAGATGAGTCAGCACTTCCAGTGCTGCATCTGTTTGTTGAAACATCTCAACTCTGCCAATTCCTGAAGCCTTGTTTTTCGCCAGTGTCTCCAGTGCAGAAGGCACTCCTATGCTGTCTCCTACGCAGAGACAGCACAGGAATTGAGTTTCAGCTTCTGACAAATTTTTGACTTCTGGGGGTGGGGAGAAGATCATCATTACCCACCAGATAGGCCCCTTGGTCCGTCTAAGCTAAAAGTCTAGTACTTAAAAAGGTCATGTAAGTGGTGTTCAAAGCTCTTCCATGATCGCCTTGATGACACTGTGACTAATACACTATTTAACTTCTCAGCATCATGTCTTTCTTATCTAACTCCCGAAGGCCTACAAACCACGAAGTGTGGTTTTTAATGTCTAACCATTTCTATCATACACATGTATCTGGTCCCAAGGAAAACTTCAGGGGGACTGGCTATACCCAGTTCATGCCATGTTTTCATACCAGCTCTTGAAAAACAAGGATCTGCAGATGCAACACAAGGCACTCAAGCTCCAAATCCCCTGGAAGCCTGGTTGGCTTATCCTCCTGGTCAGTATCCACAGGACAGTGGAGCATGGTCATTTCCCTTTCAGTCCCACTCAGATTATTTTTAGGCTGCCAAAGGAAGCTCATTTTCCAAATACCTGGGGCAGATGTTTGAGTGACCAAAGGAGAACCAGATGGCCATCAGAAAGGCCAGGACTGGGAATGAAGGATTGTTCAAAAAAGGGAACCAGAGCAACAATGCATCTGCACAAAGGAGCAAGAAGACTGCAAGCTGCATGGAGAAATTTAAACACGAATCTACTGCCACATTAGACTCATTGCTTTCCAACAGAAAGTGACTCAGGACTGAGGAGAAGACAATAAAACTAAAGAGAAGAACTTGCAAAAGCTCAGCAAGCTCTGGGACACGCAGAGAGCAAGTGCACAGTCAGGGGTTGTCAGAGGCAGCCGGGGGAGGCTGCAGCTGATGCCCACAGAGACACTCAGGCGGCAGCTCTGCAGATGGAATAATGTTGCCCTTGTTCTGAGTTCATTTCCGGTTTTCTCCCATTCATCATCTCCAAACAATCTGAATGGGCTTAGCACACGTCGTTGATGATTATGTGGATGATTTTTATGCATACAAAAATAGGTATCTTGGTTCCTTACCAAGTTGAGGCAAAGAAATCACCTTTCAGGTCTCAGGAATGTAATCAATCATTAGCCCACATTTGACCTTTGGTGGTGTGCTTGTATGTGTCACTTTCCCAAAGAAATGACAGTGTCCTCAAGTGACTTCTTGGAAAATAAGAGGGCACGTGGGTTGCCAGAAACAAACCTACATTACTCCCTCTTTGGTAGAGCTTTCAAATTGAGGCATGGCAAGTACAAAAACTCTCTATGAAGTAGGCATCCCTCACTCTGGTCTTATTTCCATGCCCTAGTAGGTGAGAAAACTGTGGGGTGGGGAGATTTTCTTTGGGTTTATAGGCTGGCTACTATAGGCAGGCCCTTGGGAGTTTCTCAGCAGGAGCTGGTTGTGGGGCTCACCCTCACTGGACATGTCTCTGGCAGCAGAACTATGACATGCTTTATCCTAAATTCCAGGATGAAATCAGAGGGGTGTGTGTGTGTGTGTGCACACACGCATATATGCGCTTATAGGAAAATCTCAAGACATAAAAAAAGCAGAGATGGGAGGACAGTCAAAAAAGAAAAGCATGTATAAGAGACGTAAGGAGTAAGTGGGAGGATTGGCAGGGAAGAAAGTAAGTGACAAATTGTCAGAGGTACCATATACAGGAATTCCATGGGTGGTGCAAATGGTTAAGAGCTCAACTATTAGCCAAAAGGTTGGCAGTCTGAACCCACTCAGAGGTGCCTTGGGAGACACGCCTGGCGCTCTACTTCCAAAAGGTTTTCAGCTTTGAAAACTCTATGAGCGCCGTTCTACTCTGACACACGTGGGGTCACCATGAGTAGGAATCTACTTAATGGCAACTAACAACAATAACAACCCTAATACAGTAGCTGAGTCCAGTCCAATTCAGCAGTAACAGTGATCGTACCAGAATCCTCCAGGGCCTTTTTCCATACACACCTTTTAGAGGGAGTCTCACATTATTACATGGCTTACTGTAACAGAAAAATATTGTTTTAACCAGGCATACTGTTTAGGTAGGTTTCAGATGAAGAGTAACTGGTCATGTTGAAGAAATCATGATTAAGCTTTGGTCTTTGGCATCGTAAGGCCCTTTGCTGTCTTTTCCAGATCAACACGAGCTGTACTGTGACTTCTTTATTTTCCAGCAGTGGTGTTGAGTACTTGCTGATTTGCTGATATATCTCTCTAAAGGTATGTACTTCTTTAAGAAGATGACTTGAAAGCTGAGACGTGCTATGTGGAATCCACAGAGGAAGCAGAATAATTTCTGTCCCGGGTTCACAAATGATGATCTACAGCAGGGGTCAACAAACAACCACCCAGGAGCCAAATCTAGCCCAACACCAGTTTTCATAAAGTTTTGTAAATTTGTAACAGCTATGCCTGTTAGTTTATGTATTGTCTGTGGACTGTCAGAAGAATGGTCAAATCAGTCTTAGAAGAAATAACAACAAGAAAGATCCTTAAAAGTTGAGGATGGAGAGACTTGGGCTAGCTTACTTTGGACATGTCATTCCAATGGCTAGAAAAAGACATCGTGGTTGGAGTAGAGGGTCAGTGAAAATGAGGGAAACTCCGTAAGATGGATCAACATAACAGACACAATGGACTCAAACATATTAGTGATCATGAAGATGGTGCAGGACCACACAACTTTTCGTTCCTTTACACATAACATCACCATGAGTCGGACCCAACTCAATGGCAAGTAACAACCACATGCTTCCTTTTATGCTACCAGAGCAGAGTGGAGCAATAGCAACAGAGACCGTATGGTTCACAAAGCCTAAAATGTTTACTAACTGGCTCTTCACAGAAAAAATTCTACCAAACCCCAATCTACAGGAATAAATCATATTCTAGCCCTACCCATCTCTCCTGCCTCCATCCCTCCCCAAAGTCATTGTGAAGAAACTTGAGAATTTTAGAAAACATAACAAGTTGAAGGGAAGGGACTGACAAGTAAGGATATCTTAAGGAAGCTGCTACAGGAGGCAAAGCTTACTTGTCTACCATGGTATTTCCTCTAAAAACATCCTTGTCATTCAGGCTGTGTGATTTTATCTTTAAATTTCATTTTGAAATGATACCAAATTAGAAACTCATTTGGGATAACAAGGATCCTCTTTTAAAAATGTACATAGTTTGCTAAGTATCATAGGGTTATTGGCTACCATTTCAATTGGTTTAATCAGATTGCTTTATTAACAAACATACCCAGGACTAGCTGGTTAGAAGACGTGGAAGGGTTTTGTTTGCTTATTATTACTATTATTTTTTGTTGTTGTTGTTACTGGTGGCAGTGGTGGTGGGAAATGGGGACAGAATAGCCAGAGGACGAATACAGGAGAAGTTTCTATAATAAAGGAGGGTAGGAAAGACTGTGGGTATCTCAGTGGGTGTGTTTAGAGCATTTGTGAGGGCACTAGGCTCTAGGGAACCTGTGAAGAGATACCAGCCAGTTAAAATGAGTGGATGGCAGGAGGTAGGAGGGTTCCAAATGTAAACCCAACCCCACTCAAAATTTTGCTTAGGGTCATCCATGCCCTCAGAAAAAAAGGAAGGAAACTCTATTCATCCTTTCCTTAACCACCAAGGAACACTTGCTGCCAGCACCACCTGGAATGCTGGCCCTGCTCCCTCCCTCCCAGTGACCTCCAGTCACTCATGGTGCTTCCCACCCTTCCTTCTTCAAGGCCACCTCTTCTCCAGCACAGGCTCTGGCTACTTCTCAGCAGGGCTATGACAAAGACCTCCAAACCATCTCTCCACCTCCATCCTGCCTTTCTTCAATCCAACTCTTCCTCTACCCCACTGCTTGAGTAACCTTAAAGCACAAACTCTGACCCTGTCACTATACTCAAAAACCACCAGGGAGTTACACTAACTGTGAAATAAGTCATAATTCCTTAGTCTGGAACTAAAAGCATGGGTCGAACATTTGTGTTTAATAGACTATTTGTTGATCCTTGAACAGGTCTTAAAATACCTATTTCTGGACCATTGAACATGTTACTTTTTCTGCTCTAGAATCCCACCAATTTCCATCTGTTCCTGTGGGAATCCTATGGAACCATCAAACACCCCACTCCCTAACTGAACCTTCCCTGCTTCCTGGAAGGAACCAGATTTCCCTCCACAAAGTCAACACAGCCTGTGGGTCCTATGGAGTTACTATGCGGAAGAGGGGCGTATGAAAAGTATGTGGATAACTAGAGTTCATTATGGAACATGATAAACACTGTAAGAGAGGAAGAAAGACTGCATCCAGCATGTCTTTGTATCCCCAAAGTACCTAGCACAGTGCTCAGCATGTGGACAGGGATGTCAAGCTGGCCACAGTCCAGTGCTGACTCGTATTATGGTTGTGGGCATCTGCAGGGCCCTGTTATAAGACTTCTGAGGTTATATCTGGATTCAGTAGGAAAGTGTTAGGAATGGGAGCTGAAGTAGGGGAGGGCATGGCATGCCGGCCACCTTTTGCCACCAATATCTTAAAAAATAATTCCACAAGGATTTATTAGATAAATATACTTGTTTCTAAGGAGTCTGGTGATATAAGTGCTTTATAATTAGCTGCTAACCTAAAGGCTGGCAGTTCAAACCCACCCAGCGACTCTGTGGAAGAAAGCCCTGGTGATCTGCTTCCATAAAGATCACAGTCAAGAGAAACCTATGGAGTACAGTTCTACTCTGTAACACGTGGAGTCTCCGTGAGTTGGAATTGATTCGATGGAAAAACAATAACAACAACATTTGTTTCTAGAGGGAAATAAACTCTAATACCCGAACAATACAGCTTTACCAACAAATTTTTGAAAATACCTACCCATTTATAAATCAGGGGCTGTCTTTCTGATTTTAAGTGCTAAAATGTGAGAAACAGACAAATGAAATTGGTAGACAAAGGGGAGATGAGTGAAAGCTGGAGTAATTAGTAAAGTCTCTTTGAGGAATGAGGGCTGAGGGGCTTCAGAATCTAGATAGTTGAGGAGGGGAAGGGAGGATATTTCAAGCAAAGGATTAAGAGCAAGAACCAGAAGGGAGAGCCATGCCTCTTTTTTTCTGCAAATGGCATTTGCTGAGCTAAAACAGCACTCATGGAAAAAGCAAGGCAAGAAAAAACAAGCAAACAAACAACAAATAAAAAGCTAGGCAAGCGAACAGTAACAATAGGAGGCAGAGGTGGGGAGAATTCTAGTCATTTTCAATAGCTCTATCTCTTTGTGAAATTTCTCCTGGATTCCACAGAGAAACTTCTGACCTCTTAGGCTTTGCTTTGTTTTTATTTCCCATGCTCTTACTACCATGTTGCACAAGATGTGTAAAACGAGAAAACAATCATGGGAAGGGAGCAGGACCAGGTAGCGTTTGGTTCCATTCACTGTGCATTCAGGTCGCCATGAGTCCGGCTGACTCACCAGCAGCTAACAACAACAACAACAACAAGAGAAACGTGCCCCCAAACTCCCAATCTTCCAGTGCTCATGGAGTCTTCACATGAGGTGGGTCTTTTTCCAGCACTGAATGCCCATTTGTCTAACTCATCTATGCAATCTTCCAGTG
>NW_004444071.1:3006131-3108116 GCF_000243295.1 Trichechus manatus latirostris | reverse complement strand
TCATCTATGCAATCTTCCAGTGCTCATGAAGTCTTCACATGAGGTCGGTCTTTTTCCAGCACTGAATGCCCATTTGTCTAACTCATCTATGCAATGTCAAAGGTAGTTTCATCATTTGCCTAAAAAACCAACACAATAACTGGAATTGAAACTAAGTGGGCACATCCTGTTTCTCTTCAGAAAGTAAGAATCTGGCTGAGTGCATCAGCATAATCTCCACTTACAGTCGCAAAAGACACAAACATACATCTCAAGGATTTCTGCCGCCTAAAAGACATAGCGAAGTTCATGAACAAAGTTGAGTCACATTATCCAGTCTTTTTCTCTGTGCAATTGCCATCGTTTTGGCTACAGCTAAAGATTATAATTTCTGCACTGCCACTTTCCTTCAAGTCTTAATATAATTTGCTTTCCATTTCAGCATGTGGCTTGCAGATTCAAATTCACAAAGGATGTGTAAAACTAAATTTAAAAAATAGGCATATTTATAAGAGGGAAATGTGTAACAGGGGACAGGGTTGAAAGGCACACTTGGATACTGTGATGAAATATGCAAAAACAGGAAGTAACTTACCTGAAGAAATAAATTCAATACTTTAATTTCCAGTATGACTGTCATAAAAGAAATTAACTTGAGGGCAAGGAAACTTTATTACATGCTCTAGTAGTCCATATTTTATTTTCACTGACATCTGAAGGAATTTTTCAAACCAGAAAGGCAATAATAAAGCTGACTTCATGTTAAGGGGATTTCTTTAGATGAACTTAATGACAATGCTGTTATGTCAGACTTTTTAGATTGTGCAGCGATCAAGCAGACCCCTGGGTGGCGTAAATGGTTTCCTCTTGGCTACTAATCTAAAGGCTGGCAGTTCAAACCCACCCAATGGCACCACGGAAGAAAGGCCTGGCAACATGCTTCCATAAAGATTACAGTCAAGAAAACCCTATGGAGGAATTCTATTATGTAACACACGGGTCACCATGAGTCACAATCATCTTAATGGGTTAGCCACCAAGCACTCCCAACATATATATATATATAATAAACAGATGTGACCATGCTAATGTATACATAGACTATAAAACACAAAGTAATCTAAAATGCGATAAAATATACACAAGTTCTAACAATTTCCTCCCACACCCTGAGAGACCTGCTTGCTCCCCAACCCCTCCCTGGTGTGCACATCCACTCTGGAGATCTCTGTGCTATGTGGCTACGGTATACAATATTTGCTTTTCCATGCAAATCACATGAGTTGCTTGGTTCCTTGAAAACTGTAAACTGCTTGGATGAAAATGCAGCACAGAGCCAGGTAGCAAATTGGAACAGGCCCCTGAAAACGTGCCACCAGAGTAAGTCTAATTCAAATTTCAGCAGTTTTCTAGACAATGCATCCAAGCTAAATAATTATTCTTATCTTCTTCCCCCACCCCCATCTCTTTAAATAATTGCTTCATCTCCTTAAAAATGAAGCCAAACCAAACAAAAACCACCCCCAATTTAAAAACTTGTTTTCTTAGACCAGCACTAATTGCAGCTTTCCCTGTCTTATTCTGCCCTGCCAATTCTACATCCTGCCTTGCGTTTTCATGCCACCTCTTATCTACGTCCAGTGCCAACTGAAGTGTTGCTTAAGGGACATCTGAGTGAACTGAGACCTACTTGGGAAGCGTAGGAGTGAGGGGAAGGAGAGGGCAGCTCACAGTTTGGGACAGTGGAGAGAAAAGTGTAAAAGGCAGGGAATTGTGGATCAGGGAGTGTTGCTGGCTGCTTTGGGCTGGGTCAGGAGAGAATACAGTGTCTGCACTGACATCATCAGTCTATGTACCAGACACCAGCGTTTGGGAAGGCGACGGGAACCATGGTGTGCAAGCAAGCCTGTGCCGTGAGGGAACAGCAAACACCTAGCCTCGCCCGCTGGCCCTAAACTGCTGAAAGGAGGCGGGCAGCTGAGGGCTTGAAACCTCCCCTTATCCCAAAGCCATGCAGAGACAGTCCTCTGGGCTTCACCCAGCTCCCAGCCATGAGACTCTTAGGAGCCCTGCCACCTTGCTTCACATCATGGAAACCACCATCTGGCAAACAAAGGGTGTGTTCGGAACCTGCTTTCTACAGTGTCTACCAGCTTCCAAGGTTTGCTTCTTAAATCTGGGTGAGCGCCAGCATCACCTGCTGTGATGGTTAATATTATGTGTCAACTTGGCTAGGCTATGATTCTCAGTGGCTTGGCCGACACTGGACTGGTTGATGTGATGTTAGGTGACGTTATACGATGCCATGATGTGATCAATCAGTTAAAAGGGAAGTTTCCTTGGGGGTATGGTCTGCCTCCAGAATACAACCAGATGTTCTGGCAAAGCTCACTTTCACTCTCTCTCTCGACCCTGCACTCTTCTTGGATTTGCCAGCCCCCCATAATCCCACGTGGTCCCCCACAATACCGTGAGCCAGCAGAGGTCTCCAGCCTGCTGCTGCCTGACCTATGGATTCGGGACTTGCCATTCCCAAAAACTGCATGAGTCATTTCCTTAAAGTGATTCAGTCTCTCTCTCTCTCTCTCTCACCAGGCCTTTATTCCAAGCTGCCTCCAGGTGGACTTGAACTTCCAACCTTTTAGTTCGTGGCAGAGTTCATTAACCATTTGCACCACCAAAACCAGAAAAACCAAACCCATCGCCAGCGAGTCAATTCTGACTCATAGCGACTCTAAAGGACAGAGTAGAACTGCCCCACAGGATTTCCAAGGAGCAGCTGGTGGATTTGAACTGCCAGCCTTTTGGTTAGCAGCCGAGCTCTTAAACACTGTGCCACCAGGGCTCCAGGGAAAGAAAATACAGGGTGGATTACATGCTGGGGCCCAAGCATAAAAGATGTGTGTATCTGGGAAGACTTCTCAGAAGAAGAGAGTCTTGAGGTCAGGTAAGTGGAAGCATGGAGAGAAGAAAAGATGTTCCTAACCCAGGGGGCAGAGCATAGAGGTCTATAAGCCGTCACTGAGATTATCCTGGGCCCAGAGGGATGCTGAGGCAACAAGGCTCCCCAACACAGTCCACCGCCATCTACACAAGTAGCCTGAGCTCTCCAGGCTTAACACCCTACCCTCATGGCTTTAGGGAACGAACCTTCACTCACCTTACAAATCCTCAGGGAGCAAGCGTTGGTGTCTCTCTGTGTTTGAAGTTTTACTCTGTAAAGATCTGATTTCAAGCTAGACACTGGGATTTTTCCATTTTAAAAACAATCATACCTTTACACCCTTGGTGCTTGCTCACTGTTCTTTGCATTAGGCTCTAAGTTCAATTGACCAGAAAAATTTAGCTCAGGCCCCAACAAGAAACAGTTTCTAATCCAGGGCAACTTGAAGCAACAACCAGAAATGATACTTTCAGATGCTGCAGTAAAAAACTAAAAAAAAAAACAAACCCACTGCCATCGAGTCGATTGCTACTGAGAGCGACCATATAGGACAGAGTGGATCTGCCCCACAGAGTTTCCAAGGCTGTTATCTTTATGGAAGCAGACTGCCACATCTTTCTCCCATGGAGCAGCTGGTGGGTTCAATCGCCAACCTTTCGGTTAGCATCTGAGCACTTTAACCATGGTGCCACCAGGTCTGCAGTAAAAGCTGCTAGTAAGAAAAAAAGATGCTGTCATAAGCAGGCACCTTCTGAAACATTTAGAGCCATGCTTCATCAATTACTCAATTCCAATAAAACACAAGAGGTCTTCTCCTTTCCACAAAAGGATCAATAGCTTACTCCAAGGATACTTATTTTTTCTCCTGAAAAAATCTCAGTTTTTTTTTCCCCCACAAGACTGTGATTGGGGTTCTTACACCAACAAATAAATAATCAAACATCGATCTCAGACTTACAGAATTATAAGGTCCAGCTTTGCTCTTCTTTCTTTGGGAGAGGCGAGGTCCTTTAACCATTCCTTCTCAAACCCAAATCACCCAGAAGTTTTCCAAGATTGCCCCAAACTGGTGATTTCAAAAATGTTAGAACTGACTCCCTTGATGCCAAAGGAAGCCAGATACAGGTCTCCTGATTGATGTGCTAAACAAACTCTTCCCGGCCAAGCTTCAACAATTGCAGATTTGGCAAAGACAACCATTACTTCCGTTTTTATTTTTTTGGTCTTTGTTAAAAATATACAAACAGGGACAGGCCCCAAATCCCTGAGAAGGTATCTCCCCTTTCATGCCCTGTTACACTGAAACTCTTCCTTCTCTCTTCATTTGCGAGTCACTGTCGTTGAAGGCCAGAACGTGGACTTTTGAATTTTTTCTTCCTGAAAAATCTTATTTTTAGGATGAACTGTAATTGTTTACACTTGAGAAAACCCCAAAACCAAACCTGTTGCTATTCAGTCTATTCCAATTCATGGCAACCCCATGTGTTACAGAGTAGAACTGCTCCATAGGGCTTTCTTGGCTATGATCTCTACGCAAGCAGATTGCCAGGCCTTTCTTCTGTGGTGCCACTGGGTGGGTTCAAATGGCCAGTCTTGAGGTTAGTAGACAAGTGCAAATTGTTCGTGCCCACCAGAGACCTTATACTTGAGAAAGACACTCACTTTCTTTGAATAGCCAATAACAACAATACACGCACCACTCAGCTGATTGCATGGACTCTTAAACTGTAGTCTCAGTCAGAATCACCTGGAGGGCTTCTTAAGACACAGATTGTTGGGTACCACCCCTGAGTTTCTGATTCCTAGGTCTAGGTGGTGCCAGAGGATTTGCATTTCTAACAAGTTCCTAGGTGATGCTGATGTTGCTGGTCTGGGGACCACACTTTGAGAACCATTGCTCTATAGATAGCTTCATGAGCAAGACATATGTACTGAGTATGGTCTGAATGTGGGGATGCTGCAGGACTGGGCAATGTTTTGTTCTGTTACACATAAGGTCACTATGACTCGGAGCCCGCTCCATGGCAACAAATAACAACGATAACGTGTCTTGAATGCAAGGTACTTTATTGGCTTCTGGGGGCTCAAAGGAAACCCTGGTGGTGTAGTGGTTAAATGCTACGGCTGCTAACCAAAAGGTAAGCAGTACAAATCTACCAGGAGCTCCTTGGAAACTCTACGGGGTAATTCTACTCTGTCCTATAGGGTCACTATGACTCGGAATTGACTTGACGGCAACGGGTTTGGTTTTTTTTTTTTGGTTAGGGGGCTCAAAGAGGTATACCTGACTTCAAAAGCTTCAACACTTTATGTATTTTCTTTTCTTCCCCAATGAGATAAGCAGCAACCAATCTACAGAAAATAGCAGATGCTAAATGCCAGGGGGAGCAATGCTTAGTGAGTCTGACAGACAGAGATGGTTGCAGATACTTCAAGTAGAAGAAAGCTTCACAGATAACTTAGGACTTCACCTAGACTTTGAGAGGAAGGTAAAAAAACCTGTGGCCTTCAAGTCAACTCCAACTTATGGTGATTCCCTGTGTGACAGAGTAGAACAGTGTTCCGTTGGGTTTTCAATGGCTGATTTTTGGAAGTAGATCACCAGGCCTTTCTCCTAAGGCACCTCTGGGTGAACTGGAACTTTCAACCTTTTGGTTAGCCACCAAGCACATTAACCATCTGCACCAACCAGGGATTCCGGGAGGAAGGTAGTGCTTAGATAATCAGAGAGGAGGTGTAGGCATCCCACACGTGGAATGCCCCAAGCACAGCCATCTCTCTGGTGCTTTCAACTACTACACTCCTTCCCATGGGGATTATGGCATCCGCAGGGGAATTATAGCTCACCATCCTCCGCAGGCTTAAGCTCTCGGCTGCTTTGCCCCAATTTCGTTCCATATGTGTGAAACCTGAGGTTGAACAGGATCCCTCCCCTCTGGCCACAGGACCAGAAAAGAAATGCTCTTCCTCATCCTCCAATAAGTGGCTAGGCCAGATCTCGCAATGCTGCAATGCCACAGAGTGCTGACACCCTAATGGTGGGGAGAGGGCAGGGGGTCAATCCATGTGAAGAGCAGACTGGGAAGGGTCAGGGGAGGGCACAGGTTGGATGCTAGAGGAGTGAGGGAGGAGAGTCAGAGGCTCAGTGACTCAAAACTGGGCCTCAGGGACGTCAGAGAACCACGTGCGCTTCAAGGGCAGGATAAGAAGTGCTCAAGGAATGAGAGGACATCACAGGAGAACCCTTCCCTCCCATCCTTCAGCCCTCATCATATTCCAGGCATTATACCATGTCCTAGGGATAGACAGATGCTTAAGGCATCACGGTCCCTGCCCTTGAAATGCTTACATCTAATGAAGAAGACAGAATAAATAAATTATGTAAAAAGATAAAATTATGAAAACTAGGTGGTGAGTGCGATCACAGAAATATACACACAGAGCTCTGCAAGCGCAGAGCACAGACCATGTAACTCTGGGGGTTCAGGGAAAGGTTCATTGGTAGGAGAGGGGTGATGTTTGGGCTGGGCTGACAAGGATCTTGCCCAGTAAAGAAGGAGAGAGGGTGTATGAGGTAGAAGAAACAGCAGACGCAAAGGCACAAAGCAATGAATGGTCCCAGTGGATGTTTGTGTGCAGCAGAGCTCAGAGTGCTAGGAGGGGAGAGAGTATGTGTGTGTGTATATGGGGGGGGACTGTTAGGAGCAAAGTGTGTGTGTGTGAGCAGGGGGAGGCTGTTAGGAGAAGAGTGTGTGTGTGTAGGGGGGCTGTTAGGAGCAGAGTGGGGGGTGCTGATAGGAGCAGCATGTGTGTATGGGGGCTGTTAGGAGCACTGTGTGTGTAGGGGGGCTGATAGGAGCAGAGTACTTGTGGGGGAGGCTTTTAGGGGCAGAGTGTGTGTATAGGGAGAGCTGATAGGAGCAGAGTGAGTGTGTGTGCAGGGGGGCTGACAGGAGCAGGGTGTCGGGGGGCTGTTAGAAGCACTGTGTGTGTGTGTGTGTGTGTGTGTGTGTGTGTCTGTGTGTGTGTCTGTGTGTGTGTCTGTGTGTCTGTGTGTCTGTGTGTCTGTGTGTGTCTGTGTGTAGGGCTGCTGGGAGCATATTCTAAGAGAGAAGGCAGCCCAGGTTAAAACTAAAACCTGGTTAAGGACTTGAGATTTTAACTTTAGAATGATTGAGAGCCACTTACTGATTTTCAACAGCGAAGTGACACGGCCCAATTTTCATTTAAAATATTATTGTCCTTGCAGAGCAGAAGATGAACTGGAGAAGATACTCAAGGAAGAAAGGCCAATGAGGTAGACCAGGACCACAGCCATAATAGGGAAGGGGGTGGGAGGGGCTAAACTTAGATATTTCTGAGACCAAACTGGCAGTCCTTAATGTTGGACGTGGTGGTGGCGGCAGTGGTCAGACAGCCCCGTCACTAAAGCCAGACTCACTGAAACGGATGGAAGTTAATGCAAATGCCTGGAATTTCACCATTCCTCCTCTTTTCCTTCCTCCACTCCTCAAACTTGATATGTACCGTATGGTTTTATTCTGAGCATGGACAGAGCTTATTGAAAAGAAAGTCTCGTCACTGTTTATTGTAAAGTAAATAATGAAAAACAAATAGTAAAGGTACTCATGGCAGATCCTTAGTATTTGCGGTACGTTTGCTCAGCCTAAGTGCTTAGAGCCCACCATTACTTACAGGTGTAGCAACAGTCAATGGCGGAGTGGAATTTGGCAGCAGGTTTAATCACTGCTGTCTGTGAAATAAAAAGCTTTCAAGGTTTAGCTGATTCAAAGGCAATACCAGGTGTCTTTAATTTAACTGGTTCATCAATTTTAAAAAATTACAACTTAAAGAGTTCTGGACTGTGAATGTATAACCAGAATGTATCACCTACTATTCTCCCTCCCTCTCTTCCTCTTTCTTTCTTTCATTTCCCCAGTAGATCAGCTCTTTTATAAGTCACAGCAGGGCAGACCCTGCGTGGACTGTGAAGTCTAGAAAATATCTTGTACTGGCTGCCCCTCTTCTGCCTCCAGATACAGCAGCACTGGACCAGGCCTGGTTCTCCCGGGGCCCTCGCCTTCTAGATGCCATCCCGTCCTCATCTCTATCATACCATCTTAAGCATTTCTCCTCTGATTCTGGCACCCATGTCTTCAGGACAGCCTGGGAGGCCCAGAGGCACACTTACTGCTCCCTGGACAGAAGACGAGCCAGTTCCTTCATCCTCTTCCCCCTCTGGCTCCTGGTCTTCATTATCGGTCCAACAGGACACATCTTCCACAGAGCTGGTCAGATCTGGCAAACTCTTCGACGTTAACTTGAGGAGGTCCTCTGCAGAGCTCTCCTATGGGGACACAATTAAAGGCCCATGAATTATCCCAGGGCACCACACAGTTCTGGCTGAGGAAAGGGTCAAGGTTGAGGGAGAGTCATCCCATCCACAGACTACGTGAAAATAAGCGTTCTGCATTTCCAGGCTTGCAAGGCTGCCTCAAATGCCACGGGTATGGACTCAATTTAAACCCAGACCATTTGTTTTTCCTTGAAGAAGCTGTGTTTCTTAGATCAATGCTTTCATGGATAACACCAGCTCCCTGAACATTAAACTCTTCCTTGCCCTCCCCCCTCTTACTTTCAGGATACAGTCCAAACCCCTTTGCTGTGGGCCAGCATTTTGGATATCTGGCCTCTGCCAAGCTCTCCAAGCTCGTCTTCTTCCATTCTCCCTTCCACCCCACACCTTCCACTCAAACGATACTGACCTCCAAACACACAAGGCTTCCTGTGCCCCACTGCCTTTTCTACCAGCAGTACCCTCTGCCTAGTCCAGGTGCCGCTAATTCTGACTCAAGGTGACCCCATGTGTGTTAGAGCAAGTGCTCCACAGGACTTTCAATGGCTGATTTTCTGGGAAGTAGACTGCCAAGACTTTCTTCCGAGATGCCCCTGGGTGGACTCAAACTTACAACCTTTTGGTTAGCAGCCAAGTGCGTTAAAAGTTTATATCACCCTGGCACTCACCTTTGCCTAAGCCACTCTTCTTCCATGACTAGGACCTATTTGCCTGGGCAAAGCGTGAGCTCCTTTTCCTTTTCCAAGACTTCCTGAATCACCTTAGAAGGTATTCTCCTTGTCCCTCCTTTCTTTTCTATTTCATTTTTTCCCAAGGCAGACTATATCTAACTTTGTCTATTTCCCTTACTTGTCTGGGAGTTCATCAAACTTAACACCATTCTACTCCTCTCTTATTTCTAGGCCTAGCACAGAGCTCAACTATTCATTCTACTTCCTATCCGACATTGCTCATCTCACTAGCATATGTTCATTGGAAAGAGATGACATTGTAGGTATAGAGAAATCCAACTGATTTTTGTATGTTTATCTTGTATCCTGATACTTTGCTGAAATCTTCTATTAGTTCCAGTGGTTTTCTTGTGGATTCTTTGGGGCTTTTCGTGTATAAGATCATATCATCCGCAAATAGAGATACTTTGACTTCTTCCCTACCAATCTGGATGCCCGCCCTTTCTTTTTCTAGCCTAATTGCTCTGGCTAGGATCTCCAGCACAATGTTGAATAAGAGCAGTGATAAAGGGCATCCTTGTCTAGTTCCAGTTCTCAGGGGGAATGCTTTCAAACTCTCTCCATTTAGGATGATGTTGGCTGTTGGCTTTGTATAAATGCCCTTAATCATGTTAAGGAATTTCCCTTCTATTCCTATTTTGTTGAGAGTTTTTATCATGAATGGGTGTTGGACTTTGTCAGATGCCTTTTCTGCATCGACTGATAAGATCATGTGGTTCTTGTCTTTTCTTAATGTGATGAATTATATTGATTGTTTTTCTAATGTTGAACCATCCCTGCATACCTGGTATAAATCCCACTTGATCATGGTGAATTATTTTTTTGGTATGTTGCTGAGGAAAGAGATGAGATTTGTTTATTGAATCAAAATGCTAAAGTGGAGACTGATAATGTCTTTTCAGTGAAAGCAGCCCTTAAACAAGTTTTAAAGGTCAACAAAAATACAAGGAATCAGATTCCATTCAGATTAGACTCTAAAGGGAGCTTCATCAATATAACTCGTTGTTCCACGCACAGGTAAGTCAGTGCGGCTTGTGGGATGCAGGTGAGATCATCAAGGCCATGTGACAACCCCAGTGGCAGATGAGGAACACACAAGCGAGCTGGCAGCTCTCTTGAGAAAGGCCACAGCACATCAGGCTAGGGAGCAGGGAAGGTGCCAGGGCTACAGGGCTGCCTTGAGGACAGAAAAAAGAGAAATGTCTCCTTTCCGCATTCTTCCCTACTTGTCATTTCTACAAGGAAGAAAACACGTGGAAAGCTTTCATCACCGCATTCCTTTTAGGGTTGACAGAGAAGAGAACAAAAAAAATACCCATTTGAAACAACGTAAGGAGCTTGGTGGCACAGTGGTTAAGCACTTGGCTGTTAACCAAAATGTTGGTGGTTTGAACCCATCAGCTACTCTCTGGAAGAAAAATATGGCAGTCTGCTTCTATAAAGATTACTGCCTTGGAAACCCTATGGGGCAGTTCTACTCTGTCCTATAGGGTCGCTATAGTTGGAAATGACTTGATGGCAACAGGTTAAACAATGGACATTACAAAACTATTTGTTACTATGGCATTCGTTACTATTTGTTACTATGACACTGTTACTATGACATTTACTCGACTGTAATAGTAATACTGTAATAGTCATAGAATAGAATACTCCAGGGCCATTAAAAAATGGTACTGTAGAAATGTACTTCCTGATGTGGGAAGATTCTTACAGTGCACTATTTAAGCAGGTTAAAAACAATATGCAAAAGTGATGGTATTAATAAAGCATGTAATAATAAGCTGGATGTAATAATGTATGATAACCATAAAGGCAAATATTTCTTGAGTGCTCACTATGACCAACTACACTGCTCGGTGTCCTTTATATCTCACTTAATCTTCCTAACATCCCCACAAGGTAATTATCGATTCCCACTGTACAGATGAGAAAACTGACATTGTAACTTTATTAGGAGCCCCGATGGTGCAGTGGGTAAGTGCTCAGCTGCTAACCAAAAAGTCAGCAGTTCAAACCCACCAGCGGCTCCATGGGAGAAAGATGTGGCAGTCTGCTTTCATAAAGATTACAGCCTTGGAAACCCTATAGGGCAGTTCTACTCTGTACTATAGGGTTGCTATGAGTCGGAACCAACTCCATGGTGATGGGTTTAATAACTTTGTCCAAGATCCGCGGTGTTCAAGGGGCTGTGCTGGCACTTAAGTCCAGGTGGGATGGCCTTCGGGATGCATTCTGTCCCCTTGTGTTTGACTCTATTAAAAAAAATCATGTGTGTGCCTGTGTGCATGTGTACCTGCCTGAAAGATACACCAATTCGTTAATAGCACTACTATTAGAAATAATTCTATTCTTTTTCTTCTCTGTCATTTTTTTTGGGGGGATTCTACATTAAACACAATAAATACATACATTACTTGTTAATAAAAACCAAAAAAAAAAAAAAAAGAAAGTGTGAGAAATCTGTATTGCTATGCATGTACTTTTAGAGATATCAAAACTAACTTGGATATTTCAAATTCATTCATTCAACAAAAGCTTACTAAGGTACTACTTCAAGCAAACAACATATCTGTACAGGAACAAGAGACATCTCAACACTAACTGCTCTGTTCCTAATATTGTTGTTGTGCGGTGTCTAGTCAATTCTGACTCCTACTGACACTACAGGACAGAGCAGAACTGCCCCATAGGGTTTCGAGGGCCACTACTTCTGTCACTTTGTCGTACTGTGGTGCCTTGTGTGTTGCTGTGATACTGGAAGCTATGCCACTGATATTTCAAATACCTGTAGGGTCACCCATGGTGGACAGGTATCAGTGGAGTTTCCAGAGTAAGACAGACTAGGAAGAAGGACCTGACAATCTACTTCTGAAAAAAATTGGCCAGTGAAAACCTTATGGATAGCAGCAGAACACTGTCTGATATAGTGCTGGAAGACGAGCCCCTCAGGTTGGACGGTACTCAAAATCAGCAGTGGGCTTAAACATAGTAAGGATTGTAAGGATGGTGCAGGACCAGGCAGCATTTCGTTCTGCTGTACACAGGGTTGCTGTGAGTCATAACTGATTGGATGGTACCTAATAACAACACCAACAATCTTTACAGAAGCAGATTGCTACATCTTTCTCCTGTGGAGCGGCTGGTGGGTTCAAACCACTGACCTTTCGGTTAGCAGCTGAGCACTTAACCACTGCACCATCGGGACTCCTATTTCTAATACAATGCCTTAAAGTTCTGTGACAAGGTGATTATTATCTACAAAAAGAAGTTTACATTTTTATTATTCCTTATATTCAGCAAGTCAAAGCTCTCCTCCCACCCCTTCAAGCATAGACAGAAACAAAGCCAGTGGATTACTTGCTCACATTGGATAAAGGAGCAGGAACAGATACCAAGAAGTGCCTGAAGACTCCCGCTTCTTTTTTGTTGGACAAGGATGAGCATCTCGAAGGATGTGGGTTAAGCTTAGGAACAAACAGCATGCAACTGCTGTGGAAGTGTATTGCCTAGCTGTAAATGGAGCAATTTGGAAGAAGTGAAAGGTGTTTTTCCTCGGAGGTCTGGGTCAGCTTTAGGACTCTATCTCGGTTCAGACGCCCAGCAGCCACTGGACTGAGAAGCAGGATGGTGCGGTGTGATTAGTTACTTTTGTGTGTGGCCTTTCTAGCCATGATCTTGTGACTCCCACCCAGGTGACTGAGTAGGGCTGTGCAAATAAGATAATTGTGGCTCACCATGGGGACTGGTCAGTTTTGCCTTAAGAGAGAGCTAATTCCAGAGCAAAGAGGAGAGCCCACCACTACCAAAGAAGGCGAGACAAGCAGCAGAGACTGGCAGCAGAGACCCGCAGGAGATGGTGCAGTGGGCTTCCTGGCCCATGGAGCAAGAAAGCTGAATGCCTTTGGGTGGAGACTGAGGGCCAGGGAGAAGTCCACACCTCACCCACGAATTTAAGACTTGCCAGCTTCCACAACTGCGTGAGCCATTTCCTTTACAGGGTTCAGTTCATGAGTTCTGTGAGACGTTGCAGCGAATCAGGGAACTAGGGAACCCAAAGACAGGAGGGAGAGTGCTGAGGGGAAAGAGAGTAATTGATGTTAGAGATGATGGAGTGGTACAGCAGCTTGGAAAAGTTAGACACTTGGGACATCTTTAACCACCGCCTCATAGGAACCAGCTTTGTGCTGATCCTTATAACAGAAATTACTCGTTGAGATGGAAACTCATTCCTTGGCTCTAGACTGCCTTTCAGTCCTGCAATGACCTCAGCAAGTGTTCCTAAAAGTCAAAACCCCTGGCAGGAGCACATTACCTTCTTCTCGAACCACTGTCTCTGGTGTCCTTTATTTCTTACTTAAATGAAGGGCAGCTTGGTGTACAGGAAGAAGTATGAACTTTGAAGTCAGATGGTTCCAGGGTGAGACCAGCTTCTGTTACCCACTGCTTGCATGACCTCGGGCAAGTTAATTAGCCACTTGGCTTTTGGTTTCATCCTTTGAATGAAAAGAACTAATACCTATCTCATGGGATTTTTTCTTTTTTAAAAGAATTAAATGAGATATTAGGTGAAAAGCCCCCGGCACCAAGTGGGCACAAGATACATGTTAGTGTCCTCTCTTCACTCAGGTTGGGGTGTGAGACATAGATTGGGCATCACACAGGAACTAGTTTTCAAAATCCTATGTATGACCCTTAATTATTAGCTTTACACAAGTGGCCCTTTGTGGTTTTTATTTTATGTTTTGTTTTTGTAGTTGTTTCTGGATAATGGCTTGACAGAGAAAATATTTCTCCTTCCCTATTATGCAAACTAGCAACAGAAAGAAGTCAGCAGAGACATAAAGCTTTGGT
This sequence comes from Trichechus manatus latirostris, assembly GCF_000243295.1. Classification (NCBI taxonomy): domain Eukaryota; kingdom Metazoa; phylum Chordata; class Mammalia; order Sirenia; family Trichechidae; genus Trichechus; species Trichechus manatus. The sequence continues at coordinate 3,094,252 of NW_004444071.1, read as the reverse complement.
GATGGATGGTGAGATGCCTCTGCAAAAACCCCTGTGTTCTCACGCCACAGATTGTGGGGAGGTGGGCCAGGCAAGGTTGGATAAGGAAGCCCCGAGGCCCCACTTTCAGCACCTCCTCAGTCACACGGGTCCTTTTCTGGGCTCACCACCAGCACGATCAGATAATGAATCAGAAACAAGAGGTCCCTTCTTTCTCCCTTTCTCATCCCACAGTTGTGGAGTCCTTCAGCACTTACTCACTCAGTACTTAAAAAAAAAAAAAAAAAAGTTACACTGAGTCAACTCTGACTCATGGTGACCCCACGTGTGTGACAGCATAACTGCGCTCCACAAGGTCTTCAATGGTTGATTTTTTTCAGAAGTAGATCACCAGGCCTTTCTCCTGAGGTGCCTCTGGGTAGACTCAAACCTCTAATCTTTCAGTTAGTAGCTGAGCGCACTAACCGTTTGCACCACCCAGGGACTCCACTCAGTACTTTAAGGCTGGTGAAACCCAAAGGAAAGAGCAGATGTTGGCAGCCCAGAACATCAGCTCTATGTTTAACACACTCCAGGGGTGGGAGTAAACAAGCCCCAGCCTGGGATCTCAGGATCTCCTGCAGAGAGAAATCAGGAAGAAGAGGCAGCAGCAAGGTGGAGGGGACAGGGACAGACACTGGGGGCCAGTCCTGCTGCTGTTGATGGCATCTCGACCTTTGTAGGAAGATGAATGGGACACAGAAGGTCTGCCTCACTTTCTCATGTGTAAAATAGGGGAGGAAGAGAAGGACCCGGGTGAGTGGACAAACAGGATGCACAAAGACACCTCCGTCTCCAATACTGGATCAAAGTCAGGTTGGTGGCCTGCCCTCGGCTACCCCTGAACATTTCTTCCTTCAGAACTTGGCTGATGAGCATCTTCGTGGCCCTCTCTTCCCTGCTGTTCAGCAGACTTCCACATCTCTTCAGTTTCTCCCTGGGAGAGTTACTCATCTCTACACATCCTTTCTCTACCCTACCATTCTCACCTTTCCCTAGGTCCTAGTATCACCCTTCCATCTCCTGACATATACCTATAAAGACCCTAAAAACCTGTTGCCATCAAGTCGATTTGACTCATGGCGACTTCATGTGTGTCAGAGTAGAACTCTGCTCCCTAGGCTTTTAATGGCTGTAATCTTACAGAAGTAGATGGCCAAGCCTTTCTTCCACGGCGCTGCTGGTTAGGTTTGGCCTGCCAACCTTTCGGTTAGTAGCTGAGTACAACCCGTTTGCACCACCAGGGACCACAAAGACCCCTGAAGGAAAACAAAATAATCAAACGACTCTGCTTCAGCTAAGGGCCTCCGGGTGGGCTTCCACTGTAGAGTTCCAGATGTTTAAATGGCATCAGGCAAATTGGCAAGTGTGTACACAGGATGTGTGTGTTAGGGAGTGGGGTGCACAGGGCTCAATCCAAATTCACCACCCCCATTAAAAATATTAAAAATCAACAAAAATATTAACAACTAAAAACAAACAAAAACGACCTACCTTGCTGGCTACCACCAACTGAACCATTCCAGTGGCTGAACGAAGAATGGCGACAGCTTCCTCGTGAGACAGCCCGACCAGTAAGTGACCATTGATGACCAGCAGCTCATCTCCTAAGGACAGTCTGCCATCCCTGAGGAAATGAAGAGGATAACAAAACCCCTTGTCAAGACATTCTGGGCCTGAGAAGGGACATTTTGTGGGGCTGGGGAGGGTCGTGAGAGGAAACAGTTAAACTGGGTTAAAGAGAGAGCACTGATGACCACAGACAGTTTGAGGTGGGATTGCTTTGTCCTTTTGTCTCACTGTGTCCAGAGTCCCACTATTGCTGTTCGGTGCCATAGTGCTGAGTTAATTCTGACTCATGGTGACCCTACGTGACAGAATAGAATTGCCCCATAGGGTTTTCCTGGCTGTAGTCTTAACAGAAGCATATTGCCAGGTCTTTCTCCTGCAGAGCCACTGGGTGGGTTTGAACTGCCAACCTTTTGGTTAGCAGCCAGGTGCTTAACTGCTGCACCATCAGGGCTCCTCTAGAGTCCCACTACAAAAACCAAGCCCACTGTCATCAAGACATTTCTGACTCATAGCGACCCTATAGGACACAGCAGAACTGCCCCATAGGATTTCCAAGGAGAAGCTGGTTGGTTTGAACTGCTGACCTTTTGGTTAGCACTGAGCTCTTAGCCACTGCACCACAAGAGTTTCACTAGAGGGGTAAAAAGCTCAATGATTTCAGATGGTCACTTAGTTATAAGAATGTTCTTAACTTGCTACCATACCTGGCATCAATGCCAATAAGCATCTCCTATCCAGGTGGAAACAGTGATAGAGGAACAAAGGCCCCAATGTTTTAGGATGTCCAAGTCATCTTTTTCTTCCTTGACCTGCCATCTTGCCCTCACGACTGAGTTATCAGTCCCTGAGCTAAGCCCCCAAATAGCAAAGGTATCTTAAGCTCACCAGGATCCCTTTCTAACCCACTACTTCTCCCTTCCCACGTGGCATGACCCTGATCATATTCCCTCTGCGGCACCTGTGACTACACTGCATGTGTCTCTCTTCCCTGACAGTTACAGGACCTTGAGGATAAAGTCTGTCAGCACCATTTTTATCTTTGTGTCCACACAGCCAAGCTTCACAAGCAGAAGGCTGAATAAACAAATGGACAAATAAACTGCCCAATTAACAAGCATGAGACCTGGTCTACAAACATGGGTGTACCCAAGTTCTCTGTTTCTTTCTTTCTTTTAAATTTGAGCTTCCTTCCACTGGGCTGGCAGGAGGTTCAGACCCAGTTGTCATGGGAATGCCTCCCCTAGGGTGGGTCAAGGCTGTGGGGTGGTGCACTCTACAGAGCATCTGGCAGCCCCTTCAGTCATGGGTGGGTCAACAGTCCTGTTGGTTTCAACCGAGCCAATTCCAATTGTCCAGTCTCCCTTGATCCCAAAGGAGCCAGGGGCTTTTCATTGCCATTGCTAAGTATGGGACAGGAAATCTGATGAGGCTGAGAGACCCTGGATTCCACCATTCCTCTGGAGGCTTGTCACCAGCACCCAGGGTACTGGTATGAAGACCTTGCACATCACCAGTACCGCCAGATTCACCCAACTCTGTTCTCTCCCCTGTTGCTTTCTTCCAGTGAATCAACCAACTTCTCTCCTTCATCTTCTCTACCTCTCCTACTGCCTTCAATTGTTTTTTTCTCTTTCTCTCCCTCTATGATATGTATCATAATCTCTTCTGTGAATTTAGGCTTTAACAGAAGACAGGAAGCACCAGCGACTTCCAATATCCTCTGCTTTCTGTCCTTCAAAAGGCCCTGAATCAGAGAAATGCTAAGGGCCCCACTAACTGCTTGGAATGGAAAGAGAGGGGAAAGGGAAAACCACAGAGAACAAAGTGGGATCTCAGGGAGGTGTGTGGGTGGGCCACTCAGGAGAAGATGCTTCCTACAGAAGGAGAAGGATTTAGAAACAGAGACAAATGCAATGATTCTGGTGAGTGTCCCGGGTTTACTTACCTACAACACCACTGAGATCATTCCCAACTCCAATACTCTTTCTATTTCTCTGCCTTTTACTCTTTAATTGTATCTATCTCATTTCCCGTTTTTAACTAGAGTTCCCCACTTGTGAGTCACACACTCCAGAGGTAGAGAGAGACACACACAACTCCAGGGTAAACATGCAAAGAAAATGGTAAGATCCACTAGAAACAGCTCAGATGGAAAATAGGCAAGAACAGTCTACAGAAGTACATCTCTGGGCACAGAAGTTCCTAACTGGCAACTTTCAAAGATAGACCAGAACCTAAGACCTGGGATTATTAGGAAAATGGTCATATAATGGGAGCTCCTCAAAGCACACTCTGTAACTGACAATTACAGTTAATCCTATCTCTACTTTAGCTATTAACATTCTACTTTCTTGTAGGAGGACTTGTTAGCATGAGACACTTTGCTAGTTTGTACTCCGTTTTCCATTCTTCAGGCTAAATGTCATCATAGCTCTTTCGACTGTTCCTCATGAAATATGGTTTTGAGAGCCCTCTCAGTCTTGGGCAGGCCAATACTGCTCTGGTTTGCCATATTCCTCCTTAGAATCCGGGTACTCGGAACTGAACACCAAATTCCAGTCTAGACCAAAGACAATCACTTCCCTCATCACAGGAACTTTCTTTATACACCTCCTATGTCTGTGCGGAGCACTGGTGGTGTTGTGGTTAAGAGCTCAGCTGCTACCCAAAAGGTCAGCAGTTCAAATCCACCAGCTGCTCCTTGGAAACCCTATGGGGCATTTCTACTCTGTCCTATAGCGTTCCTACGAGTCGCAATTTGACTCGATGGCAATGGGTTTGGTTTTTCAGGTATGTCTGTGTGGGTATGCAACATACATACACATCCCACCAAAGACAAAAGCCAAACCCATTGCCGCTGAGTTGATTCTGACTCATAGCGACCCTATAGGACAGAGTAGAACTACCCCATAGGGTTTCCAAGGAGTGGCTGGTGGATTCAAACTACAGACCTTTCGGTTAGCAGCCAAGCTCTTAACCACTGTGCCGCCAGTGCTCCGCATGCCCCACGGTGCCTTGCAAATAGTTGTTGTTGTGTTATTCTGACTCATGGCGACCCCATGTGTTACACAGTGTACTGTTTCATAGGGTTTTCTTGGCTATAACCTTAACGAAAGCAGATCACCAGGCCTTTTCTTCCATGGTACCTCAGAGTGGGCTCAAACCTCCAACCTTCAGGTTGTCAGTTGAGCACAAACTGTTTGCACCACCCAGGGACCATTTAGGTACCCTATGTACATGGAAGCAATTAGCTAGCCTGGCAAGAACACGCATTACAATTTGGGGTAGCCGCATCCCTCTAACTCACAGTGAACTTGTTCTTTGTTCTGGCTAAGCACTGTCTCTCTTCCTACTTCAGACAGCTGTTCAGATTTAAAAAAGAGTTTCAAAGTATGAATTGTTTTCAGGTCACAAGAAGAAAAATTTACATGTACTTTTTTTTCCCCTCCACAGAGACACGTGCATATAACAGTGTGTAAAATCCCAACAGGCCTGACAAGTAAAGCCCCAGTACATGAAGTGTGGTCACATTTAAAATCAATCACTTTCCTAAGTCATTAGCCACAGTCTTCTGGGAGTTATGACGTCAGGAATGTGGTGTTCTGTTCAGTGGCATATTCTTGATAAGTCACCCCATACTACCACATTGCCAGCATTCCAAAAGTTAGGAGAAGAAACAGTTGCTTGAAACTAAAAGTGGAAAAAAAGAAAGGAAGGGAAGATAGGTAGGTAGGAGGGAGGGAGGGAAGGAAGAAGGAAGGAAGGAAAGGAAGAAAGGAAAGAAGGAAGGAAGGAATTCAATCTCTCCTTCATGGTTTGCAAGATCCTGCAGTATCTTCAGCAATTAGTCATTTCCTGTGCTCAGAGGTGTTTAATTAGAAACGCTCTTGCCTGATTTCCTTCTGTGCTCCAGCACAATCTTTAAGAATTGTAATTCTCGAATTACAAGTAGAAGAGTACTACAACAAAGGTGGAGGGAGGCGTGGGGAGGAGGCAGTGAGAAGATAAGGAGGCAAAGAAAAGGGGAAGAATTATCTAGTCACCTGTGAGCGGCACCTCCTTCCTTCACTTGAGTGACAACGATAGCGTGAGGTGATCGCTTTGATCCTCGGCCTCCACTAACCTGAATTCCCAGCCCATCCGATTCTTTGAGCAGCTCCATCTTCCATATCCGGCCAACTTCCTCCTCGGAAGAAAAAGTGAGCACACCGTAAAGTATACTGACAGAGACGCGACATTGACACAGGAGAGCAGAACTGTCATGTCAGGCCAGTTAACCATCATTTGTCAACAGATGCAAATTATCAAGGAAGGGAAAATTCTGTGGGTTGGACCAAAGTCTGTAGCCAGCAGTGCTGTTCAGTAGAACTTTCTGTGATAATAATGGAAATGTTCTATGTCTGCACCATCCAATATGGAGCCAGTAGCCACATGTCTATCACTTGTCTGCCAATTTGTCATACTGTAGTAGCTTGTGTGTTGCTCTGATGCTGGAAGCTATGCCAGTGGTATTTCAAATACCAGCAGGATCACTGAAGTGGACAGGTTTCAGCAGAGCTTCCAGACTAAGACTAGGAAGAAAGATCTGGCAATCTACTTCCAAAATTAGTGAATGAAAACATTATGGATCACAATAGAACACTGTCCCATTACTTGCTTTGGACATGTCATTAAAAAACCAAAAACCAAGCCCATTGCCATCAAGTCCGATTCTGACTTATAGTGACCGGGATCAACTGCTGAAGGACATCATGTTTGGTGAAGTAGAGGGCCAGCGAGGGTAAGGGAGACCCTAGGTGAGATGAACTGGTACAATGGCCGAAATGATAGACTCGAACATGCTGGTGATTCTAAGAATGATGTAGGACTGGGCAACGTTTTGTTCTGTTGTATATAAGGTTGTCATGGGTCGCAGCCAACTCGATGATGGCTATCTATCTGTCTGTCTATCTGCTTGTCGAACTAGCTAGCTACATGGGGTTATTGAGCATTTGAATTGTGGCTAGCTGCCCTGAGGAACTGAATTTTTAATTTCACTTAATTTTAATTAAATTTAAATAGTCACCTATAGTGGCTATGATGTTGGCTAGCACAGCAAGAATGAATATTAAGTTCCCAGAGCTGGGCCCTGTTAAGTGAAACTTCTGCCTGAAACTTAAATATTGCTGTGTGTGTAAACACACTGTGTCTAGCTTCCTTTTATTTATGCACAGCTACTCATTAATAAAGGAAGATGAAAGAAAGACAAAGCTGAGGTCTTGGTGCCAGGAGACTTCAACTAGTTTGCACCCAGCTCTGTCATTTGCTAGTTTATGGAAATCACATGATGCCTAAACCCCTGTTTCGTTGTCTCTATGGTTGGGACAATTATTAATACTTCCAGGCTTGGTGTTAGGATTCAATGAAATATTTATGAAAACACATAGCAGCACACCCACACCCATGTTGATGGGTAATCACGTATTACTTACATTATACATACAGATATATGCATAGATATGTTTAAAACATCATATTGAATTCAATCTCAAGCTTACTGAAAATATTCTAATTGAGATTTTTCGTAGGAAAAACCAAAACAGAAAATTAATTGGTGAATTTTGTTATCGACTGCTATAGACACTGGGCCATATAGTTTTTAAATACACTAAAAACGCTTCAACCTCTATAAAAACCTATCCTTTTGAAAAAAGTCATAAATGTCGTGAAGCCTTCTGATCGTTGGTAGCCTTTCTGCCTTGGTTCATTCTCCACTTGACATCTCTTTTTACTCCGAGGACACAAACATGCCCACTGTAAAAATTCTGAGTTCCTGGAGATACTTAACTGTTCAGGGAAATGAAAGCAAAACATTCAAAAGTGATTTATTTTGGGGTCTTTAGCTCACCCCCTACAGCTCTTTTTAGCTTGAGATATACGGATATGGGTAATAACATATTCCTCAACATATAAGACAAAAACCATTTGCTTTCTTCATCCAACATGAAGAACCAATGGGGCAGTTAAGGTCTAACACTGACATAGTGATCATCCTCCTGTAAGTAGGCAACCTGCCCATTCAAGCTGCTTGCAAAGGAGAATGTGAAACATTTAGAAAATCTGAAATGCACACTGTCAGAAACTAAAATGAAACTTTTGCAATGGTAAAAAAAACAAAAAACAAAAAACAGATCTTGAATGCTCACTGATGTGCACTGATAGGAATGTCTAGGGAAATTATTTCCAGACAGAGACCTGTTGGATCCTCCAGTCTTTCTAGTAAGCACTGCTCAGTGGGGCTCCATGACTCCAGCAACACACAGTGGTGCCAACTGCCTCCTTCATCCCCTGACCACAGAAAAACGAAGCCTGTCTGGCCAAATGTAACTTCAGAAGTCACTGGCTTACCACAGGAGTTCATGAACTTGTCAACAATCCCTATATCATCCAGTAGTCTCACTCTGGATTCCACAGTTTTTGGTTTGCTGCCTCTAACCTCTGGAACACCTTTTTCTTCCTCATTCAGAAACAGCCTCTCTGGTCTTCAGTCTCCCTTAACGCCACTACTTCCAATAAGCCATCCTCAAGGATCAGTGCAGCTGCCAAGATGGCAACCTGCAATACTTCCAATATGTAAGACCATATGGCCATCTGGATAGCACCGGAAGGAACAAATTCAGAGACGTGCTGATTAACTGTTGTCCCAGCTTGCTGGGCATCCCATGGGAGAGCCTTATGGATGCCTCCCTGGGCCCAGCTGTGCAGCTGAGAAACAAGAGCAGAATGGCTTGATTTGTTTTTTCCATGGAAGGCTATGCCATGGCTCCTGGGGTCGTGAAGATGTGGGGCCATGCTCCTCCTTCCCCCATTACAGAAAAGCAGTGCACCCCTTTCTCAAGAGCTATAGGGGCCATTGATGGACTACAGAAATAAGAAGTCTATCCACCATGGATGACCCTGCTGCCATTCTGAAATACCGGTGGCATAGCTTCCAGCATCACAGCAACATGCGAGCGACCACAGTATAACAAACCGACAGACCCTTAGGGGTTTGTAATCTACCCCTGTCCACATCCCCTGCATCATCTCCTAGCACTAACCCTATCACTTGCTCACTGTGTTTCAGTCTCTGTGCTTCTGGAACATGCTACCATTTCGGCCCTGGGCAGCTGCTTTGCTGGTCCTTCTCTGGGAATGTTCTGCCCCCAGATTTGCAGGGCTGCCCTTTCCTGACACTCAGGCCTCCGCTCAAACATTGCCTCTTTGACGAAGTCTTCTCTGACATGCAATGTCAATTAGGCCCCTGCCCACAAAACGCCCAGTTGCTCTTTCATTATTCCCCTGGCTGTTTTATTTATAATAAAGTACTTGTTGTCACCCTCTGGCATTCTGATTCATTGATTTGTTTATTTCCTGTTTGTGGCCTTTTATGGAAGACCCTCAACAAGACGAATTGACACAGTGGCTGCAACAATGGGCTCAAACATGGTAACAATTGTAAGGATGGTGCAGAATGGGGCAGTGTTTCGTTCTGTTGTACACAGGGTCGCTATGAGTTGGATCTAACTCGACAGCACCTCACAACATACACTATAAATGCCACGGGAGAAGGAACCTTGTCTGTCTTGTTTACCACAGGTTCTCTAGCAACTAGAACAGTGCCTAGTTAACTAATATAGGTTGTTCATCCACTCATCTTATGGCTCTTTGGCAGTCACTGAAACTGACGTTAAGATGCTTGCCCAATGGGAGGCCTGCATGTTTGCCAACATTCAGTGTGTGAACATTGATCCGGTTGTAAAGATGACCAAGTTCTGAAACAGACTCTGTCTAGACAGAAGACTTGAGCATTTGCTTCTTTTTTACGTTGGCTTACAGGCAATGAGATTTTGGCAGCCTGTTGAGAAAAAGCCAAATCATGTAACATTGGATGCTACAGACTTCTGTATTAATGCTGTCAGGGTGTTAACCTTTCCTATAAACTGCCGATTACTGTGGAAACTCACACATGAATCTCTTCGTGGAGGCAAACGAAGGGATTTATTTACCAAAACGGAGGTGGCGCATTACAGGGAGATGCCTCAGAAGCATTTAAATGACCTCATCTTCTGTTGGAACCAAAAGTGAAATTTTACAACAGCATCTTTGCTCCAAATGTGAGGAAGCACATCATCTGACCAGAATTTTACTGTAGTCAGTGCTCTGGCTGCAAACCTATTCTGAGACTCTTTGCTTACCCCTTCTTACTTAGAATTAAAAAAAAAAAAACACAAAACTAAACCTGTTGCTGTTGAGTTGATTCCACCTCACAGCGACCCTATAGGACACAGTACAACTGCCCCATAGGGTTTCCAAGGAGCAGCTGGTGGATTTAACTGCCAACCTTTATGGTTAGCAGCCATAGCTCTTAACCATTGCGCCACCGGGGCAAGAATGATCAGTAGGAAATAAAGGGCAGGCAAAGGTGTGTGATTGTAGCCTCAGAGCTGGAAGTACCTTAGTCATCAGACTAAAATGCTCAGTTACAGGTGAAAAAACTGAAGCCCAGAGAAAGGACATGGCAGCCAAAGACCACAGAGCACGAAGCAGAAGAACTGGGGCTGGAATGTAGGTGTCCCAGCTCCCAGTCCTGGTGCTCTTAAATTCCTTCATCAGTAAGTACCTATGAACACCAAGAGGTGCCAGGCACCAAGTTAGTACTGGTGATAGACAATGCCCTCATCCTTAAAGTCTGTTGGGAAGAGCAATAGGCTAAATGGTAATTGAAATATGTGGGACTCACACGCTGACTGTCAGGGCAAGCTGGGGGCACTGTAGCAGCCCAGGGAAGAGATGCCTGAACATGGGGGCAGGTGGCAGGAGTGTCAGGGAAGCCTCCTAGAGAAGGAGATCACAGTGCTTAGGTCCCCAGGAAAGGGAGAGGCTAAGCTCCACTGTGGAGGGAAGAAACAAGGGAGTGAGAACAGCAACTGCAAAGGCTCAGAGGCAAGAGACAGCATAGCCTTTTGAAAAAAAACTGCAGCTAATTCAGTCCAAATCAGGGAAGGAAAAAGTGAGAGATGGAGGAAGAAAGTTGAGCAGGGATTAGATAATGAGCACCTGCCAGGCCATGGTGTTTGGATGTTATCCTGAAGGCAAAGTGGACCTGCCAAAAGGGTTTAAGCTGGTGTGTGTGTGTATGCATGTGTGCCTGTGTGAATGTGTATAAGAAATCTGCTCCTTAGAAAGGTCCCTCTGGTGGTGGCGGCGGGGGAGAGCAGTGGATGAGTGGCATGAGAGGTGGCAGTGAGTAGAGTTAGAGACTACTATGACCGTGCATATGAGAAATGAAAGTGGCCTGGCCCGGACCTAAAGTTGGGGAAATGGAGGAAGACAGGTGGAGTGAGCTAAGACCCGAAAGGACAGAACTTGGTGATTGATTGGGCATGGTGTAAGGGAGAGGGCTGCATCTCAGTTAACTCTAGGATGACCAACTATCCCCGTTTGCCCAGGACTGAGGGGCTTCCCAGGACATGAGATTTTCTGTGTGAAAACAGGAAAAGTCCTGGGCAAACCAGGACAGTTGGCCACCCTAGGTGAACCTCAGGTTTCTGGCTTGGGCAATTTTGTGGATAGTGAGTTCTGGAACATTGGAGAGGGCTCTGTGGCGCAGTAAACCCATGTATTGAGTTTTAGGCATGATGTGAAATATACAAGACGCAGTCATCTTGCCGGCAGTTGACATAAAGCTCAGGGGCTCAGGAAAGAGGTGAAAGCACAGTGTGGACTTAGGAGATGTCACCATGAAGGTGGGTATAAGCTCACTCAGGGATCATGGGGGCTTCCTAAATAAGAGGATCATCCTCTGATGCTCCTCAGGCCGCCTCTGTTTGCAGTACTTTGGGGACCACCTGGGGGCTGTCCTGAGTCCGACTCTCCAACCACGTTTCCCATCCTTTTCTGTAGATTCAGATCTGAGCTGGTCTTTATGAGGTCTCTGATGAACCACTTACCAAGGAGGCATAGGGAAGGTCTAGTGCTGTGCCAGGAGGATTACAACTACCAGGTAAGACCACAGATACAGCCACAGACATACACATGCCAGTTGTGAATAAACTCAGCTGCTGGCAAATGGTAGGATTTTTTTTTTAATTTTTATGTTATGTGACTAAGTTTTGCTGTATTCATTTCCACAGCCTGGTGAACACGGTCATCTGAGATGAGTAGTGATCTTTACTAGAAAGTTAATAAAGAACTCTGAACTCATTTCTAAAATTGCTTGTCTATATCCTAGGAGATTTTTATGTTTGATAAGAGGGACCAAACTATTTTATTTTTTAAAATTAATCTGCTTGCATATATACCACTATGTGTTAATATTTTACAGAAACATACTATTTTTTAAAAGAAAATATTTTTAAAAAGGAAATATGTTTCCTATAGCTCCACTGGAGACCTGGTTGCACAGTGGTTAAGAGCTATGGTGAGCTATGGTTGCTAACCAAAATGTCAGGTTGAATCCACCAGCACTTCCCTGGAAACCCTATGGGGCAGTTCTACTCTGTGCTCTAGGGTTGCTATGAGTTGGAATTGACTTGATGGCAACAGATTTGGTTTGGTTTGGTTTATAGCTCCACTGGAGCCCTAGTGGCGCAGCGGTTAAGAGCTTGGCTACTAACCAAAAGGAGGGCAGTTTGAATCCACCAGCTGCTCCTTGGAAACCCTTTGGAGCAGTTCTACTCTGTCCTGTAGGGTCACTATGAGTCTGAATCGACTTGATGGCAATGGGTTTCGTTTGGTTTTGGTTTTATAGCTCCCTTAAGGGAGAACAGAACATAAAAACAAAGACTAAAAATTTATTTTAATGTAATGTTTTCTTAGAACAAGTAAGTATGAAAAAGAAGTACTTGACAAATAAAATATGGTCTGAAAGATCATCATAAGCCTTTTCTGTAACTTTTTCAGTCTTTGTAGGTACATTAAATCATCAATAAAACAGAAACAGAATAACATCGGCATGTTTAATCTCCCATTACTCAAATGGATGGAATTTTTTCCTCAAAGGCTTAGGCAGTATAGCTAATTTTTGTTGTCCTGAAAATTTCCGTTTTAGCAAGATCTTGGTCTCAACTTGGAGTAAAAATAAAAATCCACAAGAACCTAAGCAACTTTCTGTGAAGGACTATTTGTTTCAATTTAGATGTCTCCAGTATATGGAGCTCAACCTCTTGCCAACTCTCTATCAATCCAGGGCAAACCCACTAATGAAGGCACTTCTGGGGTTGAAAGAAAGGGATACCAAATAATGCTTGAGAAGGTGTGTGGCCCAGCACAAGTTACAGAAACCAAAAGTATGACTTAGGGCTAATAATCAGTTGGATTATGGACAGTTGTCAAGAATGCAAATTCCAGACGCGAGTCTCTCCTTTCTATTGGCATGTGGCTCACACACACACAAAAAAAGCCCCAAGTGCAATAGGTCAGGTTTGTTTTTTCACCCTTGTTTACATCTTGTTTGGACATTTGACCTTGAACTTGACAACCAGGCAAAGGAACCCTGATATGTGTGGTCTTCAGATACTCGAATCCAAAAATCCAATTTTATTTCATTGCTTTTAAGAGGAAGGAACAGAGGTTGGGTACTTTCTTAAAAGTTTTTTTCTTTTAAATCATTCTAAGTTATTTTCACTGTTGTTAGGTGCCATTGAGTCGGTTCCGACTCATAGTGACCCTAGGTACAACAGAACGAAACACTGCCCAGTCCTTGGACATCCTCCCAGTCGTTGTTTGAGCCCATTGTTGCAGCCACTGCGTCAATCCATCTCATTGACGGTCTTCCTCTCTTTTGCTGATCCTCTACTTTCCCAAGCATGATGTCCTTCAGGATTGGAGGAAGACTCATTAACAACCTGTGATATGCAGATGACACAACCTTGCTCACTGAAAGCAAAGAGGACTTGAAGCACTTACTGATGAAGATCAAAGATATCCACTATATCTTAGATCAAAAGAAAGGCTATCCTTTGGATTATATGTAAGATTTGACCTTCTCTGGTATCTTAACTTTCAAAATGATTAAGGGAGTCAACACTCGCTCATTTATTCACTTTAGGCATCCTGTGTATTCACAACCTAATCATTAGAAAAAAGTCATATCGAGATATTGTATTCACTGATAAGAAACACATTATAACATTTTTACAAAATAAGGAACACATTATAATATTTTATTGCCCTTAATTTTGGTTTTGGGGTACACATTATAATCTTTTTATCACCCTTAATCCTTCTTTTGTGGTCCATAAATCGGTAGAAAATCATTGATAAAGATATTAATAATTGTTTTCCTTCTCATTTGTTTACACATCCCATCTACAAATAATGTGACTGCCTCGTCTGTGTAAGGTTTTATGAAGATCATCCAGCTCCAAATGAAAGAACATGATCCCTTGAGGGAGGGGTTATTTTGACTCTTCTCAATCTATCACACAGATCGGCTAAAATTGCAGAAATATGCAATAAGTAGCCTTAATAGTTGTTGTTGTCGTGTGCCAGGAATTGATTCCAACTCATAGTGACCTTATAGGAGGCCTGGTGGTGCAGTGTTTACGTACTTGGCTGCTAACCAAAAGGTTGGTGGTTTGAACCCACCAGCCACTCTGCGGGAGACAAGACTTAAAGATTACAGCCTAGGAAACCCTATGGGGCAATTCTACTCTGTCCTATAGGGTCGCTATGAGTCAGAATTGACTTGACAGCACACAACAACAACAACTAGCCTTAATTAATACACACTGCCTTCGCTCTCAGGGCAACATTTCCTAGAATGCAAAGCTGAACTTGACACCTCCTAGACCTGTCTGACTCCGCCCATTCTCCACCTTTCCCTTTCATCCCTAGAGGGTGTCTCCTGAGCCAGAGAAGAAACCAATCAGCAACCACCTAGAAAGTCACTGCTTCATTAGGAACCCATAGGAATGCTGGCCAAGAGGATTCTTAGAATGAACATGCTTACCCCAAAGAAATGTAACTCTAATGAGAGAATGTTGGTTATAATGGGGGAGACAATTTGAAGCTAGAAGTTTACCCATTACCATTCAGATTATACCACATCTGCTTTACTTTTAGGTAAGGCCAACCTTAACCATCAGAGTTGGATAACATAATATCAGAAGTTTCTGTGAAGATTCCAAACTTCTCTGTAATTCAGCAATGCCATACACATGATCCCATGAAAATGTTACCGCTTTTGAACTATTAAAAATAAAAGCAGATGCTTCCCTGAACATAGGACATCCTTCCTGTATAATACTGAGGCTGGGATAGTTCTGCTATCAACTGCCACCAGGAATTCTTGGCCTAGTGGTGACAATTCCAGTGGTGACAGCAGCTGATGAATAATGGTGCAGCTCAAGTACTTTATCTGCGTCTCATATGACTCAAATTATAACCACAGAAGACTTGCATTTTCCACTTCTGGTCACTTGACTGGCTCTTTATTTAAACAGGATAAAATGACTTGAACATTGCTGTTGTTATGTCTGCAGGTCATTTATCTTAATGAATTCCGTTGCTTCTAAATGCAAGGTCATCTTAGATATATTTTCTAAACCTTAAAACAACCTCAAAATATTTCAGGTTCTACAATCAAACCAAACCTTACCTGTGCCAGGCAGTCACTTGACTGGAAGTCTGTCTTCCCGGATTTTGAGAGGTAGCGTTTGTCGTGGCTTGTGGGCAGAAGGACATCAGTCTTTGGAATTCTGTGCTCTGTCCCTCTGTCCACTTCTGACCTCTCTAGATGGGATCCAGCCACCTCCTTGAGAGTATCTGGGCCATTCTCTAGCTCAAAGACATGACCATTTCCAAGTTCAGGGTTTGGACCATTGTCCAGCTCAGAGCTGAGGTCGTTGTCCAGCTCACAGCCAGTGCTGCTCTTGGATTCTTCAGTGGCCTTGTTGGTGGAAGGCCTAGAAATGACCCCAAACTTCCTCGTTCTTTTTCCCTTTTTTGCAGTTCGATCACCCAGCTCCAAGGTAGGTGTCTCTCCTGGTTCAGAGCTGTTGCTACTGTTGCCATTATAAGGAGAATGGACTTTGTGCTTAAAGCGACGCAGCATGATCAAGTAGATGAAGCCGCCATTCCAGCACTGCTCAGCCAGGTAACTGCAACGAAAGGAGAAGGCTGGGTTAAAACCTCGAAACACCCTCCTCGAACAATGCAGTAGGTAGATGCCTTCAATGGCCCACATGGGACCTATGTGATTAGAAATTTGGTTACACTGAGGCACTCAGCTTCCTAAAGAGGATTAACATTCAATTTATTCTTTTAATCTATATAATTGTGGACACTAAAAATAACCCAAAACCCAAAACAAACCCATGAACTAGTAATTACTAATGAAAAGTACCCAAGGATTGGGAGTCAGAGAAGGATTTTCCTGTTAACAGAGCCAATCCTAACATATCTTTAAAAAAAAAAAAAAAAAAAAAAAACTTCACCCCCCTCAACAATTTCTTGCATCAGAATTATGCTAGATTCCCATTCATATTTTAAAAAAAAAAAAAAAAACAGTTGCTGTCAAGTCAACTCTAATTCATGGAGACTCCAAGCATGTCAGAGTAGAACTGTGCTCCACAGCATTTTCATTGGCTGATTTTTTTGGAAGTAGATCACCAAGCCTTTCTTCTGAGGCACCTTTCGGTGACTTCAAATCTCCAACCCTTCAGTTAGTAGCTGACAGCATTAGCTGTTTACACCACCCAGGGACTCCCCCATTCATATAGTTCTGATGTAATAATGCTCCAAGTCCCCAGGGTGGAGAATGAGTAAAACGGTTTGGGAGAAATGTCAAGTTTTGTTCTTTACAACTGCAGAACAATAGGAACCTCTGCCTCATAGCAGTTAAAGTAAAAAGAAAAAAGATAATGAATGGGGGCATGGAGAGGTGGGGCTGGGTGGTATTAAGACGTAACTGCTATATAAACACTGGCAATGGTGTGCTGCGTTGAATGAGTATCGAGTTCATTTCTTGGTAACAGTCCTACTGTGGGCTGTTCACAGCACATGTGGAGTGTCATTTCCAGACTGGGCATTAACAGGAGCACTGACAAACTGGGAAACACACAATCAGGTGACCAGGACAAAGAAAGCTGCCAGAGACTGTGTCAACTAGGACTGCAGGAACCGTAGAAGGAACGAGGGGTGATTAGCATGGAGAAGACAAGAGTCAAGGTCAGTCACTTATTCATACTTTTGAGGGCTGCCAAATATTTAGAAGCAGGAAATAATATAAATGAGATATGCATGTGAAGCCCAACACACAATAACTATTCCAGATCTTAAAGAATAATAAGAAAACAGAAGATCAAATGAGGTGGATAATGAGCAGTATTCAGAACTAGGTCATTAAAGCTTTAGCAAAGAAAACACTTGCTCAAAGTCAGGAAACCAGGCTGGGCTGGACCCTCAACTTGTGCCACCCAAGATAAGAACGCACTAGTCCCTGATGAACCCAGGGAAATGCCTTCATCACTGGAATCGTGCCACATTCTACATGTCACTGGTTCTCAAGCAAAGAGTGTCAACAACCAAATCCTTAACAAACCTAACCTGCTTCCCGTCTTCAAGTGCCTACAAAGAGAAGGCCTAGGGGTGTGCTGCCTACATCTTCAGTAAGTGAAACACAGGGAACCCTTCCAAGAATACCAAGTATATGGTGTGATTTTGCCTCAAAGAAACAAGGACTGCAGGTAAACAGACATTAAAATCCCCTTCTCCAGGATAACACCATCATCTGGTCACCACGGAAAACCAGACCTGCGAGCAGGGGCAGGTGGTATGCGGGAAGGAGGTCTGTCTTAAAAGTTCTTCTCTCTTAGCTGGACAGAAACCCCGAAGTATCCACCATGTGTCTGATACTGCCAGATGCAAGGGATACAAGATCAAACAAGTGTCAGGCAGGCATTGTTGAGGCATAACCAGCCACCTCCTCCCCCTTTATCCTTAGCTTGAAGAACCACAAACGTTGTACGGTATTAACATACTTAGCAAAGGTACTCCAGACCTGCAGGTTGAATCGTGATTGGTCTAAGCTAGGTATAGATTTAAAAAAAAAAAGGAGTCCTTCTCTCTGATCATGACCAGCTTTCATTTAGGTAGCAGGTATAGTCACCTCTGTCTTAATCTGCAAGTTCTACTGAAACCTGTCCACCATGGGTGACCTTGCTGGTATTTGAAATTTTGGTGACATAGCTTCCAGAACTGCAAGCCACCACAGTACGAAAAACTGACAGATGGACAGGTTTTAGCAGAGCTTTCAGACTAAGACAGACTAGAAAGAAAGGCCTGGCAATCTACTTCTGAAAATTAGCCAATGAAAACCATAGGGATGACAACACACTATTGTTAGATATAGTGCTGAAGATGAGTCCCCTAGGTTAGAAGACACTACACAATAGTTGCAACAACAGCCTCAAACATACCAACAATCATGAAGATGGTGCAGGTCCGTGCAACGCCTCGCTCTGTGGTACATGGAGTCGCCACGAGTTGGAGCTGACTCGACGGCAGCTAACAATAACAGTCACCTCAGGCACCAGGAGAGAGAAGCAGAGGTGTCCTGCTGTGTTTAAAATGTACCAGGTTCTGGTCCAAAGGCATATGTTCCTCTTACCTAACGGTCAGGTTAACGCACTGACAGAATCATTCTGGATTTTTGCCATGGAGTAAAGTGAAGAGGAGAAAAGGGTCTTCAAACATTAACCAAACCCAACAGACACTTCCTTTGATCCTGGGTTATAAACTCTGGAAGTGAACAGATACATAAAAAAGCAGGCATATGAGAAAGCCCACCAGACCTCAAGCAGTTCTGTGAAATACAGTGGGATGAAGAAGTGTGAAGACTAGTCTGTTGGAGTCTAGAAAATGAGAATTAAATCTGGCTCTGTCTTAGTCATCTAGTGCTGCTATAACAGAAATACCACAAGTGGATGGCTTTAACAAAGAGAAATTTATTCTCTCACAGTCTAGTAGGCTACAAGTCCAAATTCAGGGTGTCAGCTCCAGGGGAATGCTTTCTCTGTTGACTCTGGAGGAAGGTCCATGTCATCAATCTTCCCGTGGTCTGGGAGCTTCTCTGTGCAGGAACCTCAGGTCCAAAGGACGTGGTCTGCTCCTGGCACTGCTTTCTTGGTGGTATGAGGTTCCCATGTCTCTCTGCTTGCTTCTCTCTTTTATATCTCAAGAGAGATTGGCTTAAGACCCTATCTAATCTTGTAGATTTCATCAATATAACTGCTGCTAATCCATCTTATTTCATCATAGTGATAGGACTTACAACACGTAGGGAAATCACATCAGATTACAAAATGGTAGACAATCATACAATACTGGGAATCATGACCTAGGCAAGTTGACAGATATTTTTGGGGGACACAATTCAATCCATGACAGGCTCTCAGTGCTCCCCCTGCTGCATAATTTTTCTACTATGTTTAGATTTCATTTCTTAGAACTGTGTATTTTTTTCCATACTGGAAAAATTCTTGTTTAAGGGTATAAAATCCTAAGAATAGCCAGGTTGTAAGAGTTTCTTTGAGCAAACTACTACTATTTAATATGACACATATGCTTGGATATTATAAAAAATGGTATGGGTAGTGAAAACAGGTTGATAGTTGGACACCCAAGTCCTAATCCTGGCTTTGGGTTCAGCTGCATAAAACAATAGCAATTATAATATACTGACCAAGTTTTGAGTTCATTCTTTGAGTAGTGGTTTATACACACCATTTCTCCAAGAATTCTCTTTATAAGAGAAGGAAGTGAGGCTCAGATATATTAATTAACTTGTCCAAGTTCACACAGCTGGGAAGTGGTAGACCCAAGTGTGTCTGCTTCCAAAACTTATGCCATGTCCACTGTGCAATTTTCCCTCTTTAAGCCATCATCCCTGTGCTTTAGTTTCCTCATCTGTAAAGTGAGGGTATTAGAACAGATCCTGACTACGTTGCTTTCAAGGCTTATTAATTGTGAATGCTAGTTTCCCAGGAAGAGTTGTAGCGATAAGAGGAGCAAACCATTCCAACAATTTGATTCAGTGCCAAGGATAAAACACACACCTGGAAAAACAGAAGAATTCTTGTCACGTCCAAACTGTCTTAAGCCTCCTGGATAGTTACCATCAACCTGAAAAAGATTTAGCCTGGAGAAGGCAGTTCATTTGAAATTGCTTTGGGGAATTCTGCCTTTTATATCAAAACTCTGAACAACTTGATGGGTTGTATGCAGGTATCTTGCCAGAGGTAAGAAGACTGGTCTATTGCAGATTCTGAGTATGAGATCGTGAATATCTTTTTCATCTGTACTCTCAGGAAGCTCCAAGAACCTTGGAAGGTGCCAGAGACCGAGGCAGTAAGTAACTCCTTTGGCAGGGTCCATGCTTAGCAAAATGACAAAGCAAGAAGAGCTTATCTTGAGCTCAGCACCATCTCCCCATCCTCTCCTGGCTTCCTAGCAATAAATAAGACACTGACACCTGAAGGGAACTATATGACAGGTTATTTTATTCCTTCCTGGACACTGCTTTCCTAAGGTCACCCTGAAGACAGTGTAATAAATGAATTATGGACATCAGAGCCAGCTGGTGAGAGAGAATTTTAGGCAGGATAATTTTCTTTTTTAATTGTGCTTTAGTGAAAGTTTACAATTCAAGTTAGTCTCTCATACAAATATTTATACACCAATTGTTATATGATACTAGTTGCTTTCCCTATACTGTGATAGCACACTCCTCCTTTCTACCCCAGATTTCCCGTGTCCATTCAACAAGCTCCTGACCCTCTCTGCCTTCTCATATAGCCTCTGGACAGGAGCTGCCCATTTAGTCTCATGTATCTACTTGAGCTAAGAAGCATACTTTTCATGAGAATTTTATGTCCCATAGTCCAGTCTAATCTTTGTCAGAAGAGTTGGCCTCAGGAATGGTTTTAGTTTTGGGCTAACAGAGAGTCTGGGGGCCATGTCTTCCGGGGTTCCTCCAGGCTCAATCAAACCATTAAGTCCAGTAATTTTACTAGAATTTGAGTTTATGCACCCCACTTTTCTCTAGGCAGGATAATTTTTTAGGAATTCTTCAAATTATCTTAAACACATCACCCACCCCACCCCCATTCCCTATCTGTATTTAAATGACTTACCTGAATTTTCCAGCACCTTCCTGGCTAATTCATAATCTAAATCGCTTTTTCTGTTCAGTAAGATTCTTACCCAGCATTAGAATTTTTACACTAAACTTCAAAGTTCGCACTTGAGAAAGAAGAAATGGCATACAATCACCTTTGAAAAATCGAAGGTTTCACCTTCATAAACAGGTATGATTAGCCTTTCAGAAGCTTCTCAATCATATGGTTTTTAAAAATTTCTTCCAAATAATTGAAAACTGTCCTCTGGCATGTAAAATTGTTACTTCAATTCGACTAAAATTTATCTGATTTTGACAATCACGGGATGACCTTAAAATAAATGAGGAAATACCAGCACATCCAGAAATCTAGCCTGGAACTCTCCCTAGGAAATCTATTGCAGGTTATTTGCTTCTCTTGGCCTTTTCTGAACAGATCTCTTCCTCCCTCTTTTCCCCTGAAAGTGCTTTATACAAAAGAAAGTTCTGAGCTTTTTCTCTCTTCCTTGATGCGCTGTCGTAATTCTGCAGTCTGGGCTCTCCAGTGCTAAGAGGCTTGGGAAGGGGTTGCCTGGTGAGGTTGGGTGCTCAGAAAAGCTGAAGGGATAAAGCCGCCTAGAGTCTGAAGAACAAGAAAAATGGCAAAGCAGGAATAAGAGAGGGGCAGAGACAGGGAAGCATTTGTAAGCCAGAGACAAACGTTATTTATCTATAGCCTGATTCTATCAAAACAGGGCTTAAGGCAGCAGAATGATTTTGATATTCTTGACTGTTCTGCCAAATCCCTTGGAAGAAGCCATCTCCAGATGCCTCTGAAAATCTCCTTGGGCATACAACCATGGATTACTGATGCCTGCACACAGTGTGAACCCACAGAAGGAGCCTGCCAAGCTGAATCGTGAGCATGTACATGTGCATAATTCAAAGATCCTTGGATCTCCACCACCAAGCACTGGCCTGTACTACCAAAACCAGTTACTGTGAAGTCAACTCCGACTTATAGCGACCCCGTGCATGTCAGAGTAGAACTGTGCTCCCGAGTTCCAATGACTGATTTTTCGGCAGTAAGTCGCCAGGCCTTTCTTCCAAGGCACCTGTGTGTGGACTCAAACCTCTAACCTTTTGGTTAGCAGCTGAGTACTTAACTGTTTGCACCACCCAGAATTCCAAGGCCTATACTACAACGCCATGAAAACACTGCTTAACTCAAAGAGCACATAAAAGAATTCTGGAACCCAGACTTTTCGCCAAAGTAGACATTCCTACTTCAGGTATAGACATCAAGAGAATAAACATTGACTGCAAGAGGATGTTTATAGACGAGTTATTATGATAGGGTCTGAGTCTTACAGAACAGGACTAGCTGCTAATAGTCATCCTGTATAACACGCAGGACAAGCGGAGATCAATTGTTCTCGCTCATTTATTTCCTCTCCCCTAAGAAGCAACGGGAAGCTAAAAAGCTGTTTGTGGTCTTCTTAAAACCTGCTAAGCCTAATTAATCCAGAGGACTGCCTGAAGTTGTAAATCTTTGGGTTCCCAGAGAATAATAGGTGGAGAGGAAGTGATATATACATACAGATTAATTTCCCAGCAAAGTCTTGGCTGGGAAATAGGGAGGCAAGTTTGGACAGCTCCTTAAGAGGGGATGGGAACATGGGTGAATGCTGTTTCCTGGAGTCATTTAGTAACCTAGCTCCCCAAGGGCAGCCTCTCTTCAGTCTTGCCTTCCAGGTACACTGAATTTTGAACACATTTATCACAGATTCCTCAAGCCTCCCTAGAAAGAGCCAAACTCTCCTTTGGGGACTCTGAAGGTAGAATTTTTTTGGCTGAATATTGTACTGGTAAGAGTGACTGATAGCCTTGGTGCACTCATAAGGCCTTTTCTGAAGAGAAATCAATTTACTTTTTTGCTAGTACAGTGAAGGAGATACTTAGCCTTGACTAGATGGAGGGAGATGGGGTTCAGGCACCAACGAGGCTTTGAAAATAGATCAGAGTCTAGGTTTAGGAGCAGAAGTGATTGTTGTTAGGTGATGTTGAGTTGGTTCCGACTCATAGCCACCCTATGTACAAAAGAATGAAACACTGCCCAGTCCTGTGCCATCCTCACAATTGTTGTTATGCTTGAGCCCATTGTTGTAGGCACTGTGTCAAACCATCTCCTTGAGGGTCTTCCTCTTCTTCGCTGACCTTCTACTTTACCAAGCATAATGTCCTTCTCCAGGAACTGGTTCGTCCTGATAACAAGTCCAAAGTATGTGAGATGAAGTCTCACCATCCTGGTTTCTAAGGAGCGTTCTGGCTGTACTTCTTCCAAAACAGATTTGCTCGTTCTTCTGGCAGTCCATGAAGTGACTAGAACAGAGTAATTGCTGACTGAAGGAGCAGACTGATGAAGCCAATATTAACTACTTCTCATCTCCTCTATGTAAGCATAAATGGCTGGGGTCTAGCAACTCTTCCCTCTTCTCCCTTATATCTAGAGTCTACAGTAGGGAATACGAGTTAATAAATATTCTCTTTATTATAAAATGTGTGTATTCAATTATTTTTATCATAAGATTTGGATTGGAGAACATGAGTTTAGACTGAAGAATCAGGGTAGATATTTATTCCAAGAATTTTTTTTTCTGATCTATGACACAATATTAGACATTCAAACCCAATCCAAATTATCAGCTACCAAAACTTGTTGCCACCCCACATCTTGGCAATGAAATGAAAATAATACCCACCTATACACCATGACACAATTCAATGTTGCCTTAAGGGAATTGGGATTTGGGGAATTAGTACAAAAATGCTGATACTCCAGCTACTGCTATTTCTGTCTTTCATCTCTGACTCAGGAATCTCATATCTTCTGCCAGCAGCCATGAAACTGTGGCAGGCTAACTTGTTAGCTTGCTAGTAGAGTAAAATCACAGTTCTTGTCATACGGCAGAACCATACATGAAATAACTTCATATATAATTGGTCTTCCCAACATCAGACTTATAAAAGGAACTCAATGATATCTTATTCTTGGCATCAGTGACTAAGAAATAAAAATCAATATGTACATTCTCTTAAATCAAACCAATATTGAACATCTATTTCTATTTATCGCAGAATCAAACAGAGGTAGAATTATATGAAAAAGAGTAATAAAGTGGGTTTTCTACCCTGATTCTATGAATGCACGCATTAAATTTAACATGTCAGCCTCAGTTATGGATTGAATTGTGTCCCCCTAAAATATGTATTGTACATCCTAACCTCTATTAAAAAAAAAAAAA
The DNA here is from genome assembly GCF_000243295.1 of Trichechus manatus latirostris. Lineage (NCBI taxonomy): Eukaryota > Metazoa > Chordata > Mammalia > Sirenia > Trichechidae > Trichechus > Trichechus manatus. Next base: position 3,070,237 of record NW_004444071.1, on the reverse strand, counting down.
ATCCACTGCTGTTGAGTCAATTTCCAAGGTTGCAAATCTCTACAAAAGCAGACTGCCACATCAGATTGCCACATCTTTCTCCCTCAGCTGCTGGTGATTTTCAACTGCTGACATTTTAGTTAGCAATACATCACTTTCACCACTGTGCCACCAGGGCTTCCTGTGGTTATGAGCCCATTTGGGAAGGGTCTTTGTTTGTTATTTAAATAAGGCAGCATCAGTGTAGGGTGTGTCTTGATCTCTTTTGAGATATAAAAAGAGTAGACTGAGCAAGCAACCAGGCAAGTAAACAGAGAGGGGGGAAGACAGATGCCATGCCCATGCGATCTCCAAGGAAGCAAAAAACAAGCTGAAAAGACACAAGGGCCTTCCCCCAGAACCAACAGAGAAACAGTCCTGAATTCAGACTTGTAGCTTCCTAAACTGAGAAAAATTTCTGTTTGTTAAAGCCACCAATTTGTGGTATTTTTGTTATAGCAGCACTAGATAACCAAGATGGCCTCCAAGGCAGCAGCTACGTTAGTGTCCATCAGCATTAAATGTACATCCTTATACCATTTCCCTGTTTTAATTCCATCTCCTGCAACCATTGGCTGTGATATCCTTTCTGGCTCTCTTTTTGCTTCCTGCTAACAGCTCCTAGGGAGCCCTGGTGGCACAGTGGTTAAGAGCTCAGCTGGTAACCTAAAGGTTGGCCGTTCTAATCAATGGACACTCCTTGGAAACCCTATGGGGTAGTTCTACTCTGTCCTATAGGGTTGCTATGAGTTGGAATCAACTCAATGACAAAGGGTTTTTGGTTTTAAGAGCTTCTGGATGTAATGGGTTGGGGGCAGGGGTGGGATACATGCAGAACAACAATGGACAGAAAAGCAGCTAATCATATGATCAATGGAAAAAAATTATCTGGATTTCCATGCAGCAGGGTATCACTGATTTTCACATCCATCTTCAAAGTTCACATCTTAAACTAACAAGACTGACTTAAATTCACAATCTACATAGCAAAGTAGCTCTACACTAGGATGCACCACACATTTCCAACTCCAATACAGCTAAATAGGAGAAGAAAAAAAAAAAAAAAAGAAGTAATGATCCTTTCCATCATACAGCAATAAGTTTACATAAAATTTCATTTTTCTTCAAAGGTTTTCATGTGCCTCATTTCTGCATGGATCAATAAAAGCTTTTCAAAGCTCCCATATGCCTTTTGGAAATAGGAATTCAGAAGCCAAGTTAAGCAGAAAATGTCTGATCAATGATGAGAACTGACCTTATAAAGCATAATGCAGAGAGACAGGCCCTAAAAAGAGAAACTGCAGGCTTCTATTTGCAAATGATTGCATTTCTTTATTGAATTACTGTGAGTACATCAGAGTTTCTTAAAACGATATGAGATCAACCTGCAGTCCACACAGAATCGAAGTAGAACTCCAGCCACATAGCTTTGCCAACGCATCCTGATGATGCTGGTCACATTTTTCCTGGAGGAAACCAGGGGTGCTGGTAAAGTCAGGCTTTGCTATACATGAATGAGTCAATCTCACCTTCTCAGAGAATTGATGAGCACCAGACAACATACATGGGAACTTGTTTCACTTTTTTTCTCATGACATAATGCAATTTTTTTGTTCATAAAATGACTACTTGCTCATTATAAATTGATTAATTCAACAAAAAACCAATGAATACCTACGATATACCAAGCACTGTTCTAGGCATTTGAGGTATAGTTGTTGTTGCTAGTTGCCAACGAGTCAATTCTGACTAATGCTGATCCCGTGTGTTCAGAGTAGAACTGTGCTCCATAGTGTTTTCAAGGCTGTGACCTTTGGAAGCAGATCACCAAGCCTGTCTCCGACGTGCCTCTTGGTGGGTTCAAACTATCAACCTTTTGTTTAGTAGTTCAGTGCTTAACCGTTGGCACCACCCAGGGACTCATGGGATACAGCAGTGAATAAAACAAAGATCCTTGTCTCTGTTTGGCTTACAGCGTATCGGGGAAGGCAGATGATAAATAATTCAGAGTGACCCTATAGGACAGATATAAACAATCAAAATACAAAAATCAAATCCATTGCCGTCAAGTCGATTCCGACTCATAGTGACGCTATAGGACAGAGCAGAACTGTCCCATAGTGTTTCCAAGGAGTGGCTGGTGGATTTGAACTACTGACCTTTTTGGTTAGCAACTGAACATTTAACCACTGAGCCATCAGGGCTCCCTATAAACCATACCAAAACCAAACCCGTTGCCATCTCACTGATTTCAACTCACAGCAACCCTACAGGACTGAGTAAAACTACCCCATTGGGTTTCCAAGGAGCGCCTGGTGGATTCAAACTGCAGACCTTTTGGTTAGCAGCTGTAACTCTTAACCATTACACACCAGGGTCATACTAAAATAAGCATCCAACTATATAGTATGTTAGAAGGTGAGGAGTGCTAGGGAAAACAGAAAGCACTGAACAGGATTAAGAGGGTTAAGCACAGCAGGATTGGAAAAGTCAGACTGAGGTTTATATATGCTGTGGCCAAGATGACCTGATTGGGAAGAATACATGAAGCAAAGACTTGAAGAAGGTGAAAGAGTTGACCATGAGCTGTATGGGTGAAGAACATTCCAGACAGAGGGAACAGCCAGCATAAAAGTGGTCAATTGGAAGATGCCTGGTATGTTTGGAGACTAGAAGGCTTTTGTGGCTGGAGAGGAGTAAGGGAGGTGGACAGTAATAGAAAATGAGGTGAGAGAGCTAGCAGGAGACCAGGTCTTACAAGGCCTTGTGGGTTGCTGTAAAGATTCTTGTGTGAAAATCAGGAGCTGTTGAAGTGTTTTGAACAGAGGAATAGCATGGTATATGCTATATTTTTAAAAGGATTCCTTTATTTCTGTGTTGAGAATAGACTGTGGTTGAGCAAGGGAGAAGGAGGGAGACCAGGCAGGAGTTCATCTTCAGAAAAGGAGGCCTGACGGTGCAGTGGTTAAGTCCTTAGCTGCTAACTGAAAGGTTGGAGGTTTGAACCCACCAGCTGCTCCATGGGAGAAAGACTGGCAATCTGCTTCTGTAAAGATTTACAGCCTTGGAAAGCCTATGGGGCAGTTCTACTCTGTCCTACAGCGTCACTCTGAGTTGGAATGGACTTGATGGCAACAGGGTTTTTTTTTCCCTGATAGTCAAAAGCAAACTCATTTCAATTTGCACATCAGGGATGACTAGTCAGGTCAAACTTCTTAGCAGCGATTTGTCTTCTTTGAAAATTGCAAGCTTATGCCCTTTAAATCTTTTTTTTTTTTTGGTATCCTCATGCTGGCACATAATAAGCACCACAACAAATGAATGGTTAATGAGAACATCACTTCTATTAAAAAAATACTATTTAAAATAAAAAGACAACTTTATGGAGGCATATTCTGCATATCGTATAATTCACCATACAACATGATTTTTAGTAAATTTACCAAGTTGTACAACCAACAGCATAAGTCAGTTTCCGAACATTTTTATCATCCCAAGAGGATACCTCATGCCCACTCACAGCTGGTCCCTGTTCTCTCACCACCCCCACCCACTGCCCTCCCGGCCCCAAGCAACCACTAATTTACTTTCTCTCTCTCTAGATCTGCCTTTTCTGGATATGTCATACAGATGGAATCATACAAGATGTGGCTTTTTGTGTCTTGCTTTTTTAAAGTGACTCCTTTTTACAAGGTTCTTAGTCACCAGACTTTACCTCCCTCCTCTGCATCCTCTCTACCATTTATCCCTGCAAAATCTTGATTTGTGCAAACATGCCCTTTTGATGATATCTTTCTCAATTTCCTTCACACCAAGTCCTCAGAGCCCTGCAAGAATCTCACCTGTCTTCTGTTGTTGTCATTATTATTAGTTGTCACGGAGATGATTCTGACTTCTAGTGACCCCATATGACAGAACAGAACTGCCCCGTAGGGTTTCCTAGGCTGTAATCTTTATGGAAGCAGATTGCCAGGTCTTTCTCCCAGGGAGCCACCAGGTGGGTTTGAACTGCCAACTTTTCGGTTAGCAGCTGAGTGCTTAACTGTTGCGCCACCATCCATTCTCTAACCCACTGCCATGGAGTCGATCCAACTCATAGCAACCCTCATGTTATTCTACTGAATACCCCAATCACTCCAGTTCAGGAAGTTTGCTCACGTGACCACACTTCAATGGAGACACTGTCTCCTGCTTTGTCTCCTACATTCTTCCTGCTGTTTCAATGTCATCATCAACCAGCTCCACTTCAAACGGAAATCTTTCCTCATTAACGCTAACCACGCAGTTTCCAAATGTCATGCTAATGTCATAGCATATGTTGTTGTTGTTGGCTGCCATCAAGTTGGCCCCCCTCCCAACTCATGGAGACCCACTGGCTGATTTTCGGAAGTAGATCGCCAGGCCTTTCTTCCTAGTCCCTCTTAGACTAGAAGTTCCACTAAACCTGTTCATCATCACAGCAACACTCAAGCCTCCACTGACAGACAAATGGTGGCTGTGCTTGAGGTGCACGGGCCAGGAATTGGAACCTGGTATCCTGCATGGGGAACCCTGGTGACACAATGGTTAAGAGCTCGGCTGTTAACCTGAAGACTGACAGTTCAAATTCACCAGCTGCTCCCTGAAAATCCTATGGGGCAGTTCTATCGCAATGGGTTTGGTTTATTTGGTTTTATCCTGCATGGAAGGTGAGAATTCCACCACTGAATCACCACTGCCCTCAATAGTATATAGTACGTATTATACATTAACATATTCATGTTACTATACATTGATGTCAACTGCATTTCATTTTTTAGTTTTTATGTTTTTATCCAGGACACAATGCCAGAATCTACTAGCTCCAGAGTCTCTCCTGTACTTCTTTTGCCTGGATCATGTGCTAATGAAGTTTCCACATCTCCCCTATAACCTGTTCCCTAAACCAACCAAAGACACTTATTTCCCATCACAGAGGTCTTCTGCTATGACTTGCCCCTGAGAGCTGAAGGCTGGCCAGGACTGAGAAACAGATTTCCAGGGCATGGCATTCCCCAACTCGAGTCTGGCCTGATGTCCAGTCCCCAGCCCCGCCAGGTGCATCTCCTGTGGCCTGTCCTATGTTTCCCCCACACAGTGTTGTCCTCAGCCTTGCCTAGAAAGAGGCTGCTATCAACGATCTGGGTAACTGAAGCCAGACCATGTCCTAGGGGCCATGTTCAATTTATTTCCTAACCTCGGGACCACCAAACCTTGAAAAATGTGTCAAAGACGACCCAAAAACTGAGTTTCCTATTGCCCCTGCCACATCTCCCATACTCCCCACAGTGAAAGTTGCTGGGAGCTATTGAAGTTAGTAACATACATTCTCCCTTTCTGCCCCTCTTTCTCCGAGTCAGATTCCCTGTGGTGCGAATGGTTATTGTGCTAGGTTGTTAACTGAAAGTTTGGAGGTTCAAGTCTACCCAGAGGTGCCACAGATGAAAAGCTCGGTGATCTACTTCTGAAAACCAGCCACTGAAAACCCTATGGAGCACAGTTCTGTTCTAACACACATCAGGTCACCATGACTCAGACTTGACTAGATGGCTCCCTAAACTAGCCAAGTCGGAAATCAGAGAGTTCACAACCAGCTAGTAATTCTCAGGCTCACACAGTACTTCCTTTGAGAGCCAGCCACCCCCTTCCCCTTCTCCAGAGGTGATTCTAGAAAAAGGGAGACTCTTGTGGGTCCACGTACCTCAGAGCACACGTGTTGCCTCTCACACACTAATTCAAACATTGACGGAACGTCTGTACCCTCCGGTTCCCTCCTCTTTCAAGTGGATCCAGCTCCATCTTGAAACAATTTCCCAGCTCGCCTCAATCCTTCCAGTGTCTGTTCCATTGGCTGGGCCAGAGCCTGCCCCCACCTCGTTCCAAGCCTGGTTTCACTTATGTCAAAACAGCTTCCATCAAAATAGTGGGCTTCTCTTCTGATTTTCTTTCACTGTTTTTAAAGTCAGCAGAGAGAAAATAACTTAAGCTGCAAAATGATAATCCCTGTCAACATGCTCTGGCAAACATCACGCATTGCTCTTTTTCTGAATCTCTTCTATCCAGTGTCCTAAGAATTTTTTTTTTTAATCTGATTTTCTTTTTTGTTTTTATTTCTTCTTAAAGACTCTGCCAGGCATTATTGGGCTGGACAGGTCCCATAACCCACTATGGTTCATGTAGACTGACGTGCTAAGTTTTGTGAACTTCCTTTCCAAGTCAACTATGCTCCTCAGAAGCTGGAGTTGTTGGATATTTTCCCTGTTGCTCATCCATCTTCATGATCTGCTAGGACCTTTTTGGTTCAGAGACTTCATTTACGATAGAGCCAAATCAACAGAACCCTGGCCTAGAAAAATGAGCCAAGTCGTTACAGATGCGGACAGAACTTTGAAATCTTGGCTTCCATCAGGGACGTTCTTCATGTGCCTGTTGACTAGTTGTAACTGTGACATGGTTGAATGTCACCAAATATAAATACCTTTGTGCCCCTTGGTTTTTATTTATGTTCAGATAAGGGAAATGCTGAGGCATTTGAATTTATCTACTGGGATATTTTTAATAACTTCAAGTGAAGCATTAAGAGATGCTAAATTAATGGGTACATCAGCATAAAAGTTGATAAAAATGCAAAGGTTGCTTTTAATTGGTGTGTTTATATTTGAAGGAAGGAGTCCTGGTGGTACAGCAGTTAAGCGCCGGGCTGCTAACTAAAAGGTCAGTGGTTCAAACCCACCAGCTGCTCCGTGCAGGAAAGATGTGGCGGTCTGCTTTCATAATGATTACAGCCTTGGAAACCCTATGGGGCAGTTGTACTCCATCCTGTAGGGTCACTATGAGTCAGAACTGACTCGACGGCAAAGGGTTTGGTTTGGTTTTATATCAGAAGCCCCCCAAACTAACATGAGTTATCATAGACAAGGGGAGAATGTATCAATATTGATTAAGTTGTCACTATAAGCCAGGCACTGTGCTAAATGCTTCACACACATCACCTCATTTCGATCTAAAACAACCTCATTAAGGTAGATATTACAATCCATATCTTAGAGATAAAAAAATTGAGGCTATGAGTGATTAATTTGCCCAAGGTCACGGAGTTGGGTAAAGGTGGAGCTGGGATTCAAATCTCCATCTGTCTGACTACAAACAAATATAAGCAATGACCTTGGGATTCTCTGCAGCAAAGACCCATTCTCATGTTAAGACCAAGGAACCCTGGTGGTATAGTGGTTAAGAGTTCAGCTGCTAACCCAAAGGTTGGTGGTTTGAACCCAAAAACTGCTCTGTGAGAGCAAGATATGGCAGTCTGCTTCCATAAAGATTGTTGTTGTTAGGTGTCATTGGGACGGTTCCAACTCATAGCAACCCTATGTACAACAGAATGAAACACTGCCTGGTCCTGCACCATCCTCACAATCATAGTTATGCTTGAGCCCATTGTTGCAGCCACTGTGTCAATCCATCTCATTGGGGGTCTTCCTCTTTTTCCCTGGTCCTCTACTTTACCAAGCATGATGTCCTCCTCTAGGGAATTGTCCCTCCTAACAATACATTTGAAGTAAGCGGGAGGAAGTCTTGCCATCCTCACCTCTAAGGAGCATTCTGGCTGTACTTCTTCCAAGACAGATTTCTTTGTTCTTCTGGCAGTCCATGGTATATTCAATATTCCTTGCCAACACCATAATTCAAAGGCATCAATTCTTCTTCGGTCTTCCTTATTCATTGTTCACTTTTTGCATGCATATGAGGTGATTGAAAACATCATGGCTTGGATCATACACACCTTAGTCTTCCAGGTGACATGTTTGCTTTTTAACACTTCGTCCATAAAGATTACATTCTTGGAAACCCTATGGGGGCAGTTCTAGTCTGTCATATAGGGTCTCTATGAGTTGGAATTGACTAGAGGGCAACGGAATATTAAGACCAGGTTTGGATTGAAAAAAAAAAAAGAAAAAAAAGGGCTGCAATTTCTAACAGTCAGAAGAGGTCAATGAAGTACCTGGAAGGCCTCTCTCTATATTAGTATCATAAGGGATTCCACCTTAGTGGTATGTTAACACTCAGAATTTGTCCCACACCCATAAGAAAAGAGCCTGAGGGAAAGCAAGAGGTATTTTCTGAGTAAGCCTAGACCGCAGGTGAGTATTTGGGAGGGGGTGGGGTGGGGTCACCATGAATTGGAATAAACTTGACATCAACAGGTTGGGGGTGGTTCCCCAGGGTGTGGGTGGAAGTAACCACTGCCCCATTCCATCTCTCAGTTCTGAGCTTGAGCCAGTCTCAAAGCCTTCTGGAAAACTGAAGGCAATGCTAGGGGTCATCTTGCTCAAATTACCTAGAACCAGAGGACAAAGGAACCAATCTGGCCCCCCAGCTCAGCTGAAGCCAAAAGAAATGGCAGACACGTGGCATGCACCCCCAGCGTTGGCCTCTCCCCTCAGGTATACTCAAATGCTCAGTCACCTTGCCTTCCTCTCCATTTCCCCTATGATGCCACTTTTCAAGCAGTACTGTACCCTGGAGACCTCCCCTCTACAATGCTGGTATGCAAAGTCTGTGCTCACCTTCTGGCTGTAAGCCAAGAGGTTTCTTAATACTGTATCCGTTGTTCCTGTGGATTCTTGTGGAAGATAATTTGCTATCAGGTGGTGAAGGACAGACAGAAATCACAACAAGAGAGGGGCAGGCAAATCCCTAGGTCATGTGGCCAACAGAGAAGCACCACTCAGATCCCCCCAAAGGACTTTCTGTCCAGCTGGTGAGGGGAGTAGTTAGCTCACGGCCCACCTCAGCTGTTCAGTTGAAGTTACGCTCTTTTGGGGGTGATCCCTGGCCAATGACTGAGCAAGGTAGGGGTACTAGGCTTGGCCATTTCCACCCCGTGCTGTTGTTGTCATTGTTGACACAGAGTCAGCTCTGACTCATGGCGACATTATGTATACCAGAGTGAACTATTGTCTGGTCCTATGCCATCTTCATGATCGTTGGTATGTTTGAATCCATTGTTGCAGCTTTTTTGTCAATCTATCTCATTGACGGTTTCCCTCAAATTCTAGAACACTTAATTGTGCCCATGAGGAACCTGAACAGAGACCAAGACGCAGTCATTCGAACAGAACAAGGAGATACTAGTTTAAAATCAGGAAAGGTGTGCATCAGGGTTGTATCCTTTCACCATATTGATTCAATCTGTATGCTGAGCAAATAATCTGAGATGCCTGACTTTACGAAGAAGAATATGGCATCAGGAGTGAAGAAGGGGGTTCCTCTAATAGACAATGTTTGCTCAGAGCTCCTGATGGGCTGATACTGCCACACTCTGTTAGGTGGGTATCATGGTCTGCCAGCCAGCCCTGCCCAGTCCTCCTTCTCCTTCTTCTTTCACGGGTTGTATCCCCAGCAAACCTTTTGTACTCTTAGCTCCATCTCAGCTTCTGCTCCCTGGAGAATCCAATGTGAAAAGAGGCAATGTAATGAGAATAACAAAATTCTTTCCCCAAAAAATAAGATGGGAAATAACAGTAGCCAAGAAAAAAAAAGAAGCTTAAAAAAAAAAAAAAGCCAGCCAGGAACGGAGAGGATTCAGCTAATCTAGGTATAAAAGCAGCTGGTAGACGCATTTTTGAGAAGTCGAGCTTGAAGGACATTCACTAACATTTCCTTTAAACTGTTGGCTGGAGGCAGGAAAAACCAAGAGCAAAGGGCTTCTTCTGACTGGGTGTTTGAGTACTCTCTTTATTCAATTCCAAGAGCTTTATAAAAATTCACCTGAGTGTAACTATTTAGAGCAAGATTACCATTGGTTCAGGTCTGGGCACTGTCTCTTGGGCCCCTGGACGGGACACAAACTCACAGACTACTCTTTCCAGCCTCTTCATCTACCTATGGGGTTGTTCGAGGATTAAATGAAATAATTGGCTAAGACAGCTAGTTCCCTACCTGGCACGTAGTAAATGTCAATAAATGTTAGTTCCTTTCCCTTTCAAAATGCTAGGTAATCATTGGTCAGACCTATAAACTTGTCTGTGGCTCTTGTCCGGGTTGGAATCCTGGGAAGAGGAACTCAGAGGGGAGTGGTCAGGGCTGATTCATGGTGGGAATGGGCCCAAGGTAAGCGTGCTTGAGTCTGGGTAAAGGGGTCTCCAGAAAAGTCAAATTCACAAGGACAGGCAGAGAATCAGGAACGGATTCCAAAATTAAAGATCGGAAAAGGGAGGGAAATATGCCTTAAAGACAGAGCTTCTGGAGACCCCTCGAGGTAAAGACGCATTTCAAGGGTGGCAGGAACCTAAGTCATTGTGCTGAGAAGGGTGTGCATACATAGGTATGTGTGTATGTATGTTTTTGTGTTTGTGTATATGCATGTGTGCGTCTGTGTGCTTGTGTGTACATACACGTTTGCCTGTGCATGTGTGTGTGTACACGTGTGTGTGAATGCTTGTGTGTGTGTGTGTGTGTATGTGTTGGGGGATCAGGCTAGTGGAGACAATAAACACAGAGCATGGCCCATTGTAGGCCACACTCTCTGCCAGAGAGGGATGAGACACTTGTCTCTCAAAACACAGAACAACGGTAGCCTCTTATTTCACTTCCATGTCCATCTGGCCAGGGTCTGATTCTCCAGCTCCCAGAATAATTGCAAGCTTTCTGGCCTGACCTGAACTCTGAGGATGCTCCCAGAGGCCCTGGACTGCCCTAGGACACAGAGTGGAGTCTGGGAGGCTGCCCATCCCAGCCTGGCTGTGAGATCAGCTGACCCCTGAATGTTCTGTGAAATATGCAGGGTGTTCACACTGACATGAGCAACTGCCACAAATAAATCAGATCCCCATACATCTGAGAGACGCTGCCTCTTCCAGCGTCCACGCCTCAGACAACTCTGACCCGCCAGCCCAGAGGACTGCTCTCTTACCTTTTCTCCATTTATTACAAATATTTGGATGACAGCTGCTCCCTTTCGGTCCCACTGCCCCCTTGAAAAGGCCTCTTGTCCTTTTCAGAGGCAGGCATTTCAAATGCTTGGTTGTTTTAATATTAAATGTGGCAACATATTACAATGCCATGAGCTTGTCCACATTAGGATGTTTCTGAAATGTCTAGAGAGAGGGTCTCTGCAGACAAAGGCGTTCATCTCTGGTAGAAAACACACCCAGCATAAACAGCCAGCCCCTCTGTTTTTGTACGGCTGGCTTCAGAGCTGCCAGCAGGTGCGGGTATTTGGGTTACAAGTGATTTTTAGAATATTAGGAACTCACTTCATTACCAAGTGTTTTCATCTGGAAATAACTGGCAGACAGCACATGCTAGACTTGGAACCCTCCTATTTAGAGCAAACAGAAAACATCCAAAACCAAAATCGGAGCTATGGGCTGCCTGGAAAAACAAACACCCCAAAAAGTTATTTCTTGAACTGCACACCAGGGAAAGTGTGCTTTGGAAAGGGGGAGAAACAAAAGCATTTGACCAGAGGACCTTCTCGAATCTTGGGGAAAACATGTGAGAGTTTTCCATTGTGGTACAGGGAATAAGGCAGGCAATCTCTGCCCTCACAGAGCTCACCATCAACCCAAATTAATTAAAAGTGTGAAAAATGTTCCAAAAGAAGCACAGGGTATTTCAAAAAATGTATAAAACAGGGCTGGTGTGCCTTGGGAGTGGATGTGGACAGGTAAGGTTTTCCTCAGGAAGCACCCATGGTCTGTGGAGTTCCTGCGTGGTGTAAATGGTTCATGAGCTTGGCTGCTAATGGAAAGGTTGGTGGTTCGAGTCCACCCAGAGGCACCTCGGAGGAAAGGCCTGCTGAAAGACAATCAGCCATTAAAAACTCAAAGAAGTGCAGTTCTACTCTGAAGCACATGGGGTTGCCATGAGTCAGAATTAACCTGACAGCAACTGGTTTACCAGTGGTTTTCAGTCCAGCAGCAATTAGCAAGGATAGGAGTAGTGTGAGGAGTGGAGTCTGGGCTTAGGCGAATGGAGAGCAGTTCAGCCACAGGTTAAGATCTTGTTTAAGGCCCTGAGGCCAGGGACTTGACCCGAATTCTAACTCTGGTTCAAATTGACCATGTAGTAACAGAAAGCTTCCTGTTTCTCCTCTAGCTTTTCCAAACCTTTTTGACTCTTAAACTTTTATCACTATAATATGTAATCTTATAAAACCTTGAAGACCTGTTTAAAAAATTTTATCATGTTTTATATGGTTGCATAACAAGTGACTTGAGTAAATATATTGTTTTAGATACTTCATTAAAGTGAGTGTTTCAAAAACCCCTTTTGATTCAATCTTCAAAAATATCAAGACAAATTTCATCAGCCCTATTTCACAAGTGACTCATGCTGTCTCATTTATTCCAGATGAATCCATAAGAACAAACATGATTTGCTAACTAAAATTTAAATAATACACATTATTTGGTTTGGGGATTAAATGTATATTTTACAAATACAGAGAAAAATTATCTATGGCATCCAAACGAGATGGACTGACACAGTGGCTGCAACGACGGGCTCAAGCATAGCAACAATTGTGAGAATGGCAAGGGACCAGGCAGTGTTTTGTTCTGTTGTACATAGGGTCACTGTGAGTCAGAATCGACTCGATGGCACCTAATGACAACAACAATGGCATCCCAAAGAGAAAAACACAAAAAACCAAAAATCTGCTTGGATGTTGGGAATTTTTACATTTTGAATTCTGTAAAATCTCCTGATTTATTTTTTAAATTATGATGTTTGGATCTAGATGACAAGATAAAAGAGAAGATTTCCAGCTGCAATTTGCAATCACTTCTCAAACAATACATCTTGGGGGTAAACAGACTTTACATCAATAAAAAGCAGCCAAATCTGGATCAAACAAGAGACACTGGTCATGTAAGAATTTTGATCAGATGAGAATGTAACAGAAAGATCTGTTGAAGATCCTTGTGAGGAAAACGTGGAGAATCGTCACCATTAAGTTCCTCATTAATCTGAATCACCGGTCTCCCTTACAGGCATAGGAAAACAAGATATTACCAAGTGGGGTATACCAGAGAGAACAGTGTCCCCCAAAGTTCATGTCCTTCCCAGTACCTCAGAATGTGACCTTATCTGGAAATAAGGTTGCAGATGAAATTATCGTAGTTAACATGAGGTCACAGCAGAGTAGGATGAGTCATTAATCCAATCTAACTGGTGTCCTTACAAGAGATACAGAGAAGAGACTTACGAGGAGAACGCCATGTGAAGACAGTGGGAGAGATCGAATTATGCTGCCACAAGCCAAGGTCTGCTAAAGCGTGCTGGCAATCACCAGAAGCTAGGAAGAGGCAAGAAGCTAGAGAAAGAGGGCATGGCTCTGTCAACGCCATGACTTCAGACCTCCAGCCTTCAGAAGTGTGAAACAATACATCTCTGCTATTTTAAGCCACCTACTTTGTAGTAATTTGTTATGGCAATCCTAGGAGACATGGCAAAAATCATTTAAAATCATACAATGGACAAAACCACCGTGGTGGCCAGAATTATTCATCTGAGAGAGAAACTAGGTATCTGAATCATAAGAACATCAACTTTTTCCCGTTCAATATCTGCTTCGAAGTTCTCAAACCATTCTGTTTCAGAGAGAAAACATTCACATAATTGTGTTATTTACTGATTTTCAGTAATACATTTGAAGTTAACTCTATTCCTGCCTTTAACTACATGATCCCCCAGGAGGCCTTTGTTGTGATCTGTGAGACCTTGTGGTAGAGTAAACTTCACAGAGATCAAACTATCCAGTGAATATTCATTTTTTCCTGGGCCAAAGAGCCAACAGGCCCTAACTGTGCTGTCATTTCAGCCTCTCTCCTCAATAAACACACTTCAGGGGTTATTTAAAAAGCAAACAAACCCAATAAAGACTTCAAAGTTTATTGTTCATGCTTCACACAGGTTTTTAAAGGACCCTTGACTTTGGGATGGACTCAGTTTCCTCTTTGTTCTTTCTCCTACAGTATCAGCCAAGTGATCAGAGCAAATGTTCTAACTTGGTAGCACTCCTTCGTTTTCCTGTAGCACTACAATGGACCGCCATCTTGTCACCCAAGACTGGACAGACATAACAGAATGACGACTTAGTGGCATTTGGACTTCCAGGCCTCACCTAAAAGCCCTCATGAAGGAAGGAGTCCCCATTAATACCTCCTTTAAGACATGCCAACACTTCTAATGGATAACTTCATAAAACAAGGCTAATTTCCTATCCTTATACAAGTAGATTTGGATTTGCTACTCAAGGCCTTATACATACGAGAGAGTAGGGGGAAAGATCAAGAGAACAGCATTACCTGCAAAGTGTACCAGTGGAGGGATAAGAGATCAATCAGAAGTTTAGTACCTTCACCGCTATTATTAATACCTTACTTTGGTATAAGTCTTTATATCTTAGGAAAGTCATAGGACTATTAGCAGTAGCAGTATCATCATTACTGTCTGACCACTATAAACTTGTGAGGTAGGTAAGGAAGACGTGGTTGTTCCCAGTCTACAAGCAATAAAATTTGGGAGTAGAGATGAAGGAGCCTCAGGGAGCCCTTCTAGACTTCTCATCCAAGGCTCCTTCCTCCTCCACACAGAGGGACAAGAGAGGGTAGAGCTGCTGTTTTAGGAACTAGCTGGACTCTGGCCAGGATGCTCTTCCAGAATTCTCCCTGTGCCTCAGGAAGGATATGAGGGTCACTGGGGAATGGGCTGGGCTAGACCCCACAAGGATTCCCCGGGTGGTGCAAACAGTTAAGGTTGGTGGTTCGAACCCACCCAGATGTGTCTCAGAAGACAGGCCTGGCGATCTGCTTTCTAAAGGTCACAGTCTTGAAAACCCTTTGGAACACAGTTCTACTCTGCACACATGGGGTGGCCATGAGTCAGAATCAATTTGATGGCAACTAACAACAACAGAGCCAGCAGTATGCAGTGTTTAGGGGCTGGCTGACCTGCGTTTGATTCCACATTCCTTCACCAGTTGTGCGACCTTAAAGCAAATTGTTTTTCTTTTTGCCTCAGTCTCCTCATCTGAAATAGATGGTTTTAAGAATTAAATGACATTTAGATGTAAGGCAAGAGGTATATAATTGCAATGCTTGAAAAATGTTAATGACTATATCCAAGCCTCCTAGTCTGCATATGGAGAGACGGCAACAATATATAAAAATCCCCACTGGTGAAGGGAGAATGGAGATCCACGTGAAGGAGGTGAAAATACTGAGCAACTGGATGCCAGCCACAGGGCTGTGGCCCACGTGCTCAGGGAAATTTGACTTCAGTGCAGTCTCAGAAGAGGCTGTCTGTTATGGACTGAATTGTGCCCCCGCCTCCCCCCAATATGTATTGAAATCCTGCCCCTATACCGGTAAATATGATCTTGTTTGGAAATAGGGTTTTCTTTGTTCTGTTAATTAAGTCATACCCAAGTAGGGTGGGTTCTAAATCTAATCACTTCTGAGTCATAAAAAGAGCAGAAGGGACACAGCCACACACAGGAAGAAGAGCAAGACAGAACAACAGAGACAGGAGCATCTACAAGGATTGCTGGCAGCTGCTAGAAGCTGAAATAGACAAGAAGTACCCCCCTGCCCAGTCACACCCTGAATTTGGACTCCTAACCTCCAGAAGTGTGAGAAAATAAAGCCACCCACCATTTGTGGTATTTGTGTTATGGCAGTACGAGGTAACTAAGACACCAGCTATTTCTCAAGCCAACCAACCTTCTCACCAGGCATTCAAGAGGATCACACAGGAATCATCTCAATTTCAGAGCATGGGCTCAGCTAGAAAAAGGCCCATTTCAGAGACGAAAGAGGACAGGGAAAGTTTCCAGAACATCTGTCTACCACCTGTTGGGCTCCTTAGTCCACCTCTTCCAGACCCTGGAGAGGCAGGTCCTGTCTGGAAGTTCTACACGGCTCAGGTCTTAAGCATTCTCTAGTGCCTGGCACTGGGTTGGTTAAACTCAACTTGGCTCTTGATAAAACTTTCTCAAATTGCTCTCTAATGATATTTTTATATGTAGGTCATGTGGTTCAACAAGACTGTATACATCTTAAGCAGGGTCAAAGCCCTTTTGCAACCTCTTGCCCCTGCCTCGCTGATGCTCATGCCCTCCCCTTGAGAGTGCAGCATATTGCCAGGCACACTCTAAGTCAACAGTCACAATGCATTTAAGTAATGCATTCAGCAGTAATGAGGAGCGGTAGAAAGTGCACTCCGAGCATTAAAAAAAAAAAAAAAAAAAGGAAGCAACAATTGTCAAAACACAACAGAATTTTACAAAAATACTTTTAGACATAGAGCAACATTTCCTAAATGTGAATCATCATTAAGTGAGGAAAGAGGTTTAAAAATAATAATAGCTGCTGTAATTTATGAGTGTTTACCATGGTCCATGCACTGTGGTAAGCATTTGGACAAAACCGCTTGGATTAAAATATTCTGTTTTCTTCTAATGCTTTCACAGATTTCATTTTATTCTTAACTCTTTATTCCATTTGGAATTTATTTTTGTGTAGGATTTAAGGTAGGTAACTTTATACTTCTTTTCTAAAGTTTTAGCTATCTCAATAACATTTACTAAACAGACATGGCAGTTTTTAAATACCTCATTTTACACATGAAATTTCCTGACATATATGGCCCTACCTGTGATTCCCTACTCTGTTCCACTGGTCTATTCCTCAATTTCTGTGCTATACTGTTTTAACTACCATAACTTTAAAGTATAGTTTGTTGTCTGGTGAGAAAATATCCCTCCTGATTGTTACTATTTTTAAAAAAATTTCTTAGCTATTCACTCACTTTTCCCCCTTCCAGATGAATTTTAGCTTATTTGTTCAAGTTCCAAAACAATGCTTTGGGATTTTGATAGGAACTGCATTTATTTGTAAATAGATAAGGCAACAGAATCTGGTGTTCTTTAGAGAATTTCTGCAGAGTCCATTAACTAACTGCAAGAACTGTCATTTTAGACACAATCTGAACAACCGTTCTTTAGTTAAGGATGCAATAATTTAAGGTTGTCCCCATTAAAAAGCAAATAACTAATTCACTTAGCTGGCTCTAGTGGTTGGTTTTGGATCTTCAGAGTAAATCTCCATGCTGTAATCAGCATCCCACAAATTTTCAACTAAAGTTATGAAATCCAAGAAGGTTTTCTGCAAATGTTATTTTTACCAAATCATAAATCAAAGATATACAGAGGTTACAAATTCAGACATTCCCATCACATAATTCTTTCAAATCACCGCTTCTATAATATCCATTTCTCTACCCCAGACTGAATTTCAGAGTGCAGTGTTTATGATATAACTGCATCTCTTGGCACAGATACCTCAAAAGTATTACCACAGACACTTGGTGGAACAAGTCCAGTTTTAAACTGAAAACAGTACTTTGTAAGAGATTGAAAAATCTGGCATCCCTGTTTATGTAATAATTACAATTCAATTAAGTAGACATAATATTAAAGCTGTGACAGATTTCCTTTAGAGATGTTGAGCACTTTTCTTAAAAACAAAACAAAACAAAAACCCAAGAAATGTGTAAACTTGTTTCAAAAATGTAGTAAGAGACAGAAATAAAATCTGTATGCAATAGGCAAAATCAAATGCTATTGACTGCAGGCAAAGAAAAATAAAACATACATCTTATCTAAATATTGTATTTTTTCTTAATAGACTATTTTTTGAATAGTTACTGATTTACCAAAAAACTCTGCAGAAAGCACGGAGTTCCCATATATCCTCTCTACCCCTACACACTGTTTCTCTTAAAACATCTTGTATTCCATTCATGTAGTGCATTTATTACAATTGATGAACCAATACTGATATATTATTATAAACTAAAGTCCACAGTTTACATTAGGGTTAATTCTTTGTTTTGTATAGTCCTATGGGTCTTGACAGTGCATAATGTATTGGGCCATCTTTACAGCATCATACAGAATCACTTTACTGCCCTAAGAACACCTTGTGCTCAACCTATTCATCCCTCTCCCCTTTGCCCTGAGCCCCTGGCAACCATTGATCTTTTTACATTCTCTATAGTTTTGTCTTTTTGAGAATGAACACTGTCCATTTCCTGTTTTTTTCCTGAGCTTCAGCAGGTTCTATAAAGATGACAATCCAGCATGACTGCAGACAGGAGATCACACACGATAGACAATTTCTATGTCCAGTAGACTGTGTTTGGTGCTATCTTTCATGAGATGCTACACAGACCACTATCTGATGTAACAGCACATTCAAAGAGTGAATGGATAAACCATCTTTGCCACATCCATACAATGGAATTCTACGCAATAATGAAAAGGAATGGACTATTGATAAATGAAACAACATGCATGAATCCCGAATGCATTTGTAAAATATACATTCTGGAAAAGGCAAAATAATAGGGACAGAGAACAGAGCAGTGGTCGCCAGAGGCTGGGGGTGAGGAGAGGCATTGATTACAAGGGGGTATTTTATCAGGTGATGGAAAGGTTCTCTGTCTTGAGTGTGGTGGTAATTTACTTGACGCTATGTCTTTATCAGAATTTACGGAATGGCACAACTGAAAGGGTTTTCCTTTAGTTTCTTAAGTTAGCATAATGTGTCAATTTTGTATTTTAAGTGTACTACACTTAATCCTTTCTACAATTGGGCAAAATTCTCTATACTAAAGAGTCTACGTAAATTATACTGCAATAAACTTGAGTTAACTTAAAAATATGAATACTCATGCAAACCAAACCCTTACTTACCCTGTCTCCCCAAACCATCTTCCATCATCAACGGCATGATATTTTTATTTATTTGCATGTGCAGAATCCACTTAATAGAAGCAAAGTGTACAAAACTGAATCTTCCCTGCTTAGTGCTCCATTTTTCCAGCCTCTCCCATGAACTCTTCCCAATCATTCCAACCCAGGAAGTTTCAAAGAATTGTATGATCTCAGAGCTAGTAAACATACATCATCTATGCCATGTCATTATATCACACAGTCCCATAAGAATCGATTTCTCAAACTTTATTTCAATTTTCTATGTATTTATACCACGGACTGCCAGAAGAACGAACAAATCTGTCTTGGAAGAAATACAGCCAGAGTGCTCCTTGGAAGCTAGGACGGTGAGACTTCATCTCATGTACTTTGAACACGCTATCAGGAGGAACTAGTCCCTGGAGAAGGACATCATGCTTGGTAAAGTAGAGGGTCAGCAAAAAAGAAGAACCGAAATGAGATGGATTGACACAGTGGCTGCAACAATGGGCTCAAACATAGCAATAATTGTGAGAATGGTGCAGGACCAGGCAGTGTTTCATTCTGTTGTACATAGGGTTGCTATGAGTTGGAACTGACTCAACAGCACCTAACACACATACACACACATAGCCAAATAACCTGTAAATTTTCTTTAAACAACTCTATGGAGACATTCACTACCTGTCTGTACTCTGCTGTACTGTCATAGTTTGTGTGTTGCTATCATGCTGGAAGCTTTGCCACCGGTATTTCAAATACCAGCAGGGTCACCCATGGTGGACAGGTTATCAGTGGAGCTTCCAGACTATGAAAGATTAGAAAGAAAGGCCTGGTGATCTACTTCTGAAAATTACCCAATGAAAACCCTGTGTGTATGAAGGCACTCAAAATACACAGCGGCTGCAACAACGGGCTCGAGCAAATCAATTAACTGTGAAGATGGCACAGGAGCAGGCAATGTTTTGTTGTACACGGGGCTGTCATGAGTTGGAGTGACTGGATGGTAAGTAACAACAGTAACAAAAATGGAGACATAACTGATGCTTAGAATCATTAAAGACTGATGATCACAGACTGAGTTCACTCATTCTCAAATTAGCAGTGTTACCTAAGGTAAAAAAGTAAGCTTTATTCACTCTAGGAATATCTTTGTTGGAACAGTTGCAGAAACTTATTACAGATATTAAAATCTGTCTGGTTCTTAATCTAGTCTGGAACACAAGGTCAACAACCCTGCCATTTTCAAAATGAAAAATCTTGAAGCATTTTCACCACCCAGAGCAGCACGAGAGGCATGAAAAGACAATCCTTGCCTTTGAGCAGACAGAACAACATCCTCTGCCTTAACATGTACCAACTTGCTCACCCAAACAATCACAGGCTTGGGAGTGTAGCTGGAAAACCCCCACGAAAAGGGCAGAGGGGGTGAAATGACTCATTAATGGGCCATTAGAGCTCCTTTAATCAGGACATTCAGAAGTGATGTACTTCTGTGGGAATCCTCATCTCCACTCCCTCCCCCTGCCCTCCATGAAGTAGGCTTCTCATTGGGTTATAATAAAATTAAGTATTTCTTTCACCTGTAGTGAGTCTACTTGGAGCCTCAGGAGAAACGCAAAGTGATGTTGTTGTGTGCCCGTCAAGTGGATTCTCATAGCAACCCTATAGGACAAAGCAGAACTACCCCACAGGGTTTCCAAGACTGTAATCTTTACGGAAGCAGACTGCCACATCTCTCTCCCATGGAGCGGCTGGTGGTTCTGAATCTCTGACCTTTCATTTAATACCCAAGGGCTTAACCATTGGACCACCAGGGCTCCTGGGTGATGATGACACCACCTTAAATTGATACAAGGCTTTGTAATTTTTTTCCTCAAAAGCCCTTTCTCATACATTCTTTCATTTGATTTTCACAACAACTTTGTAAGGAGATACACAGAAGTATCTTTGTTTTACAGATGGGGAAGTTGGGGCACTGAGGGATTAAGTGGCCTAATGAAGAGGCGAGGCCCCTAGGGAGCTTTGGGGGGCCTCAGTGTGTCAGCTGTAGACTCATCAGGATGGCTGATGTCACTTACATTTTAGTGTTAGAAGAGAGGATGATGCTTGGGTTAAATTTGGTCCAGCACCCTACATAAATAATGCCCATGCATTTGATTATTGCAGTTCTAATGTAACACCCCAGGAACAAGTCCCCTGGGGCTTAGAATAAGGATCTAGTCATGAGCAGGGAAATGTATATTGGGTGTGGTCTTTGCACATTAACACAATAGTTTCCGAACTATTCAGTCCTGGAACTCCCTGATGCCAGTTAGGTAGTTCATCCGTGGACCCTCTGTTTCCTCACTCATAAAACAGCTCTGTGCGTGGAACAATGGTCTACCATGGTGGTTTCCAGACTTGGCTGATTATAAGAGTAATTGGGGAGCCTTTTGTTTGTAGGAGAAGAGAGACTATGTTGTAATATGACATATGTTCATTACATAAAAGATTTAAGCAAAAGAGAAAAGTATAAATAAGAAAAAAAGATCTCCCAGTGACCCACCACCGGTGGTGACAAGAGGGCTTGTTGTTGTTAGCTGCCATCCAGTTGATTCTAACTCATGGCGACCCCACCTGTGCAAAGTAGAACTGCACTCCATAGGGTTTTCAAGGCTGTGACCTTTCGGAAGCAGATTGCCAGGCTTTCTTCCAAGGTGCCTCTGGGTGGGTTTGAACTGCCAACCTTTTGGCCTGTAGTCAAGCACTTAACCCTTTGCAACACCATAGGATGGCAGAGACACAGAAACCCTGCTGAAACAGCTGACTACCGTCCAGGCAATTCTTACACTCCTGCAGATGTTAAAACAAATACGACTCCAGATCCCACCCAAACCTGGTGGGTGGGGTCCACCAATCTGTGTTTTATAAAATGCCTCTTGTGACACATCCAGGTTCACAAGATGACTTTGGGGGATAGATGATTAATAAGGACTCCTCTTGCATGTTGTCGTTGTTAGGTGCCATCGAGTCGGTTCCAACTCACAGCGACCCTATAAAACACAGAACGAAACACTGCCCGATCCTGCGCCATCCTCACAATTGTTATGCCTGAGTCTATTGTTGCAGCCACTGTGTCAATACATCTCATCAGGTCTTCCTCTTTCTCGCTGACCCTGTACTTTACCAAGCATGATGTTCTTCTTCAGGGACTGATCTCTCCTGACAACATGTCCAAAGTATGTAAGACATAGTCTTGCCATCCTTGCTTCTAAGGAGCATTCTGGTTGTACTTCTTCCAAGACAGATATGTTCATTCTTTTGGCAGTCCACGGTATATCCAATATTCTTTGCCAACACCACAATGCAGAGGTGTAAATTCGTCTTCAGTCCTTCTTATTAATCGTCCAGCTTTCACATGCATATGAGGGGATTAAAAACACCATGGCTTGGGTCAGGCGCACCTTAGTCCTCAAGGTGTTATCTTTGCTTTTCAACACTTTAAAGAGGTCTTTTGCAGCAGATTTGCCCAATGCAATGCATCTTTTGATTTCTTGACTTCCTGCATAGACTGGTATAAAACAGCATGTTTTTCAAAAGTATAAGGTACAAAAGTTTGGAGGTTGAAGCTCACTTCTGTCTTAGCCATCTAATGCTGCTTTAATAGAAATACCACAAGTGGATGGCTTCAACAAAGACAAATTTATTTCTTCACAATAAAGGAGGCTAAAAGTCCAAATTCAGGGCGTCAGCTCCAGGGGAAGGCTTTCTCTCTGTCGGTCTTTGAATCAATCTTCCCCTGGCCTAGGAGCATCTCCGCGCAGGGACCCTGGGTCCAAAAGACACACTCTGCTTTCTTGGTGGTAGGAGGTCCCCCACTCTCTGCTAGTTTCCCTTTCATCTCAAGAGATTGCCTCAAAACACAATCCAATCTTGTAGGTTGAGTCCCACCTCACTAACACAACTGTCGCCCATCCTCCCTCATTAACATCATAGAGACAGGATTTGCAACATACAGGAAAATCACACAATGCCAGGAATCACTGCCCAGCCAAACTGATACACACATTTTTTGGGGAACATAATTCAATCCATGACACCCACTGAGAGGCTCCTGGGAAGAAAGGCCTGGTAATCCACTCCCAAAAAATCAGCCATTGAAAACCTCTGGAACACAGTTCTGACACATGCACGGTTGCCATGAGTCAGAATTGACTCAATGGCAACTGGTGTGGTTCAGGGAGACCGTGTAGAATTCCTCCAGTTAGAAGGTGTCATGTTTGTTTCCTCAAGGCTGGGATCGCTGCTCCCAGGGATTGGCTCTGAGAGTGGAAGTAGTAAGACTCACCCCGTAATGGAGAAGTGGTACACCTGCAGATGTTCCACCTCCCCCCATCCGCGCACGCCTCACAGATGCTCCACAAATGTGTGGGCGGGTGAGGAGACCCAGGAAACACCCAGATTCATCCAGGGGATTAGCTGTGGTCTCAGACAGGCAGAGCCTAGGAATACGACACTGAAGCAGAACCACCTGGGTTACCACATCTGAGGAAAGAGAATGGTCTTAAGGGAATCTAGCCAAGGTGAGCCTAGAGATCAAGAGCTTTCTGGTGTGATTATTCAGCTCTATAGCTGAGAGATGAACGCTGAGTCTAGCTCTATCTCTGGAAGATTCCTTAAGACTTACTTCCTGTTAAGTCCTCATACCCACCTGCCTTTTTCTGGGGATATAGGGTTAAGATGGCAAAAACAAACAACAAACAAAAAAAGATGGCAGTAAAATATCTGGTGACTGGAAGGATGCCTCCTTTACTAAGAATTAATGAAGTAATCATTCATTTTGGTCTGATCCATACCAGTGTTTGAGTTTGGTGAGCAGGAGCAGGCCCAGACAGCTGACAACCACCAGTTGTCCACACAAAATTGGATTTCCGGGCCCGCAATGCTGAGCATCAGCTGTGAGCCTCTGCGGCTACCCTGCAACGCCCTGTGTAAGCCACCAGCTGGCCGTGTGACATAAGTGGTCTAAGGCCAACAGGACACCTCAGGAGATGGCTGGTCAGGACCGAGGGCTCTGGGTTATTAAGGAGAACTGCCCAGGTTATGGAGGGCCAGTGACTTTTTCCCCCCTCATACTCTGCAAGGGGCCTTTCCCTAATTTGCAAACGTCTGTGAAAATTTTACAAAGATATACAACTTGCATCATCTAATTACACACTTAATAAATCAGCCTTTGGAAAAGAAGAAATCCGCATACAACGCTCCTCCAAGCCGAGCATATGGTCGCCACACACGACAGGGATCAGATGGTAATCATGCCCTCTTCACACTGCCCTGGGGGGCTGAGGTAATTGGCTACAGACAGGCAGCTGTGCGTACTGTTGGTTCTTCACCTGGTGCTCACCGGCGTGAGCTCAGGAAACAGCCCCTCACAGGCCACAGCTGCAGCTACTTCCCAGGGAACTAATTCCCACGACAGTCACACGGGGGGACATGTGCATACATGCGCTACCCCACCCCCTACCTTGGCCGTCACTCCAGGGCTTAGCTTCGACTCGTTCACTTCCTGGCCTGTGAGTTGCACTGGGCTCCCAAAGACAGAACACACAACACTTTGAAGCAGATGAACTTTGTGTTTTGGAATCTTTCCACTTTTCCCCTCCTGGGACTACTCTTCCCACAACCAGTTACAACAGTGAAACTAATTACCTTCCACTAGGAGCCCTGGTGGTGCAGTGGTTTAGTGCTCAGTTGCTAACCAAAAGGTTGGCGATTCAAACCCACCAGCCACTTTGTGGGAGAAAGATGCGGCAGTCTGCCTCCGTAAAGATTAGGGTCACTAAGAGTCGGAACTGACTGGATGGCAGCAGGTGGGTTACTTGAAAGTAGTCCCTGGGTGTTGTAAATGGTTAATGTGTTCAGCTGCTAACCGGAAAATGCTGGAAGTTGAGTCCACCCAGAGTCACCTCAGAAGAGAGGCCTGGTGATTTACTTCCAAAAAATCTACTTCTGAAAACCCTATGGAGCACAGTTCTACTCCGACACACATGGGGTCTTCCATGAGCAGGAGTTAATGGAAACTGGTTTTTGACTGGTGCACTTGGGGAGCTGTAGGCTAAAGCCTTGCTACTGAGGATTTGTTAGAAATGCAGACTCTGCGGAGCCCTGGTGGCGCAGTGGTGAACAGCTTGGCTGCTAACCAAAAGGTCTGCAGTTCCAATCTATCAACTGCTCCTTGGAAACTCTATGGAGCAGTTGTACTCTGTCCTATAGGGTCACTATGGGTCAGAATTGACTCAATGGCAATGGGTTTTTTTTTTGGGGGGGGCATTCAGACCAACAATACAAGAATCCACATTTTATCAAGATTATCATGTGATTCACAGTTTAGAACACACCATACTGTCCTGGGTTAATATTTTTCTCCTGCTAAACAGAGATTTAAATAATTATTAACTGGTTACCTTTAAGACAGGAGTCCCTGGGTGGCACAAGTGGTTAAGTGCTAGGCTGCTAACCAAAAGGTTGGTGGTTCGAATCCACCCTAAGGCACCTCAGAAGAGAGGCCTAGTGATCTGCTTCTGAAAGATCACAGCCTATGGAGTGCAGTTCTACTCTGGAACACATGAAGTCACCACGAGTCGGAATCAGTTTGACGGCAACTGATTGGTTAGCCTTTCAAAGACATGGTAGGTTTGTGTGTTTTAACCATTTTTGCACGTGGACCCCTCTGGCAATCTGATGAAGCCTAGGGCTACCTTCCTTCTCAAAATAGTATTTTTAAATGCACAAAATACAAAGGAAACAATTATGTGTAAATATTTTTAAAATGTGTAATATAACTTATGTGCTTTTTTACTATCACATTAAATGAGAAGATCTAGCAACAATTATTAACTGCCCTGTTTTCAAAGTGGTGATGAGTGTAGATGACTGTCTTAGTCATCTAGTGCTGCTCTAACAGAAATACCATGAGTGGATGGCTTTAACAAACAGTTTATTCTCTCACAGTCTAGCAGGCTACAAGTCCAAATTCAGGGCATCAGTTCCAGGGGAACGCTTTCTCTGTCTGCTCTGGAGTAAGGTCTGTGTCATCAATCTTCCCTCGGTCCAGGAGCTGCTCTGTGCAGGAACCTGAGGTCCAAAGCACGCGCTCCCTGCCAGCACTGCTTTCTTGGTGGTATGAGGTTCCCATGTGTCTCTGCTCACTTCTCTCTTTTATATCTCAAAAGAGATTGACTTAAGACACTATCCAATCTTGTATACTTCATCAGTATAACTGCAGCTAATCTATCTTATTAGATCATAGTGACTGAATTTACTACACATAAGGAAATCATATCAGATTACACAACCATACAATACTGGGAATCATGACCCAGCCAAGTTGATACACACATTTTGAGGGGACATAATTCAATCCATGACAATGACGTTTGCAGATTATCTGCTGCAACTAAGATGCAGGGGCAGATGACCCAGTAAGCAAGGTAAGCACAGGCTTACTTGAGCTTACTTACTAGATGCGGTAAAACCCATTTGAAATTGTTCACTACAGATTAGTAAGTAAGCACAAGTAAGCCTGTGTTTATTTTACTTCCTGGGTCATCCACCCCATCAGGGATTGTAAATTTGAGATGAGGCTTTGATTCTGTAGGAAGCTGCTGTAGGATTGGGAGAGAGAGAGATGCCAGCCATATCTAGAAGCAGAATCTCTGATGTGGTGAAAAAATGTGAAATTGTTCACTACAGATGATCTGGTAAGCAAGGTAAGCACTGTGCTTACTTTGCCTATTGATTAATCTGCCCGTGCACTAAGATGTGTCATTTCTATTGATTTAAAAGATATGGGGACAGCTAATTATGGTTTGTTGCTTGTATCTATTATTAGAGGAAATACTAAATTTTGAGCTATAGTTTAGCCACAATACATATTTAATTTTCTTGTCTTCCAAGTTCACAGTGCACCCCCCTTCCCCCCACCCCCGGATCTCTTAAAAGACTCTAGGAGAAGGGGAAGAGATACTTAAGGATTTGATGGAAAAGGAGTAAAGAGAATAGTGTGGCCCACATCTCTCTCTGTCTGATTTTAGTTTGAGGACAAGCTGGCCAAATCACTTTCTTCTCTGATTTATCTACTGTGTTAGCCTTTTTGGAAAGAGCACTGGTGGCACAATGGTTAAAGTGCTTGGCTGATAACCAAAGGTTCAAACCCATTGGCTGCTCCACAGAAGAAAGATGTGGCAGTCTGCTTCTGTAAAGATTTACAGCCTTGGAAACTCTATGGGGCAGTTCTACTCTGTCCTACAGGGCTACTATGAGTCAGAATGGACTCGACGACAAAGTATTTTTGCCTTTTTGGTTCTCATCAGCTGGCTTCCACTCAGTACGTACCACAGGGCTAAATACTTACATACTGAAAGCATTTCTTTTTTTTTTTTTACTTGTACTTTAGATGAACGTTTACAGAACAAATAGTTTCTCATTAAACAGTTAGTACACATACTGTTTTATGACCATGGTTAACAACCCCACGACATGTCAACACCGTCCCTTCTCAACCTTGGGTTCCCTATTACCAGCTATCCTGTTCCCTCCTGCCTTCTAGTCCTTGTCCCTGGACTACTGTGCCCCATTGGTCTCGTTTTGTTTTGTGGGCCTGTCTAATCCTTGGCTGAATGGTGAACCTCAGGAGTGATTTCATTACTGAGCTAAACGGGTGTCCGGGGACCATACTCTTGCGGTTTTAATAAGTATTTCTGATCAAATTCTTTATGTTGGGTTCTAGATAGTTCTGAAACAGACACGCCATGCTACTTTCTGAACACCATTACAAAGCGTAACCAAAATAACCACATTCGTAGGGAGCTGCCTTCTCAACTGCACAGGTACTTCCCTACAAATGCGGATTTAATATAAATTACTGAAACTGAGTTCTGGAACATTTCCCCTGCTCTGCCAGAGAGCCCGGGGCCGGCTCCCTGTCTCTTGGATCATAAACCACCTTTTCAGGGTAATTTTCCTGCCAAGAATAAGCAACGCCTCCCACAGTCATGTCAACTGCGGTTCTCACAATAAGATCCATTTTCAGGAAAAGCCAAAATTGATCTGTCTCTGACTTTCAAAACTATACATCCAAGGCATCAACGCCGCTCTGCAGGCTATTTTCCTCGCCCACTAACCAAAGTGCCACAAAAGCTAGACGGAGCCTCACACGTCACCCTTGGGGCATTCATCTGACTTTTGGTTTGAACTCTTAGAGAAGAGTTGCTACTACAACACTAGGCATTTCTCTTACAAAAACAAACATGAGTGTGTTTGGGCTACACGTTTATAACGGAGAAGACCTATGAATTGAGACACAGTCTTACATAAAGATTTTTGCTCAAAAATAGCCGTTTCCAAGTTCACAGGAGTTTCACGACATAATTTCAGCTTGCAGAACTACAGCTTTTCTTCCTCCCTAATACACGCACTCGTGTGCGCACACACATACATACATACACACACACACACACACACACACACACACAGGGTAATGATAATCACTTGCGTTTAGCTTTTCCTTATCTAAGTTTGCTCACCTCAACTTTGCAGTCTGAACATCCTACCCTCAGTTAGTTGCGTTATCTTTATCTAGTTCTCCACCTATTCAGGTTCAGGGGCTCATAATCTAAGATACAAAGTCCTAATACAGAAAACGGGTTGGGAGCAGAGGAAAAGTCACAGATTTAAGATTTGTGGATAACACTCTCTTATAGTAAATCTGATTTTAGAAATCAGCACTGTGTTATTATGGTCATTTGGCATTGAAAAGGGACTACGTGCAAAGTTGGATAGCTCAGCTTTGAGACTGCTCAGGTTTTAGAATAACCCAGAGGTTGCTTCTGGATTAAGACAAAATGTTGCCATGTGCCATGGAGTCGAGTAAAAAGACTAGAATTGATAGCAGATTCTCTCCCCATTCTGAAATCCCAATGGCAACAAATGTAATGATTAAGCCATCACAAGGCTAAAGAGATGACTGACGTTTCTCTTATTTAGCGCTAGAAATAACTGCCTCTATCCACTCACTTTTCCAATGAGGTGTTATATTTTAGTTACTCAAAGAAATCCATTTAGAAATGTCTAGGTAGTGTCTAAAGAGTCCCTGGGTGGTGCAAACAGTTAACGTGCTCAGCTGCTAACTGAAAGGTCGACAGTTTGAGTCCACCCAGAGATGCCTCAGAAGAAAAGCCTGGCAAGCTACTTCTGAAAAATGAGCCATTGAAAACTCTATGGATGAGAAACATCTCATAACATGGACGAATCAGGAGGGCATTATGCTGAGTGAAATAAGTCACAAAAGGACAAATATTGTATGAGACCACTATTATGAAAACCCAATAAATGTTTACACACAGATTAAAACAATCTTTGATGGTTACGAGGGAGGGGAGAGGTGGGAGGGGAAATGACTAACTAGATAGTAGACAAGTGTTAGCTTTGGTGAAGGGAAAGACAACACACAATATAGGGGAAGGTAGCACAACTCGACCAAAGCAAAGTCACAGAAGCTTCCTAGACACATCCAAACACCTTGAGGGATTGAGTTCCTGGGGCTGAAGGCTGGGGACCATGGTCTCGGGGGACATCTAGGTCAACTGGCATAACATAGTTCATAAAGAAAATGTTTTACATCTTACTTTGGTAAGTAGCGTCTGAGGTCTTAAAAGCTTATGAGTGGTCATCTAAGATACATCTATTGGTCCCAGTACATTTGGAGCAAAGGAGAATGAAGAAAACCAAAGACACAAGGAAAATATTAGTCTAAAGGACTAACGGACCACATGAACTACAGCCTCTATACCAGCCTGAGCCCAGAAGAACTAGATTGTGCCTGGCTACCACCACCAACCACTCTTATCAGGGATCACAACTGAGGATCCTGGGCAGAGTTGGAGAAAAATGTAGAACAAAACTCGAATTAAAAAAAAAAAAGACCAGACTCACTGGTCTGATGGTGACTGGAGGAATTCCCAAGACTACGGCCCCTGGACGCCCTGCTAACTCAGAACTGAAGCCATCCCAAAGTCTACCTTTCAGCCAAAGATTAGACAGGGCTATAAAGCAAACAATAACACACATGAGGAAAGTGCTTCTTAGTTCAATCAAGTACACGAGACCAAATGGGCAACACCTGCCCAAAACCAAGATGAGATGGCAGGAAGGGACAGGCAAACTGGATGAATGGACATGGAGAACCCAGGGGGTAAAGGGAAAGGCGGAGAGTTCTGACACATTGTGGGGACTGCAACTAATGTCATAGAACAATTTTTATATAAAATTTTTTAATGAAAATAGAAAGAAAGAAATAAAACCCTATGGAGCACAGTTCTACTCTGATACACATGGGGTCACCATGAGTTGGGGGCCAACTCAATGACAGCTAACAACAACAACAATTACTGTCTTGGCTTTATGAACACAGAAGGGTTTCCACCACCACCAAGTTTGGTCAGGCCACTGGAACCCCAATAAAATCCTCATGCACCAAGATGATTCCCAGGTACATTTCTCAGCTTCAGCGTTCTCATTCTCTTTTAACGTTCTTTGACTCACTTGAGGGATAAAACTGAAGCCAAGCAAGTTCTAGCCTGCAAAATGGATTGTGCAAAGGACTTAGCTTTACAAACTCAAACTGCCACCTTCTTTCCTACATCGTTTGGAGGTAATTTTCTGTCTTCCCTCCGGGACTTTATTGCTCGGCTACCAAAACTGCCTTGCATCTGTTACAATAAAATATCTGTGATGTTTTCCAAAGCCAGCAGCCTACTGCCAAAAGTCAACCCTCTACCCCACAGGCAGCCATCTGGCAACTTAAGTCAAAGCGTTGCAAGCTGAAGGCAAAGGTGGAATTTGGCAAGTCAGAGACAGGGCTCTTTGGAAGGCAGAACTCTCTCCTTGCTGATGGAGCCAGGAAGCAGAAGAAAATAAGAACATTTTGTTTTGCCAAAGCGGCAGAAACAGGAGCAAAAGCAAGAGTAAAGGACTGCTGTCATATCAAGAGCACCATCATGAATCCTGAGACAAAACTATGCCATTCAGAAGGTCAAGTATATCTTTGAATTTTACCCCCCGTCCCCCCACTCCCCAGCCCCTCTCTGCCCTGGCTGGGGAGCTTCCATTTTTGTTCCGATTTTCCTGGAAATTTGCCCAATTGGCCTCCAAACTTTGAACACACCAAAATACAAAATATGGGTTGATCCTTCTCTTTTACCAAAGGCGTCACTCCTAGTGTCCCTCTAAGTGCCAAGTTCCTCTGGTGCATTTAAGATATAGTTGGATTGATTCCTCAGGAATAGATCATCAAAAGGGAGGCAAATCTAGAGTCGCAGGTTAATGTCCATCATGGCCTGGCTCAATGCACAGGGACCCTGTAGCTGAGTTAAGACTGTGAGTGTACACTGTGCTCTACTGGGGCCATTTGTGGAGTCACAGTGTGGCTGTGTGCCCAGACACACCTGGATTTACTAAATCAAGACAACCTGGGGCAGGTGTGTCTGCAGGGGACAGCAAAGTCGCAAGATCTCATAATGGAGCACAATCAGCCCTTTCTGCCCTTGCGAAGTGGAGCAAATGCTATGTCAACGGAGGAGGAGTGCCGCCATTTTGTTCCCTGGCCACTGAGGAAAACGCAGTCAGGACCTCCAAGGTGAGAGGGATTTTGTGTTACCCTTATTCCCCCCCTCCCCAATACAATGCAGGAAATGTATAGAAATTACATTTGAAAGTGAGAAGGTGTGTTGTCCACAGAAGTTCTTAAAAGGGGCACAACTTGTACATAAAACACAAAAGGATCCCATGCCAGGCACTGAGACATGAAATTATGTGATACCCTTTCAAGGACATAGCTGCAGTTTTTCTAACTCAGAATCATAATGTCTATTTTGCTTTGTTGGCCCTCTCCTCTAGGTTTACACCCTTTTGCACGCAGATACATACATCCCAGGCACCATCAGGAAAAAAGAGACAAACAGAGATCAGATTCCAGCCCTGTTAGATAGCCAAAGGGAGGGGGCAGATACTCCAGCTTTGAGCGAAAAGTTCAGTCCTCCCAACATTCTCTAAATGAGCTGGTCCACGGACTCCATTAAAGGCTACTCATGGTCGTACTTGGCTCTAGCTACTGATCAGACTTGACCGCCTGAAGTTTTTGTCTCTTTGTGAGCCAGCTTGGTTGCATGGCTCAGAAGTGAAAGGGTCTGTTATGGATTGAATTGTGTCCCCCCAAAATATATGTCAACTTGGCTAGGCCATGATTCTCAGTATTGTGTGATGGTCTACCATTTTGTCATTGGATGTGATTTTCATATGTTGTTGTAAATCCCACCTCTATGATGTTAATGATGCAGGATTAGAGGTAGTTATGTTAATGAGGCAAGACCCAATCTACAAGATGAGGTTATATCTTGAGTCAGTCTCTTTTGAGATATGAAAGAAATGAGCAGAGAGACAGAGAAACCTCATAACTACCAAGCAAGAAGAACCAGGAGTAAGCGCGTCCATTGGACCTGAGGTCCCTGTGATGAGAAGCATCTAGATCAGGGTAAGACTGATGACAAGAACATTCCCTCAGAGCTGACAGGAGAGAGAAAGCCTTCCTCTGGAGCTGGCACCTGAGTTCGGACTGCTAGCCTCCTAGATTGTGAGAGAATAAATTTCTCTTTGTTAAAGCCATCCACTTGTGGTATTTCTGTTATAGCAGCCCTACATAACTAAGACAGGGTCTATCATGCTACCTTGAGATACAGGGAGCTCTAGAGCTCGCACATACACACCACCAACTCATGCAGAGGAAGAGGTTCCTCACCTCCAGTCATAGCCTTCTGGGAACCCAAAGCTGACCCCTTACCCCAGAGCCTGCTCCACTGAGTCCTGCAGCCACACAGCGCCACATCTCTTGGGCAAGCTTGTGAAATTCCCTCATGTGCTGTGATTCCTAACTAACTACTCTTACTTGGCGAGTCCCTGCCTCAGTCTGGTTGGTTTCCAGTTGAGTTTCAGCAGTTACGCAAATCAGGTTTCTGACTTTGTCTGATATTCCAGCACATACAGGAATAGCAGGTTACTTAATCTCTACCTTCAGAGCCAACCCCTTTTCTAAATACAGGCAAAGGTGCCTGGCTCACATGGTAGATTAAAGTACTCACCCCTCCCAACTCTGACAACCTGACAAGTGCATTGGTGCCATCTTGTTTTCCAGGCTCTAACTCCCATAGGGCACGATCCTATTCACATTTCATCCTTCCTCACTTGTTTTCATCTGTCAAACTAGGCCCCACCCCCATTCTTCTCTATTGACAACATTTAATTTCCAAATACAGGACAGAGGTTAAATGCCCTGAGGGGGGTGGAGTGGGGGAAATGTAGCAGCCACTTTATTTTCCTTCTTAAACTACAATCTCCTTGTGAGAAACTTTCCTGTGTTTCCACAATGGACAATAAGCTAGTTAAAGAAGTCAGCTCCATATGCAGTTCTGACAGAAGTTAAACATGATCAGGGTCACTAGATTTTCCTCTTCTCTCATTAGAAATGACATTAGCAATGAAAAAATCTGTGCTGGGTACAGAACTGCATGTTCGAGGGAAAGGTTGGTGAGCCCAAAGTAAGCTTTCTTAGAGAGCGGTAAAGAAATGATATTCTAAATGTGAGAAAACTTGACAATTCACTTATCCTTCTTTCTTTCTTTCTTTTTTTTACAGAAACTCTCTTGTCTCAAAGTGGCCATGCTCAAGACTCTCCAACTGTAGAAGTCTGGCCAGTATTGTCCATAAAAGAGAAGGAAGAAACTGAATACATTTTGTATAAATTAGCCGAGTTTTGGTCTCCACCAAGTTCTTTTAGCAGGGAACACCCTCCATGTGTGGCCTGTCTCATAGGTATCTTCACCAGCAGGTTCATACATGAGGGGAAAGGGTGATGCTCCAATCAGAGAAATGTAGTTAATCTGGCAGATCCTTACCACTGTTTGGACCCTGCAGACAATCTTCAACCTCTCTGCTCCTGAATCTACTCTTTGGGAGGCGATAATGCCATTTAACACAAACCGAGAAACTAAATCTGTTTCCAAAACAACAGCCCATTCAAACTGTAGAGGATTTAGAGGATTAACCCCCTAAACGTAACCCTATGAATGGTATTAAAAATCAAGGGGTCTGCAAACATTTTCTCTATAGGATCAGATAGCAAATACGTGGCTTTGCAGGCCACATACGTCTCCATCCTATATTCTTTGTTTGTTTCTTTATACAACCATTTAAAACTGTTTTTTAAAAGCACTCTTGGATCCCAGACCATGCAAAAACAGGGTGGTATGGGCAGGAACTGGCCCTTGGGCCATGGTCTGCTGACCTCTGACTGCTTCTGGAAGGGACTACGGAAAGGAGTCTATCCCCCATCTCAGCTTGTTGTTGTTGTTAGGTGCCATCGAGTCTATTTCAACTCATAGTGACCCCATGTTACAAAGCAGAACTGCTCCATAAGGCTTCCTAGGCTGTAATCTTTATGGGAGCAGATTGCCAGGTCTTTTTCCTGCAGAGCTGCTGGTGGCTTTGAACGGCCAACCTTTCGGTTAGCAGCTGAACATTTAGCCACCATTTCAGCTTAGTTAACTACAAATAGCATGTGGGACAGACCAGTGTGAAGGATGTGGGACAGATCAGCGGGTGGATGGTTGGCAAGAGCTGCGTGTGTGTGGAGGGGGGAGATCTGAACAGTCCATAGGAGGCACTGTTTCCCTTCTCCATACAATGAGTCTAGCTGGGCAAAGGAGTCCCTGGATGGTGCAATTGATTAATGTGCTTGGCTTCTAACCTAAAGATTGCAGGTTCGAGTCCACCCAGAGGTGCTCTGGAAAAAAACCCTGGCAATCTACTTCTGCAAAATTAGCTATTGAAAATCCTATGGAGCACAGCTCTACTTTGACACCCATGGCGTCACCATTAGTTGGAGTCAACTCAATGGCAACTGGTTTACTGGGAGCTGTGGAACACTTAGAAATTGTACAGACAGAGATCAGAGATAAAGTGTGGGCTTGCCTTGACTGAGCACAGCCATCCCCCAGCCCTCCAGGCCTAAAATGCAAAGCCACAAAACTTGGCCACCACAGCCTTGAGGATGACAGCCAGTCCACAAGCAGTAACCAAAGCAGGTTCCACCTATGCATTCTCAGACACACCCCTGTGGCTAATATGGCATTCTCAGAAGCTCGGGTCACACTGCTCCAGCACTCAGGCTGAAGGGGTCCTGTGACACACATGCACTGACCACATACCCATTTCCTATCTACCCCAGATCAGCTCAATTCCACACACTGTGACCACTTCACTAGAGAAAAACCACATCAGATTATCTGGGCGCGGATCAGGAGCAAGACCTGGAAATAGTTGAGAAAGCCTGGCTTGAGATGATCCTTATTCTGTGCAGCTTCTTTTGTGTACAAGCCCCAAGCTTTGACAATGGATAAGATGCTCTGAGAGCTACAATCCCAGAGCCACAAATCAGTCTTTAAAGGATCCTTGTGTGTGTGTGGCTGCAGCCCACAGCCCTCCCGTTTATTTTCTATGCGTGAGTGTGAAGACATCACTGTGACAACTTTCCAATGCTCCTTCATCCCCCTGACAAATATTCAGGATCCACACTCGGCTTTCACAGTACTTTCCAATCCCCTGGCTCAGAAGCAGAGCTGAGGCAGCCTGCCTTAATGTAGAAAACAGTGCATTCAGGCTACACTCTGGAGCCCAGTCAATTTCTAGAAATTTCACAGCTGTTATACATCCACCTCCTTTCTTACAAAAGCCAGCAAAAATTAGCAAGCACCTCATTGGCTCTGAAATATGAAAATACAGCAACAGTAAAGCCTGTTAAGCAGTTTCTGGTTGACTATCTTCAAAGTATTCGTTCTAAGACAATGTCTGCAGTTCATTTATCCTCTGCCAGTTTTCAATTCAGTTTTAACTTAAATGCTGCATGATTCTGTATGTTTTTTTTTTTTTTTTAAAAAAAGCAATCCCTAGAATAAAACTGTCATTTGGTTATCAAACTAGTAACTGAGAAAAACTTCTGCTAAGGCAGACATCAGAAATCAGCAAAATTCAGCCCAAGGCTGTTTTCTTATGTCAGTATTACCTGCCCATTCCTCATATTCTTCTTCTTCTTTTTTTTTTTTTAAATATACTTTTGGAAGACGTGTAAGTCATATTCAGAGAACAAAGAAGATTCTCTCCACCCCTCAGGTCTCCTTTCTTACCTGCTTCCAGAGCGGATCAGGTGGGCATTCTCTGCTGTGCATCAGCAGCCACTCAAATGGGACAGACTCCAAAGTTGGCTGGGCTTCATTTCCCCTCTCCATTCAATTCTTTAAAGTCCTGGGTTATTAACTATCAACAGAAACGTGAGCCATGCCAGTGCATGCTCCCGACTTCCTGCCAGCTCCCCATGCTCTACTGAGCTTCGGAACAGTGTCTCTCTCCTCCTCCTGGCTTTACCTCCTGAGCTCCAGGGCCCCACCCATAGCACTCAGATCATTTTTCATTTATGAGTGCATCCAGCTAAACCGTGTTTGTAAGAGAATTAGCCAAGCCTTGCTCTGCAAGATTACTGGAACCATGCTGCTAAAAATTGCTTTAATTTACCACGAGTACAGGGGGGAAATCATATCCTGGCAGAAGCCATCCACTGCTTCCTCCAGCACGTAGCTGCAGGTCAGCTCCTCTGTTTGCAAAGGATGTACACCTTGGTGATGGAATCAAAGAGCTTCGTTTTGCCGGAACATCAGCACAGCCCACTCCCATGCACTGAGCATTTCAGGTATGAGCCAACACTAGACTCCAAAAATGCAATGCTTGGATGATTGGTCAAGAAACTTTCTATCTGGTGACCTAACTTCACAGTGAATCAAATACATCATGCACTTACTAAATGGTCAGATTTTTTTATTGCATTCAAATGGGTACAAAAATTGGGAACTTTCAATGATTTTTTTTTTTTAAAGAAATCCATTGGTAAGTAAAGGCTATTTGTCATGATGACCCCAAATCCACAACTTTCCTATCCAACAAAGCTCTCATCCTCTGTCACAGACTACAACTAGCAAAAACAGCATCAGCCAGTCTTTGAAAATACTTACCCCTGCTAGGATGTCAGCAACTACAAAGATGATTGGATTTTACTCTTTAAGATTTGATCAGAAAATGGAACTCTAAAAAATAGGCTTCCACGGGGTCTTAAAAGCTTGCATGAGGACATTCAAGGCACAACAATTGGTCTCTATATGCCTGGAGCAACAGAGGAAGAAAGTGAGTCAGGAATAGGAGAAGGAAATGGAACGT
This sequence comes from Trichechus manatus latirostris, assembly GCF_000243295.1. Classification (NCBI taxonomy): domain Eukaryota; kingdom Metazoa; phylum Chordata; class Mammalia; order Sirenia; family Trichechidae; genus Trichechus; species Trichechus manatus. The sequence goes on along the minus strand of NW_004444071.1, from coordinate 3,033,081 downwards.
GTGGCTAATTGTCTCCATGAATAACTGCCTCCCTTGCTATGAGACCAGAAGAACTGGGTGGTGCCTGGCTCTCATTACTGGACATTTTGATTAAGATATACAGAAGAATTCTGATCAAAAGGAAGAAAATACAGAACAAAATTTCAAATTCTCCTGGAACCCAGACTTTCTGGAGCCATTAGGGTGGATGAACCCCCAAAACTATTGCCCTGAGACAATCATTAAACCTTAAACCAAAAATATCCCCTGAAGTCTTCTTTAAACCAAACAACAGTTTACCTTAATTAGTAAAAAAATAAAAAAAAAAAGTCTGTCTTGAGCATTGTGCTTTTTCAAAGAACTATCTGTATGGGATCAAACTGACAACAGCAACTCAAAAGAGTAGGTAGAAAACTTAGGAGGCAGTGAGTTTATGTTAACGGGGAAGGAACAATAACAGGAAAAGGACGGTGAGAATGGCTGCAGAACTTGAATAGAATCAATGTCACTGAATTGTACATGTAGAAACTGTTGAATTGGTGTATGTTTTGCTGTGTATACTCTTAACAACAACATAAAATAAAACCAATTAAAAAAAAAAAGACTTCCAAAAGCCAACATACATCTATTGTGGCTTCTACTATGTGTAAAATTTGCCTTACAAAAAGCGTTTTCCATGACCCATCAACCAGAGACATAGGTCCCAAAAACCATGGCCTTCACTGTATGCATGAAAATTTACATGGATTATTTAAATGGAAATTGTGCCTTGCTATTAAAATACTGGCGAAGTCTTTTAGCAACTATACTTGTCAGGAATAAAACAGGAACAAACATCCTCTACTTACTTGCGGCCATTCTCAAATCGTGCTTCCAGAAGTCCCAGAAGGGTTATTAGGCGTTTAGATAGGTATTTGTCTTTTTTAGTCAATTTATTTATTTTAGATTTTTATTGAATATGCATTTTCCCCCCATGAACCCTATATTATTATAATCTAAACTCAATCACCATGAGAAATTCTCCAAGTTTTGGAATTATTAAAAAATTTCTCCTACATTAGAAAAATGATGAATTAGTATCAGGACTTAAAGAAAGACTTTTTTTTAAATTAAAGTGTTAATATGTTCCCTTAAAAAAAATGTTATAGATTTTCACATGTGCTCCAGGTAGATTCTAGGCCTCCTAACACCCCAAAACAACATCCTTGGAAAATACAGGTGATTCGCCTTTTACAGATGAGACAAAGAAAAGCAAGACACAAAGTCCCTGGTATATACGATGTTTCACTGGTAGGGCGGAAAGGGAACCAACAGGAGGAGTAGTACCAAGTCTCCAAACCCAAGCAGGAAATAGTAGATTAGTACAAATTTTCATGTGCAGTCCAGAGGCCTGAAAGGTGACTGTGTGTAACCTCCTGGAACTTACTGGCTCAGTTCAACGAAGAGTGGACTCCTGTTCTGAGCTAAAGCTAGGAAGGGAAGTCTGTTATTTAATGTTTTTTAAGAAGTGGAAAAAAAGAGGTTAACATTTTCTTGGCCCATCACCAAACTACAGTCCTAATCAGAGGTAAAATTTACCTACAGAATAATCCTTCAAGCATTAGTTTGTGACATCTCCCAAAAATCTATAGTGGAACCAGTTATTCTACCTCTCTTTGTCCCTTTCAACAAAGGGTGTATAACATATAACGTATAGTTTAGCTTCAAAGGGAACTGCTGCTACATTTACTCATAAAACTAGTAGGCAGCATGTACTACAACACAGCAAGTACATGAATCATTAGGAAAATTTAACCACTTAAGGCTTCCAGAAAGATTATTTTTGCTCAGTTGTCCCTGATATGAGTCTCGTGCAATGCCTCCTCTAGCCCACCTTGGTTTCTGGGCTAAGAGACTACTGGGTCCTTACCCTCCATGACCTACGAGTATGCCTAGGAGGACTCTAAGTGTCATTTAGTTTTACCTTCTCAATGTGCTGATGTGGAAACATCACAGAGGTGAAGAAACTTGCCAAGGTCACCTGGCACATTACTGAAAATACTGAGATTAGAACATAAATCTTCCTGATTTAAATTACAAGATGGTGCTAGGTGCACAAGATGTGGATCTTCATAGAGAAGAACTAAAGGCAGGGACTCAGTAACGACTCTTCAGCTGGTCACAAAGCCTGGCCTAGACATTCACCTAAGACTACCATGAGCAAATGCAGAAGGGTAACAAACAAAGGAAGTATCACCAGGGTAGGTAGCGAAAGAGCAATTCTAGCAATCCCTAAAAGAGAAGGGGATCTACAATACCACAAAAGCCAGTGGGACCTGAATTTTCTTTACAATTTCCCTTTGGCCAGTTCTATGGGCCTCATACTTCATATTGCTGAAGTCCAAAGTGATAAGACAACCACTTGCCAAATAAAATTCATAAATGACCTAGTGATACAGGGTTGCTATGAGTAGGAATCGACTTAATGGCTCTGGGTTTTTAAAGCTTCGGAAGACTGAAGAATTGCTGCCTTTGAATCATGGTGTTGGCAAAGAACACTGAATATACCATGGACTGCCAGAAGAACAAACAAATCTGTCTTGGAAGAAGTACAGCCAGAACGTTCCTTAGAAGAGAGGATGGTGAGACTTTGTTTCACGTACTTTGGACATGTTATCAGAAGGGACTAGTCCCTGGAGAAGGACATTATGGTTGGTAAAATAGAGAAGGAGCGAAAAAGAGGAAGACTCTCAACAAGACAGACTGACACAATGGCTGCTGCAACGGGCTCAAACATGGCAACAATTGTGAGGATGGTGCAGTATTAAGCAGCGTTTCTTTCTGTTGTACACACGGTTGCTGAGTTGGAATCGACTTGACGGCACCTAACAACACAACAAAGCTTCTCTTTCCCCTTTCTCCATGCTCCAGTCAAAAATATCTCCCAGAAAGGTATGACAGCAAACAAGGTGCTCAGTTTGTTTCCACATTCTGTGATGGAAGGTGATGTCAAGGCTGATGGGGAAACAACCTGCAGCTTGTGCAGGCAGAGAGAGACCTGGCCTGTCTTGGAGAAGCTGCTCACTTCCACTTCTGCCATCAAGGCAGACGGATCTAGAGAAAGTTCTAGGCAGCTACAGTCCTTTTTTACCCTCTATAAAGCTCTCTTAGAACTCACACACCCCGTTGTCTCACTGAATTCTGCAGCATATACTGATGCCATTCATGTTTCCTGGGTCCTTAATTATATACACAATGGGGATATTGGTGGTTCAGCAGTAGAATTATCGCCTTCCATGTGGGAGACCTAGGTTTGCTTCCCAGCCAATGCACCTCAAGCACAGCCACCACCCGCTCTCAGTGGAGACTTGTGTGTTGCTATGATGTTGAACAGGTTTTAGCAGAGCTTCCAGACTAAGATGGACTAGGAAGAAAAGCCTGGCCATCTACTTCTGAAAATCAGCCAATGAAAGCCTTATGGATCACAATGGTCTGATCATAAGGATGACATAGTACCAGGCAGTGTTTTATTCATTGAGTCAGGGGCCAACTCGACAGAAGCTAACAACAATTGTATACAGACCTACTTCGTAGTTGTTGAATCTGTCCAATTAGACCATAAGCCTTTGTTTCAAAGAGCTTTCTCCAGCTCTCTGATCAGCGATTCCCAGTCTCCATCTCTGACTGCCCTCCTTCTTCCCAGACAAGTTCCAGAGGAGCATCAGCATCTCTCTCTCTCTCTGTCTTTCTCATTCTTTCTTCCTCTTCCTCCTCCTCTCACTGGTCATCCCCTCTACTTCCACAGCTACAACCACCAAGTAAGAGGCACCAACCCCTCAATCTCCAACTCTCGTCTGAGCTTCAGACCCAGTTCTCCGCCTGCCTCCTGCCCATCTCCAGCTGGCTGCCTGCAGGCACCTCAAACTCAGCATGCCCTAAAATAAAACTCATTATCCTCTCCCTCAAACTGGTTCCTTCTCCTATTTTTCCTCTATCAATTAATGTAACTCCCCAATCTCCATGCACAATGAGTCACGCTTGACTCCTGTCTCTCCTTCACACTGGTTTGTTGGGCCCTGTCAATTCTCCTTAAATCTCTCTCATCTGCCCCCTCTCCCATATTCTGTCACATTTTAGGGCCTTGATTCCAACCTGTTCTCTCCTTCTCAGTTGTCTACCCTTCCACTGTACCTTGCACACAGTTATCTGATGGCAAATGCATAAGATCTGCTTAAAATACTCTAATCCATTTTCATTGCCCAAAGGAAAAAGTCTAAACTCCTTTGGATGGTATTTAAACTACTCTAGATCTAGCTCCTAAACCCTTAGAAGTGAGGATGGTTGCACTTCATCTCACATGGTTTGGATATGTTACCAGGACGGACCAATCTTTGGAGAAGGACATCATGCTTGGTAAAGTAGAGGGTCATCGAAAAAGAGGAAGACCCTCAATGAGAAGGATTGACACAGTGGCTGCAACAATAGGCTCAAACATAGCAACGATTGTGGGGATGGAGCAGGATCAGGCAGCATTTCGTTCTGTTGTACATAGGGTTGCTATGAGCTGGAACTAACTAGATGGCACCTAACAACCACAACAGATCTATCCCCCATGCTGCATCATGAAGTCTACACACGACACTTCTTTTTCATGTATCTATGCTTTCACACTACCACCCATCTATCAGTTTGTCATACTGAGGCAACTTGCATTTTGGTATGATGCTAGAAGCTATGCCATCAGTATTTCAAATATCAGCAGGGTCACCTGAAAAAGAGGAAGACCCTCAATGAAAAGGATTGACAAAGTGGCTGCAACACTGGGCTCAAACATAGCAATAATTGTGAGGACGGTGCAGGACCCAGTAACGTTTTGTTCTGTTGTACATGGGGTCGCCATGAGTGGGAGCTGACTTCATGGCAGCTAACAACAACATGTTTTCATATGCCAGGAGTTCTCAGCCGGGGAATATTTTACCCCACCCTTTCCCAGAGGATATTTAGCAATGCCTGCACACATTAAGGGCTGTCACAACTCGGGGAGGGTGCTACTGGCATCTAGTTGAGTAGAAGCTAGGGATGCTGCTAAACATCCTAAAATGCATAGAAAAGCCTCCCTTCCCTATCAAAGGATTATCTGGCCTAAAATGCCAATAGCGCTGAAGTTCCCCTCAGTCTGAAATGCCCTTTCACCTTTGTGTCCCAGCATGGTTTCACTATTCCTGCCCTGGCAGTCAGTCAGCCAGCTTAGAGAAACAGTTAAGAGCTCAGTCTTTGGTGTACAAAATATTTGAATTTGAATTCTGGCTCCATTATTGTTGTTGTGGTTAGATGCCACTGAGTCAATTTCAACTCATAGCGACCCCATGTGACTGAGCAGAATTGTCCCACAGGGTTTCCTAAGCTGTAATCTTTACAGCAGCAGATCGCCAGGTCTTTCTCCTGCGGAGCTGCAAGGTGGGTTCAAACCACCAACCTTTCAGTTAACAGCCTATTGCTTAACTGTTGCACCACCAGGGCTCCTCATTAGCCATATCTTATCTTTCCGTGCTGCAATTCTGTCATCTGAAAAAGAGGTGATACTGTATCTACCTCATCGTGTGGATTAAGTGAGATAAAGTATGCAGAAAAACTTCCTACAGTGCCCGGCATGTGTCGCTATGATTGCTGCAGGCATTCATATAGCATGCAAGATTGTACTGTATTTATTTTTACCATGATGGCTTCCCACTCTAAGGCTGTAAGGATAAACGTTGACCACCACCCTCCACCATTTACCATCAAGCCGATGCCAATTCATGGCAACCCCATGTGTGTCAGAGTAGAACTGTGCTCCATAGGTAGGGTTTTCAATGGCTGATTTTTTGGAAATAGATTGCCAGGCCTTTCTTCCCAGGGGCCTCTGGGTGGACTCGAACCTCCAATCTTTTGGTTAGCATCTGAGTGTGTTAACCGTTTGCATATATGTTGACAGGGTACAGATAATGAAGTAAATGAGAGAAGCACATTAGGTGAATGCAATATGGGGGTGTTGCAGATTGGAGCTGGCACACCCAACCTAAGAGCATTCAGATCCAAAATTCCAGAGAACTGAGCTGGTGGACAGGTCTGCAGCTTCTGTGAGGCTTCAGAGCAGGGGTGGGGATTATTTCATCCCTGGCACTTGTTTCACTGGAAGCACTGGATCAGTATTTATTGAAAAGTTCCCTGTTATATCTCCCTCCGAGCCCAGCATACACCTAAATTCAAGTAAATAAATCATAAAAGAGGACAAAACTCCCTTCATCTTAGATCCTCAGTTTAGTTTCACTATCATTTGGATTTCTTTTCAGGGGTTGTTGTTTTTTTGTAATCTTTCTAATGACAATCTAGTTCTTCCAAAAATATGTTCTACCAAATACCAGTTTGGGGAGCGGCTCTATGGAAAAAGGACTCCATGGTCAAATAAGTTTGAGAAATGTCGCATACTAACTCTCCTTCTGAATGTTGTTGTTAGGTGCTGTTGAGACAATTTCATCTCATAGCAACTCCATGTGACAGAGCAGAATTGTCCCATAGGGTCTTCTAGACTGTCATCTTTATGGGAGCAGATTGCCAGGTCTCTCTCCCAAACAGCCTCTGGGTAGGTTCGAACTGTTAACCTTTTGGTTAGCAGCCAAGTACTTAACCACTGAACCACCAGGGCTCCTTCTCCCTCTAACTGGTATGTCCAAATCTTACTTTATCAAGAAGCCTCCCATTCCTTTTTATAATGTCACCTATTAATATTCATGGAACAAGTGTTTTGAGGACAGTGGGAAATACTCTCAAGCATTCTCCTTGGCCATCTGATTTCTTCTCCCTTCAGTCTAGGGCACTTTTTTGGTTTAAACTTCCATTTGCGCTAGAAAAGTTCTAGCTCTTTCTAACTCTGTCCCCATCCCTCAGGCAGGGTTCTTTCTCTCCTCAAATATTTTCATCCCCATATCTTATCTCTACATCTAAATAAACATGGACACTTTGAAACTGTCCAGTTTTCTTCAAGAAGGAGCCATCTTGAGAAGAGATGGACTGACGCAGTGAGGGTTACACTTCGGTACGGGGAGCAATGTAATAGGAAGTGCACATTGGTGTGCCTCAAAGACTGGGTCTTGGCCAAGGATACATGCCTCTTGAGGGTCACTGGTCACCTCTGGCCAGCTTTACAGAATCAAGGCCCATTCACAACAGTTAAGTCCGTCCTTTCAAAAGGATACGTACATTTCTTCTGGATTTAGATGGAGAAAAGAGCCAATCACTTTTGGATCAGGAAATTCTAACTTCAAAGGAGTGGAAGGTCTTTGAAAGACCTTTTAAATTCTAATTTGAAAGAAGAAGGTAATTTTGAAGCTTTGGGTCCAGTTTATTTTCTTAAGGAGTCTGGTATTATTTTTGCTATTTAGGTTGCGAAGGCTCTTTTAAGCTTTTCCCCATTGGTGGTGAAAATTTAAACTTTAATTGGTCAATGCCAGGAAGACCACATGTTCTTTGAGAGTTGAGAGCAAACCAAGGAGACTTCACCCTAGTGCCCACCCTCCTCCAAGGTATTAGAAGCTTCATGCTTTGGCTGCTGTTCTTATTGCCAGATTTTGTATTGTTAGAGTCCAGCCAAGCACGTTCTTGTGTCTTTTGTTTTTAAACTGTTTTAGATAACGTTTAAGACCTGGAAGTCACCATTGCCTGATTCCCATGGGAAACCTCCTCTGATTATTTAGAGAAATTCTTCTTGTGGGAAAAAGGAGAAAACAAATAACTGATTGTTTACAGGCTCATAGAAAGAGATTTTCATGTGAGACCCAACTTCCTCGCCAATGCTTCTGAAAGGTGTGGATTTGTGTAAGACCAGTTCCTGCCACCACAGAACCAAATGTGATTCCAAGAGGAGATTCTTCGTGGTAAAGATGAGAATACATTGAAAGAACAGCTCTGAATTCAAACACGTCATTGAGCGTAATGTGGTCTTCCCCACTTGAACAAGAAAGACTGTAGTAATTTTTAATCCTAATGTAGACTTGTTAAGTTTAGGCGACTGAACTTTATTTTCAGAGGAATCATTTTGAGATCTGGAAATTACAGACTGAGCATCACAGGGAAGAAAATGTGGTCACTGTTAAGCTTACAGAGGAGCATAAGGAGACAGCAAGGGAAGAGGGGTGACTGGTCACAGAAACGATGTCAGAAAAACAACATATTTCCAAGTTCACAGAAGTTTCACCAGCCCTTCCAAAATGCACTTGCAGCTGAGTCACTCAGTGGCCACTCTACAGTTGTCTGAAGAAACACAGGGCCAGGGAATCCCCTTGACGTTTCCCCTTTAATACCCTGGCAACAGTTGAGGTTTAAGCTCTTGCTCCTGCTGCCTGGGAAAAACGCCCTGGGACTCTGTTGCCTGCTCTGACCCTTCTGGTATGTACTTCTGGCAGGAATTGGAGTTAAACTATTCACCTAAAAAAATTTTTTTTATTGTGCTTTAGGTGAAGATTTATAGAGCAAAACAGCTTCCCATTCATCGATTTGTACATAGAATGTTCTAAGACATTGGTGGCAGTGCCCTCAATGTGTCAGCACTCTCCCCATTTCCGCCCTGGGGTCCCCATTACCCACCCCTTCCTGCCTTCTTATCTTTGCTTTTGGGCAGATTTTGCCCTTTTGGTCTCATATAGTTAACTGTTCTAAGAAGCTCGTTTGTCTCTGGTGTTACTGTTTATTTTGCAGGCCTGTCTATTGTTTGGCCGAAAGGCAGTCTCCCGGGAATGGCTTTAGTTCCATGTTAGAAGTGTTTCTTAGGGCCATAGTCTCAGGGGTTCCTCCAGTCTCTATCAGACCATTAAGTCTGGTCTTTTTTATGGATCTGATTTTTGTACCACATTTCTCTCTCACTTTGCCCAGGACCCTCTATTGTGATCCCAGTCAGAGCCGTTGTCTATGTACTTTTAAGAGGGGGAGGAGCCCTGGTGATGCAGTGGTTAAGTGCTTGGCTGCTAACCTAAAGGTCTCCGCTCCAACCCATCAGCCGCTCTCTGTGGGAGAAAGATGTGGCAGTCTGCTTCTGTAAAGACTGTAGCATTGGAAACTCTGTGGGGGCAGTTCTACTGCGAGTCAGAATAGACTTGGTGGCAACAGGTTTGGGTTTTTTTTTTCCTACCCTCCAAAACCCCTACTAAACTTGTTGCTGTTCAGTGGATTCCGACTCATACTGACCTTATAGTGGGGTCACTATGGTGTAATTAAACATCCACATGGCCTCAAGGTTCTGAAAACCAATGAGTGCCAACACTTTCACTATTTGATGACATCAATATAGTAAAAATAAAATATAAAGGATTGGAGTTTCCAAATCCTTCCCACCACTTTTTGTTTCCTTGTAGGGGGTCTTAATGAAACTGTGGTTGTGGCCTTTGTTATGATTGCCCAGTTCATATGCTCTGAGTATTGTGGGCAGCTCACTGATCCAAGTCTGGCTGGCAGCGGTCCTTTCAGGATGCCTGTTTAACAAGCCTGCCATTTGACACATTCTGCTCCGGAGGTGCCAAGTCAGGTGGGCTGGGTTAGAATGCAATTGTCTGCAGGTGCAGCAGCCATGAGACGTAGCCCACTTTCCTTTTATCTATGAGGGGGAGAAGCTGGAATTGTGGGAGATGCCAAAGCTGAGAAACAGCCTCCAAGGCTTTACTTAAGACCCACTTCTTTTGAAAAGTCGCTCCTGATTACCCTAGCCTGTGGTGACACCTCCCTGTGGAAATCCTATATATAGCCCTTTCTGCCTTTATCCATCATTTCACATTTAGCACATGTTGCCTTGTATTGGTGGGAAGCTTTTCAGATATATAGTGACTCGGCTGCCCAGCAAGTTTGCACACCACAAGTACTCAGAGGAGACCCTCATTAGCTATCTGTTTGAGTCTGGTCTTGAGAAGTGGCCAGTCTTATGGAATCAACAGGACCACATACTGAAGCTTTGGGGAATGTCTGTAGGGGTGCTCAAAAAAGAGAGCTCTTAGAGAACCCAGGGCCTCGAGAGGCATGAGAGAGGTCAGGCTGAAGGTTACCAGTGACCTTGGCTAAGGAAAGTACTTGTTCCCTCTGTCCAGCTGAATGTGAGTTACCGCCAGCTCTCAAAGCCTGGTCCATTGGCAGGGCTTCGAACTGGTTCTTTCTGGTTAGACCCCCTGATGAGAATTTGCATTTCTAACCCAGATATACTGAATCTGAATCTACATTTTTAACAAGATCCCCCAGGTGATTCTTATGAACATATACACAAGATCTTATTAAAATGTAGATTCTGATTCAGTATATCTGGAGTGGAAATGCAGATACTCAGCAGGGGGTCAAACTGGAAAGAACCAGTTTGAAGCCCTGGTCCATGGGGATCCTCAAGTCTGTGGGAGGATTCCTGGGAGGGAGTTCAAGTTGTGGTGGGACTGAATTTAGTTTCCAAAACCAAAAATGCCTCTATTTCTATGAAGAGGGACCACCCCTACAATTCCAAGAATCAACTGGACTGACAAGCCAGGCTGGAAAGCGGGGACTCAGGCATTTATCTCATGACTGAGAAGACTGGGTCATTAAGTCTAAGCAGTTTGTACTTAGCTTGGGGCCATGGAGACGCAAAAGCCTTGAAGTGCAGGCTCGGCCACAGGCTGGTGCAGTATCCTCTGGTGGAATATGTCACATGCACATTTATAGTGTAAATGATACACTCCGAGGTACCTATGGTCAGACTTGACTCTCCAACCTTTCGGTTAGCAGTTCAGCACCACCCAGGGACTCATTTGCTAAAACAGATGATCATGTTTTAGATCACCTCAATGCTGGCCATATAATACGCATTTGGTAAATGATGATTACGGGGCTCCTGCATAAAACCTCCTCACCCCACCCCTATTTCTTAACATCTGAGTTTCCTCTCTGCTGTTTTGGCTTATTTAGATCACTAACCAAATTACACATGGCTTTTCTTGCTTCCAAAAGTTCCTGGCTTAACTGAAAGTGACAAAGGGGAAGCTGGGAAACGAAAACAGAGTGTTCGGTGAACGGCGGTGTTAAAGACTCAGAAGTCAGCACTGTGCATTTCCCAAAGGCGCTGCCAGCTCCAATCAGGCCACTGGGTCGTTGACAACAGGAGGAAAGAGAGGTACACGCATGCCTAGGGTTCTCCCTGAAAAGCCATATAAAACACCCATACAGAGCTCCATGGAAAAACATCCTAGTCTGCTAATGGCTACTTTTCTCATCTTTCTGGGTAAATGCTCAACAAGTCAGACATAGGCAGGCCAAGTGGCAAATGTCCCACTGTGCCCTTATCCCATTCCCAAGACGCCAAGATTATTATCTATTATATTTTCCAAATTATTTCCTGCTAGGTTAGAGCCCTGGTGGTGTAGTGGTTAAGAGCTCTGCTGCTAACCAAAAAGTTAGCAGTACGAATCCACCAGCCACTCCCTGGAAACCCTACCTATGGGGCAGTCCTACTTTGTCCTACAGGGCTGCTATGAGTCAGAATCAACTTGACGGCAATGGGTACAGGTAGGTTAGAGACAAGCCAGGTCTTATTTTCTTTTCTTACTGATAAAGAAATGGAAGCATAAAGACGTGCAATGACTAAGGGTTACCCTAAAAATCAGAGGAGAAGCCTAGATTAGCATTATTAGCTCTGTCTAAGCTTATTGTAGGAGTCCCCAGGTGGTGCAAATGTTTAACATGCTCAGCTGCTAACTGAAAGGTTGGAGGTTTGAGTACACCCAGAGGCACCTCAGAGGAAAGGCCTGGTGATCTATCTCCAAATAATCAGCCATTGGAAATCATACGAAGCATAGTTCTACTCTGAAACACATGGCATTGCCATAAATTGGAATTGCCTTGATGGCAACTAGTTTAAGGCTATTTGAAAAGAAAGATTATCTCGGAGAGACTCAGAAACCCCAGAAGAAGCCACACAACCATGGGTGTCTTGCTTGGTCCTTTCCATATGCTGACTATAGTACACCTCAGGAAAGAATTCTGAAATATCCAGAATGATGCCCAGGAAAGACTTCTAGATGGTTCTCTCCCTATCTTAACTTCACCATACCGTGAGCTCTGTGTGCTCACCCTGGCTGGTTCTATGTCACATGTAGGGGGCTGACATTTCCAACTGAACATGGCAGTGACCTGTCATTGCCTCAACACCTCTCCTTCCCCCAAGGTACTCCCATCGGCTGCATGGGCACTTCCACTCCAAGTTCTTGGAAATCCTCGTGGAGTTTCTTTTTTCTTTTTATATATCCTCCAGTGGAAAGGGATTTTTTTTTTTAAATATATAATTTTTGGTGAAAATATACACAACAAAACTTACACTATTCAACAATTTCTACATGTATAATTCAGTGACATTGGTTACATTCTTCAAGCTGTGCCACCTTTCTGGACAACTATTTCCAAACTATTGCACCATCATCAACTCAAAATCATTGTCCCCCTAAGCTTCTCATCTAACCTTTCAAATTGCTATTGTCAATTTAATCACATATAGATAATTCTTTAAAGAGTATAATGCTTAATGCATGGGTTCTTTGGTAATTAGGCTAAACTATTATTTGGTTTAAAGATGACTTTAGAGGATAGTTTTGGTTTAAGGTTTAAAGATTTCTTCTGGGTAATAGTTTCGTGGGAGCAGGGGAGGGTCATCTAGTCTCAATGGCACTGGAAAGTCTGGATTTCATGAAAATTTGAAATTCTGTGAAAGGAATCCTATTTTTTTATTTCCTTCTCAGTTCTCCTTGGCCACAGGTTTACAGTATTCTCTATGGGCAGGTATCAAATGTTATAACCATGCCAATTCTGTGGTTCTCAAGATTTCTATGGATCAAGTACGAAATCCCGACCATGGTCACCAAGCCCTTCCACTAGCTGACTCCAACTTCCATCCCAGCTCCACCTACTTTCCTCATCCTTCACAGCAGGCTGCTGTCTCCCCATCCTCACCCAAATGGCAGTGCCCATCTTCATCAACCTCCTCTCTCCCATGCCAGCCATACTGAGTCCCATGGTCTGAAACAGCACTACTGAGTTTATAAACAGCTACACACACTCTGTGCCTGCCACATGACTATCAACACAAGGCCCTCAGTAAATACTGACAGATACTGACAGGAAGCTCATGTTGTTGTTAGGTGCCTTGGAGTCGACTCCAATTTATGGCAACCTTCTGTACAACAGAACGAAACATTGCCTGGTCCTGCATTATCCTCACAATCACCAGGATGTTCAAGTCCATTGTTGCAGCTACTGTGCCAATCCATCTCACCAAAGGTCACTCTTACCCTCATTGGCCCTCTACTTCACCAAACATAATATTCTTTTCTAGCAGCTGATCCCTCCTAATGACGTGCCTCTGGTGGCATAGTGGTTAGAAGAGCTATGGCTGCTAACCAAAAGGTCGGCAGTTCGAGTCCACCAGGCACTCCTTGGAACTCTATGGGGCAGTTCTGCTCTGTCCTATAGAGTCGCTATGAGTCGGAATCGATTTGACAGCAATGGGTTTTGTTTTTTTTTTTTTAAATGACGTGTCCAAAACAAACAACTCAGACAATGTTCTATTGTGATCCATAAGGTTTTCACTGGCTAATTTTCAGAAGTAGACTGACAGGCCTTTCTTCCTAGTCTGCCTTAGTCTAAAAACTCTGCTGAAACTTGTCCACCATAAGTAACCCGGCTGGTATTTGAAATATCAGTGGTATAGCTTCCCGTATCAGTCACAGCAATATGCAAGCCACCACAGTAGAACAAACTGACAGGTGGTGGGTGTATATGTGTATGTTGCAGAGGCAAAAGTACATGTCCACTACACTGAATGGAATGCTCTCTCCCAGGAACAACTGGGCAAGTGCCTTCTACACTAGCACTTTGCAGATTATAAGGTCTCCAAAGAGTTATAACCAGGGAACACCCAGGGATCTTTGAAGAAAACAACATGTACAGGTCACAGTCTTCCCAAACTGACTCTCAAACCATGGCCAGACCAGTCTAAAAACAGATGCACCTGAATTAGGCATCAGAAGGCACAAACATGCCGCACCTAGGTCACATGGGCTTGCTTGCTGGGCTGGGGCAGCCAGTGTCCTGATTATGAGGTAACACAAAGATGGCACAGGTGGACTTGTTCACCTCTTGCTCAAAGGCAAGCAGGGACCCAGTGGGAATAGAAAGCTGGTCTCTTCTCTCCACCTGAGTGAGGACACACAAAAGCACTCTCCTTGGAAGGAGGGAGCCCATTCCATACAACTGCCACCTGAGCGGAGGAGCCAACCCTTGGACACAGTGCACAGTCTTTGCAACCACCCTGCAAACATGGCCACCACTGCCCTGTGTGAAAGTGGACCATTATGGAGGCTTTTCATTTTGTAAATACAGTGTTCTGCATCTAGCAAATGTCCAGGAAAACACTTAAAATAAAATGGAAAAATAAATTCTAGCATAAATTAAAAAAAAACAAAACAGTTGTTTGCCTTCCAAGGATTCAGTCTTCAGACTTCACGAGCACTTGCAGCCAGGAGGAGGACCTATGGGGTCCCATGCCCCCGCATTCTCTCTCCCCAGTGCCCCACCCAACACACGTGCATTTAGACTGCCTGCAGTCCCTGCAAAACGACGTCCAATAAATTCTCCTTAAAAACAAAAGGCTTCGAGTAAAGGGTTTCCCAACAAAGCCCTGGTCTGAAGGTGCCCCATCAAAAGGAAATTTTCCCTGCTGACAAAATGAAAACAGGACTGTCTACTACTGTTCCTTTAATCTGTTTTTCAAAAACATGTCTGAGAAGAATAATATTTGTCTCTACACCAGGTAAGTGTTGAAACAAAATAAATCAACACACACACATACATACACAACCAGATCAGAACCCCCTTTTTCTCAGATCCTCAGCCCCAGGGTCTTTGAAACCCTCCGGCCCATACATAGTAAATGGTGCGCTCACAAACCTTCAGGGTGTTTTCAGCCAAACTGAGAAATGCCCTTGTCTCTTGGGGGAGAGAGCAGGGCTTTCTTCAGAGTTTGCCTGCCTCCAGGCTGAAATAGCTGGAAACAAGATGCAGATAAAGATGGTTCTCTTGGCTACGAGCCCAGAGAACAAGGAGCAAGGACTATAGGAGAGCCCTGACTTCAGGGTTTCTTGTCTCTGTACTGTGGGGACCACCACCCAGCACAGGTGGCTCTGTGGCTGGTGAGCTGGAGAGTGTGAGCAACACCTAGGGGAGGCCATGGGATTGAACTGGATTCCCCCAGTAAGGGTCTAGTGCAGATGGCATAAAAACCAGTTGCTTTCTAATAGATTCTTACTCATGGTAGCCCCGTGTGTATCGTAGTCATACTGCATGCCATAGGTTTTCAATGGCTTGATTTTTCGGAAGTAGGTTATCAGGCCTTTCTTCACAGTCCATCTTAGTCAGGAAGCTCTGCTGAAATCTGGTCAGCATCATAACAACACTCAAGTATCTACTGACAGACAGGTGGTGGCTGCACTTGAGGGGCACTGGCCGGCAATCAAACCTGGGTCTCCCTCATGGAAGAGAAAATTCTACCACTGAACTTCCACTGCCTATCCTCCCCTGTAGATGGTATAAAACCCATTGCCATCGAATCGATTTCGACTCATAGCGACCCTACAGGACAGAGTAGAACTGTCCAATAGGGTTTCCAAGGAGCACTTGATGGATTTGAGCTGCCGACCTTTTGTTTAGCAGCCCAACACTTAACCACTGTGCCACCAGGCCTCCACAGACAGTAGAGACTCATTATTTTCTTTGCCTGGATTTGAAATCTGCAATCTAATAAAATCTGGTCATTTCAAGTAAGAGATGTTTCTTCAACCAGAAGGGCGGCAGCCATTTGTTCCCCAGTATTTCTTTGTATCACTATGCAGTTCTGGGAACACAGGAAACACCCAACAGACCTTTTTTTTGAGAAAGTAAAGGTGTTCACTCCCAGAGCTTCTGAGATAGGAATTCATCTCCAAAATTTAGCCTCTCCTTGAGGTTTTCACCACTTCAGGTTTTCTCTATGGCCTACATTTTGCTGAACTCTAAGTCTGTATCTGCTAATCCCTGCCAGGCTTGCTGTAAATATTTCATGCTGACCCCACCTCCCTTACAAGTACATGTCAGAATTATTGAGGCTGCTAGCCTGAATTCACGTTTGCTTCACCAGCTTTTTACGTCAATCTCGTGTTACGAAGAGGCCCCGTACGTAGTATGGCCTCGATTTCAACTGAACCCCAGCTCAGCTTCTTCATCTAAGAAGATGGGATGAGCAATGGCACCAGGTTTCCTAGAGTTACTGGGTTCAGAGCTAGTCAGAGCATCAGTCTCTGCAAACACTACAGTTTTTTCTCTTCTCTTTCTCCCTTTTCCATTTGTCCTCTGAAAGTTCCAGAGTTGTCCCGAGACACACACCACCTACTCATTCAATTTTCCTTTTCAAAATGATCCTTGTGTTATGAGTAGAATCATTAGTATGAATCACTGGGAAGAACAATGCAATAAACTTTTGTTACGAGTAATTTTAATGAAACAAAACAAAACTCCAAGTTTTTAATGTTTTGAAGCTTTGTGAGCCCATGCCACTTGAAACAAGAATTTTCCTAGCTTTTCAATCCTGGGGTCATGTGGCCTTGGAGAAGTTCACCGAGGCACTTTGTGGTTGGGTTGGTAGCCACAGCAGAGTTACAGACATTGCTGTTCATGTCACTGAGATGCAGGAAGTGACAGCTGGTTCCAGCTCTCAGCAGTGGGGAGAGAAACCTGGGGGTGGGGAAGGAGAACGACCCAATTAAAATGCAAATGATTTTTATGCTTATTGCTGCTAAATGAACTCAGAAGGAAAACTATATTTTGCAAGCCCCTGGCAAAAACTCACCAAAAAACCCATTGCCATCGAGTCAATCCCGACTCATAGCCACCCTATAGGACAGAGTAGAACTGCCCCATGGGGTTTCCAAGGAGCGCCTGGTGGATTTGAACTGCTGACCTTTTGGTCTGCAGGGAGTTCTTAACCACTACACTACCAGGGTTTCCCGGCAAAGACTCTAGATGACCAGAAAAAATACAAACTAAGATGACACAACCTTGTTTGCTGAAAGTGAAGAGAACTTGAAGACTTACCAAGGAAGATCAAGGACTACAGCCTTCAGTATGGTTTACACCTCAACATAAAACAAAAAATCCTCACAACTGCACCAATAAGGAACATCATGATAAACAAGAAAATATTGAGGATGTCAAGGATTTCATTTTACTTGGATCCACAATCAATTCTCATGGAAGCAGCAGTCAAGAAATCAAATGATGTATTGTATTGGGCAAATCTGTTAGTGTTAGAAAGCAAAGATGTCACTTTGAGGACTAAAGTTTAAGGTTTAAAGATTTTCAATTGCCTCATACGCAGGCGAAAGCTGGACAATGAAGAAGGAAGATGGAAGAAGAATTCATGGACCTGAATTATGGTGTTGTCGAAGAATACTGAATATACTGTCTTAGCCCTGATGGAGCAGCGGTTAAGAGCTCGGCTGCTAACCAAAAGGTCTGCAGTTCAAATCTACCAGCTGCTCCTTGGAAACCCTATGGGGGCAGTTCTACTCTGTCCTATAGGATCACTATGAGTGGGAGTTGACTCGATGGCAACGGGTTTGGATTTTTCTTTTTTTTCTTGGTATAGGGTCACTAGGAGTCGGAATCGACTTGACGGCAATGTGTTTTTGGTTTTTGCCAGAAAAACAAACAAGTCTGTCTTGGAAGAAGTACAGCCAGAATGATCCTTAGAAGTAAGGATGGTGAGACTTCATCTTACATACTTTGGACACGTTACCAGGAGGGATCAGTCCCTGGAAAAGGACATCATGCTTGGTAAAATAGAGGGTCAGCAAAAAAGAGGACAGATTGACACAATGGCTGCAACAATGGGCTCAAACATAGCAACGATGGTGAGGATGGTGCAGGATCAGGCAAGTGTTTCATTCTGTTGTACACAGGGTTGCTATGAGTCAAAACTGACTCGACGGCACCTAACAACAACAACAACATGCTTCATGATGGCTTTATCTCTAATATCGGGTAAGCTCTAAACCTTAGTCACCGAGAACAAGGGTGTTAAAGAAATAGATTCTGGGTTTTTCTTTTTACCCAACCTACCCTGAGTTATTTAAACTTTGATCTACTGTTTCACCTGATGATGTAAACTACCCATGCAATTAGCAAACTGGAGTCCTGGGTGGTGCAAATGGTTAAGCACTCAACACTAGCTGAAAGGCTGGTGGGTCGAACCCACCCAGAGGTGCCTCGGAAGAAAGGCCTAGCAATCTGCTTCCAAAAGGTCATAGCCTTGAAAGTCCTATGGAGCAGTTCTACTCTGCACACTTACGGTCGCCATGAGTTGGCGACTCGACGGCAACTAACAACAACAGCAACAATTACCAAACTAAGAAAGACAGAAATCCACGTTGGCAGCATGAGCCATGAGTGGAACGGTTCCACACAGAGGGGACTGTGGTTTCTCAAAAGGATAAAAAGCTAGCATTAAAAAATTATGTGCCAGATACTGTGCTCAGAGTTTGAGCATTTGACTCTTACGGTAATCCTTAAGGTTTTAGGGTTAGTGTTTTTCCAATTTTACAGACTAGGTAACTAGTAAGAGATGTGAATTAAATTTGCCTGAAGTTGCCCAGTTGGTAAGCAGGCTGACAGTCGATTCTTAGGTTCGTATTCCTTTCACTTCCATACTATTATTCCAGTCGATATTTCTCACGTCTCTATTACTTTCAGACCTTGAGACTGTACATGACGCTTTTCTCAAAAGCAACTGAAAACCTGGAGCCTAAAAGAAACACACGACGTATTTCTTATAAAGAAGAAAAGATGTTAAGCTTTTTCTTCCTTGCTACCTCCATTATTACTGGTCTCAGGACGTGGAACCCAGCAGAAGAGAGAAACTCAGGAATGGAAGGTTCTGTTCCTCAAAGTGGCACCCTACCATGTGGACTCCAACTAGTACGCTGGACTTCAAAGGAAGACTTCCTTCATCAAGACCCAATGTGACTTCAGAGAATATGGTCACACTACAGAGGTGCCTCCACAGAGTCAGTTTCTTTGAGTAGTTGAGTAGTTTTCCACGTAGGGCACTCAGGTTGGCCCTGCTGTTGCCTGTACTAGCTATAGAAGGAGAAACAGGGCAAGATGAACCATTCCTAGCATGTGATCCATAGGGTTTGGTCACATTCAGAGAAGCCCATAAGTATCACCCAACAGTTCAGTCTGCATCCACCAAGTGACTAGACAGTGAAGCACAAACACCACCTATCTGGTTTTGTGTGGTGGAAACAAGGTTAGGGCTAGAACCGGAGTGAGTTAAGTGTGGCAGACACTGTAAATTGGTTTACTCACCTCCTATTTGGCTGAAAATCCAAAAAAAAACATTTCCTATAACCCCTTGCAGCCAGAGTCCAGGCATGTGACTTGTTTTCAA
Organism: Trichechus manatus latirostris; assembly: GCF_000243295.1. NCBI lineage: Eukaryota > Metazoa > Chordata > Mammalia > Sirenia > Trichechidae > Trichechus > Trichechus manatus. The sequence continues at coordinate 3,013,610 of NW_004444071.1, read as the reverse complement.
CAGTCAGATGCATCCCAGTGAAACCTGGAGGCAGCAGTGAGCAATGGGAGGCAAGCATCACCCACTGAGGCCCAGGCCTTCTGACAAGCACCTTGGAAGGTGGGTCTGTTCTTCTGGGCAGCCGTGGCACAGTACTGGCATTCTCTCCCTAGCGACCTGGGGCTTAGCGGTGGGCAGAGGCGGTGTGGTGTTTCTGCTAGAACAGTCCCACACTGTGGTTTGGCTCTTTTCCTCACTACATAACATCCAAACCTAATTTCTGGTTCCTCCCAGAAATTCTGTGAACCAGCTAACATCCTTAAATACATCCTTTTCTGCTTAAACTAGCTACAGGAATTTCTGTTTGCAGCCAAAAGTCCTAACCAGTTCAGCAAAAGAGAACACAGAGAAATGAGAGAAGTCAGCAACACAATGCTTACAGGTTACAAGTCAGGGGCTTCTAAGCCCAGGGCTTTCTGTCCAGTGAGCACACATGGTGTCATCCACAGGAACAAGCTTTAGCGTTGGCTCATTGGTTCAAATCTCAACTCCACTGCTCAATAGCAATGTCATGCTGGACAACTTGCTCATACTCTCTAAGCCTGAGTTTACACATCTAATGCTACTTATCTCAGAGGGTTAGAGAGAGAATAAAACTAGATAATATACGTAAACAGTCTAGTTCAGTACCAAGTGACCAGGAGTAGCTCCAGAAACAGTACAACTATCGCTCTCAAATCTTCACCATTTAATTTGGCTATAGGGTAATACAGACAAATGTACCATATGTGTCAAGATAAAAGGCAATTTTTTTTTCTTCCCTAAAATTATCCTCACAGAAGAGGAAGACATCTTACATTTGAGTCTGTATAGATTATATTATGAATCTCTCTTTCAATATTTTAATTTGGATAATAACAAAGTACTGTTTGGAGAAGACATATTTATCTCAGATTAAATCAATGCCAGTTTTCAGTCCTTATAGAGGTCAACTGCAGAATTGGTTTAAAACAAAGGGGAAAAGAAATTCAATGCTACATTTACCAATTATTTCTGGGGAAATGGCCTCACAATTTTAAGTGCTAGATGTCCTTGTAGCAGAGTAACATAGTGGTCAAACGCATGAACTCTGGAGTTCTATAGCTAGGTTTGACTCCTGGCTCTGCCTTTTAAGAGTTGTGTTACTTTGAGCAAGTTACTTTACCTTTCTGGACCCTAGTTCCTTTCGGTAAAATGGGATAATAACAATCTTTATCTTACAGGGTTGCTCTGAGTAAGTAAATGGATTAATATATGTAAAGCACCTTAACAGTGTTTGTCGCATATACAACTGTAAACTATTCTCAACTAAAGGATACACCCTGTGCCGGGGTCATGTGAATGGATACTTGTGATTTCAGATAAAATATCCATTGACAGCATCATATATGGATATTAAATATTCTGTCTCTTAAATAATTAAGATGGAAGTAAAGGTGATATGCTCTGCAAAGCTGACTTAGATGACTCAAAATGTGGCTCTGAGTTTGAATAAAATTGCTTCACAAACTAGATGAGTGGGAAAACAAACCAAAGCCAAACCCACTACCTTCAAGTCAATTCTGACTTACAGTGACCCCATAGGGTTTCTAAGGCTGTAAATCTCTACAGAAGCAGACTGCCACATCCTTCTCCCTTGGAGCCGCTGGTGGTTTCGAACCGTCGACCTTTCAGTTAGCAGTTGATTGCTTTAAGGAATATTCAAAATAAACATACCATTTAAATTTTAAATGTGGCTTTAAATACGCATGTGAATTAAATTAATACAGTAAATATTAGAGGTAGACACTTGACTATTTCATGCAGATCGCTATACTATTATTAGTACACTGAATAGTATACAATTACTAGTTGCCATCGAGTTGATTCTGACTCATGGTGACCCTATGTACGTCAGAGTAGAACTCTGCTCCAGAGGGTTTTCAATGGTTGATTTTTCAAAAGTAGATCACCAGGCCTTGCTTCCGAGTATCTCTGGGTGGCCTCAAACCTCTAACGTTTTGGTTAGAAGCAAGCACATTAACTTGTTTGCACTAGCTAAGGACTCCTGTCTGCTATTAGTCAGTATACTAAATATACTATTTCATGTATACATAATCTGGCCAAAAGACTTTTTTGTAGATCTTCTTGCTTATTATGTGGGATTTATATTCCACTATACATGGTAAAAGGAAATGTTCTTATTCTACTTTTAATCAGTGTAGAAAATTCAAACTGTCATCAAGAAGCATCAAAAATTCTAAGGAAGAATCCTGGTCAAACCAAGAAAAATGCATAACAGAATTTCAAATTTTCATGGACCCCAGGCTTTCTGGAGCCATGGATGCTGGATGAACCCCTGAAACTATTGCCGAGATAATCTTTAAACCTTAAACCAAAAATATCCACTGAAGTCTTCTTAAAACCAAACAACAGTTTAGCTTAACTAGTAAAAAATGTCTGGCTTGAGCATTAAGCTCTTTTAAGAACTATCTATATGGGATCAATGTGACAACAGCAACTAAAAAGATTAGATAGGAATCTTAGGGGGCAGTGAGTTTATGTCAATGGCGGAGGAACAGCTCAGAAAAGAGAGTGAGAATGGTTGCACAACTGGAAGTATACTCTACGTCAATGAACTGTAAATGTAGAAACTGTTGAATTGGTGTACATTTTGCTGTGTATATTCTCAACAACAACAAAAACAAAGAAAAACCCATCAGTGATCCTAAAAAAAAAAGGTAGCATCTTTAGACCGTATGTTCCTATTACTTTAAGTTAACGACCCCATTCCTGCTTTTTGCTAAGATTTCAAACAGAAATTAGCATCAAACCAAATTGGAGGAAAATGCAGAATATCTTTATACATAATCTTCAAAACAGATAAGGACATCACCCAATTGTATTTACTGATACCCTCATTATGCCTAGGAAACCCTATGGGGCAGTTCTATTCTGTCACATGGGGCCACTATTTTATTGGGAGGAGGATGGGAATTAAATAATAAAATCCAACTAAAGTGACAAGATTTTCTATAATCATAAAGTATGGAACATTAAGCACAGAAAATACTGTATATTTCACAGTGTCTTCTCTCATCTCTGCCTCATTAGAAATGGAGGGATGAATTCAGCCAGATATTCCATGCCATGGCACTTTCAGTGGTTTTCTAGAAGGAAATATGCAATCACTGTGACGGGCCTATAGGCGGGAGAGTTTATGATGTTTATGATGTATTATGAAGAACTCAAAGGGTAAGGAGTGAGGCCACTGAAAACGTTCGGTTATCAGTAACTGAACTGCCAGCAAAGACTAAATAGTCCATTCTAACAAAATTGGCCCCTTTATGCTGATATTTTTCTTGGTTGTCTTCGTATGCAATTGTAAACTTGTGCTAACCAAGCATTCTACCCAAAATTAGATGTACAGCTCCCACAATTTAGACATAACATTAAACATAATTCTTATTAGTATCAGACTAATCAAAGGTGAAAAAGTTGTATTGTAGGCAGCCTCTTAAGAGATATCCTGAATCACTGATAACACCAAATGAATTAGACATCAGGCACATGAGGCATATTTCACTTGTGTGGACACTCAGTTAGAATCACCTGAATTTCACACTTAGCAACGCACACACAAACACTCAAAACATCAAGAATTACTGAAGTTCGCCTGAGAATAGGAAGAAGAAAGCTGACCTAAAATAGTAGATAGCTGTTGTGCGCCGTCGACTCATAGTCACCCCTGTGACAGAGTAGGACTACCCCATAGGGTTTTCTAGGCTGTATTCTTTATGGGAGCAGGTTACCAGACCTTTCTCCTGTGGAGTGGCCGGGTGAATCTGAACCACCACCCTTTCAGTTAAAAGCTGAGCATTTAACTGTTGTGCTACCAGCACTCCTGAAAATAGCAGGGGTGGTGAATAATGGCACTCTATAGAGGAGATATGATCAGCAATAGGTAACTACAGACACACCTTCCCTAACACTTCCAAAGTCCTGTAACAGGTTATCAATTTTAGCAGAGGAGCCATGGCCTCCAGGCCGAGTGGGTTGTTCCCAGGCGTTGCAAGTCTTTTGGGATGTTATCAAACAGTGCTGCTAAAAATCAGCATCTTCAGAGGCACCCAGTGTTTAATACAGCCACTCTTACTCCAGAAGGGTCTCAGTGGGGAGCTATAACTCTTTTAATGAGAAGTCACTTTTCTAATACAGAAGATACAGAGAGCCAGCATGGGGTTATATTTAATGTTGTGTAACTAGGGGGGTCCAAGGAGCCCTGGTGGCACACAGTTAAGTGTTCAGCTGTTAACTGAAACGTTGGCTTTTTTTTTTTTTTTTCCACATCTGTTTGTATTTTATTCCCTGTTCAAGGTTCACTTAACTTTCCTATCTTCTTGGAGTTATCACCTCAGAACCCCAAGTCAGCTATTTGAACCTCCTAGATCACGTCCCAGCAGTCCCTGGGTTGCACAAATGGTGAAGTGCTTGGCTACTAGCTGAAAGGTTGGCAGTTAGAATCCACTCAGAGGTGTCCTGAAAGAAAGGCCTGTGATCTACTTCTGAAAAAAACAAAACAAAACAAAAAAACATTTCTGATAAGTCGATTCTGACTCATAGTCACCCTATAGGGCAGAGTAGAACTGCTGCATAGAGTTTTCAAGGCTGTAAATATATATATAGAGAGACATTTTTTCTTGGTTCTTTAGATGAAGGTTTTCAGAGCAAATTAGTTTCTGATTAAACAATTAATACACATATTGTTTTGTGACTTTGGTTGCCAAACCCATGACATGTCAACACTCTCTTCTTGACTTTGGGTTCCCCATTACCAGCTTTCTTGTTCCTTCCTGCCTTCTTGTCCTTGCCCCTGGGTTGGTGTGCCCTTTTAGTCTCATTTAGTTGTTGGGGCCTGTCTAATCTTTGGCTGAAGAGTGAACCTCAGGAGTGACTTCATTACTGAGCTATAAGGGTGTCCGGGAGCCATAGTCTCATGGTTTCTCCAGTCTCTGTCAGACCAGTAAGTAAGTCTGGTCTTTTTTTTTAAGTTAGAATTTTGTTGACTTTTGAAAACCCACCAGCAGCTTTGCGGGAAAAAAGACCTGGCGATCTGCTCCCAAAGAGATTACAGCCTAGGAAACCCTATGGTGCAGTTGTACTCTGTAACATGGTGCTGCTATGAGTCGAAAATCAACTTGACAGCACACAACAACAACTAGGGGTCTTCCAGGTTGGAAAATACACAAAAATTCCAGCAATAGACTGTACTACCCCCAAAGAAGGACTATACTGGCCAAAAGCAAAGAGGAAGATTCAGCTATCTGGCTTAATTACAGGGCTTCGAACTTGTTTCTTAGGGGTTTGAACCCCTGCTGAGAATTTGTATTTCTAACAAGTTCCCAGGCAATGCTAATGCTGCTAGTTAGGGGCCAATTCTGAGAACTAGTAAAGCAGGTTCTCAAAATTTATTATACACAAGAATCACCTGGACCTAAATATAAAACCTAAAACTATAAAGATCATGGAAAAAAAATAAGGACAACTCTAGGGGCCCTAATATATGGCATAAATAAAATACCAAACATAACGAAAAATGCACAAACAGCAGAAGATGAACTAGATAAATGGGACCTCCTAAAATTTAAACACCAGTGGTTATGAGCTTGGCCGCTAACCAAAAGGGCAGCAGTTTGAATTCACCAGCTGCTCACTGAAAGTCCCATGGGGCAGTTCTACTCTGTCCTATAGGGTTGCTATGAGTCAGAATTGACTTGATGGCCATGGGTTTGATTTTTTGCTTTGTTGGTGTGTATGCTCATCAAAAGACTTCTCCAAAAGAGTAAAAAGAGAACCTATAGACTAGGAAAACTTTTTGACTATGACATATCCAACAAGGGTCTAATCTCTAAAATTCATAAAAAAACTTTAACACCTCAACAACAAAAAGATAAACAATCCAATTAAAAAATGGGCAAAGGATATGAAGAGACTCCTCACCAAAGAAGACGTTCAGGTGGCTAACAAACACATAAAGAAATGCTCGCGGGCCATCTAAGATACTCCACTGGTCTCACCCTGTCTGGAGACAAGGGAGAGTGAAGAAAACCAAAGACTCAAGGGAAAGATTAGTCCAAATGACTAATGGACCACAACTACCACAGCATCAACTAGACTGAGTCCAGCACAACTAGATGGTGTTACCACCACCGACCGCTCTGATAGGAATCACAATAGAGGGTCCCGGACAGAGCTGGAGAAAAATGTAGAACAAAATTCTAACTCACAAAAACAAAAAAACAAAAAAAGACCAGACTTACTGGTCTGACAGACTGGAGAAATCCTGAGAGTATGGCCCCCAGATACCCTTACAGCTCAGTAATGAAGTCACTCCTGAGGTTCACCATTCAGCCAAAGATAGACAAACCCATAAAACAAAATGAGACTAAATGGGCACACCAGCTCAAGAGCAAGGATGAGAAGGCAGGAGGAGACAGGAAAGCTGGTAATGGGGAACCTAAGGTCGAGAAGGCGAGAGTGTTGACATGTCGTGGGGCTGGCAACCAATGTCACAAAACATATGTGTATTAATTGTTCAATGAAAACTAGTTTGCTCTGTAAACCTTCATCTAAAGTACAAAAAAAAAGTTTCCCCCCTCAAAAAGAAATGCTTATGATCATTAGCCATTAGAGAGATGCAAATCAAAGCTATAACGAGATACAATCTCACCCCGACAATAATGGCACTAATCAAAAAAGAAGAAAATAACAAATGTTGGCGAGGTTATGGGGAGACAGAACTCTTAAGCACTGCTGGTGGGAATGTAAAATGGTACCACTATGGAAAATGGTATGGTGCCTCCTTAAAAAACTAAGAATAGAAATACCATATGATCCAGAAATCCCACTCCTAGTTATACACCCTAAAGGAATACGAGCCATGACACGAATAGACATATACATGCCCAGTGTTTATTGCAGCATTATTCACAGTAGCAAAAAGATGGAAACAACATTTAAGTTCCCATCAACAGATGAATGGATAAACTGTGGTACATACACACATGGAATACTACGAAATGACAAAGAATAACAATTTGCAAAATATCTTACAACATGGATTAATTTGGAGGATATTATGCTGAGTAAAATAACTCAGTCACAAAAGGACAAATATTGTATGAGAGAACTATTTGACAAAAAACAAGAAAAAGTTTACACACTAAAAAAAAAAAATTCTCTGATGGTTACCAGGTATAGGAGGGGGAGAGAAGGAAAATTATTATTTTTTATTGTACTTTAGGTGAAGGCTTACAGAACAAATAGTTTCTCATGAAACAGTAGTACACATACTGTTTTATGACATTGGTTAACAACCCCACAAAATGTCAACCCTCTAACTTCTCAACCTTTTTTTTTTTGGTGAAAATACACATAGCCAAAGATACACCATTTCAAAAATTACTACATGCACAGTTCAGT
>NW_004444071.1:3004003-3005631 GCF_000243295.1 Trichechus manatus latirostris | reverse complement strand
TATCTTAGATGGCCGCTCACAGGCTTTTAAGACCCCAGACACTACTCACCAAGGTAGAATGTATAACATTGTCTTTATAAACTGTGTTACACCAATTGAGCTAGATGTTCCCCGAGACCATGGTCCCCACAGCCCTTCGCCCAGCAATTCAGTCCCTCAGGGAGTTTGGATGTGTCTATGGGGCTTCCATGACCTTCCGGGGAGGAAAATTATTAACTAGAGAGAAGACACATGTTAATACTGACGAAAGGAAAGGCAATACACAATACGGGGGAAGTCAACACAACCTGACCAAGGCAAAGGAAGACACTGAAAGGAACACAAGAATAAAGCGCAACTACAGTAACTACTATAACATAGACATTTCTCCAACAATAGTATTAACAAACGATAATCTACGAATGGATACACAGATCAAAAAACCAAGCCCGTTGCCGACAAGCTGATTCTGACTATAGCAACCCTACAGGACAGAGTAGAACTGCCCCATAGGGTTTCCAAGGAGCGCCCGGTGGATTTGAACTGCCGACATTTTGGTTAGCAGCCAAGCTCTTAACCACTGCACCACCAGGGCTCCACATAGGTAAACAGGTTTAGGAGGGTGTAAGGGAGCACACCTACCTGCAGATAAGGTTTGGTTGTGGATATTTCTATATACATAATTGTAGGTGCTACATGTATATTAATTGTAATACATAGTAATAATTATGTATATTAATATAGACAATAGAACACACAAGGGGCACAGTTATGGAAACTTCTTAGACATAACAAAACACCTCATGGGATGAAGTTCCTAGGCTCAAAGGCAAAGGACCATAGACTTAGAGGACATCGACATCAATTGGCACAACATATTTCACAAAGGCAATGTTCTATACCCTACTTTGGTGAGTAGCATCTGGGGTCTTAAAAGCTTGTGAGCAGCCATTTAAGAGAAATCTATTGGTCTCTTCCTGTCCACAGCAAAGGAGAGTGAAGAAAACCAAAGACTCAAGGGAGCAATTAGTCCAAAGGACTAAAGAATCACACAAATCACAGTCTACATGTCCCCGAGACCAGAAGAACTAGATGGTGCCTGGCTACCACTACTGATCATTCTGACTGGGAACAACAGAGGGTTCCAGGCAGAGTGGATGAAAATGTAAAACAAAAAACCAAATTCACAAAGAAGACCAGACTTACTGATCTGACAGAGACTGGAGGAACCCCCAAAACTATGGCCCTAAGACACCCTTCTGACCTGGAACTGAAGCGATTCCTGGAGACCACCTTTCAGTCAAACAATGAACCCATTGCCATCAAGTTGATTCCGACTCATAGTGACCCCATAGGATTTCCTAGGCTGTAAATCTCTACAGAAGCAGACTGCCACATCTTTCACCTGCAGAGCCACTAGGGGTTTTGAACCAGCGACCTTTCGGTTAGCAGTCCGGCACTTTAATTACTGTGCCACCAGGGCTCCATAGCCAAACAACAGACAGGCCCATAAAATAAACAATAACACCCAAGAGGAACGTGTTCCTTAGCACAATCAATTATACGAGATCAAAAGGACAACATTTGCCCAAAAGCAAAGACGAGAGGGCAGGGAAGGGTAGAAAATCCAGACGAAAGGAAATGGGGAA
>NW_004444071.1:3000272-3003903 GCF_000243295.1 Trichechus manatus latirostris | reverse complement strand
AAAAAAAAAAAAGAATCTCCTGGGGAGTCTTGTTAAAATGTAGATTCTGACTCAGTATATGTGGGGTGGAAATGCAAATTATCAGAAGAGTTCAAACTGGACTGAACTGGTTCGAAGCCCTGCTTAATTAGAAGAGGAAGAAAGAAAAGCAAGCTCAGCATTCTCAGGTTTTAGGGAGAGAAAGGAAAGATTATCAGACAACTTAAGCTTAAACTAGAACACCAGTAGCTGAGTAATCGGCTTTGCATTCCTTCACCTACTAAAAAAGAAAAGAAGGGGATGCTGATCAAAACACAAACTTACTCCGTAGACTCAATTGCATAATTTTACAGGCTGGTTTGGAAGATAAGTAGCACACATTTAGTATTAATGCTTCTTTTCTAATATTTAATTGTAACCCTGGCCTTATTCAACACAATTATGCCCAGACGTCTCTCTCTGTACCTTTCTAATGCATTCATTATTTACTACCTTGTGTTAAATTCTCTAGACTCAAGTTTCTATGTCTCAGCTACTAGGCTATGATAACAGCATAATTTATTATTTTGTCACTCAATTACTGGCATGTTTACCAATACTGGTTCATTTAAAAGGTCCTAGAAGGATAGAGATCAATTATGTTTCATTGCCATCTACCATGACCAGCAATGCCCGTAGTACCAAACCAAACCCAATGTTGTTGAGTCAATTCCGACTCATAGCCACCCCATAGGACAGACTAGGAATGCCCCATAGGATTTCCAAGGCTGTAATCTTTATGGAAGCAGACTGCCACATCTTTCTTCCATGGAGGGGTTGGTGGGTTCGAACCTCCAACCTTTCGGTTAGCTGCCAAGCACTTAATCACTGTGCCACCAGGGCTCCTACGCCCATAGTAAGCACCCCATAAATATTTGTTAACTGAACATTTCCTCAGTTTTTAACATGTGTAGTGAAACTTTTCCTCAATGTTTAACATTTGTAGCTGCCTTCATTAAGTTAATCCTCACCAACTTGTGATTTGTAGAAAGTTAAGGTGTGGTAAATTCTTAATAATTAAGCTTACAAGAAATAGTATAAGTTAATGTTTAATAAATATCTCATGATAAAGACATTGGTTATTATTTTGCAGAAATTTGCTTATTTGTTTTTATTTGTATTTTGGCTCATTAAAACAGACATACTTAAAAAAATATGTTATTTTTAAAATATTAAAAAATATGCATTTTCCACCAATTTGGAATGACTTTTCCTCTCCTAGTTACTCTCTTGTCATATATACATTACATAGTAATATGCAGCAGGATTAGTCAATTTAAGATGTGAGATATTCACCTTAGAATAAAAATGCCTTATTTTTAACAAATGGTGCTGGAATAGCTGGATAGCCACACACAAATTTAAAATGCTTGGCAAATAGAAAGTTCTTAGAAATGTCAGCTCTTGCCTCCAACATCTCTTCTCCTTTTTTTTTTTTTTTTTTTTAATATTTTATTGTATTTTTAAAATACAAAAAGTTTACACAGTAAATTAGGCTCCGATTTGACAATTTTTATACAAATTGTTCGGTGACATTAGTTACATTTTCACAACCTGGTCATCATTCTCTTTGTGTTCTGGTTGTTCGGTTCTCTCCTTCCCTCTTATAAACTGGCAGTACACTGGTGTTTGGAGCCCTGGTGGCACAGTGGTTAAGAGCTTGGCTGCTAACCAAAAGGTCGGCAGTTAGAATTCACCAGCTGCTCCCTGGAAACCTTATGGGGCAGTTCTACTCTGTCCTATAGGGTCACTATGAGTCGGAATGAACTCGACGGTAACTTTTTTTTCAGGTACACGGTGCTTGGGCAAAACGAGAGATAATTATCATATGAATTTTTAGTAAGAGTCTTAAGCACTTGTCTCCACTTCCTTAATCCAGGAAGGTTTATGAGGCCACATTTTTAGCAGAAAATTAGTGAGTATAAGAATCTCAAGCTTATGGGCCTTTTCCTTCTCCTCTTCCCACATTCCCACTCAAACTTTGGGCTCAGCAACAAATGACATTTAGTTTCCTTATTCCAAGGAGTAGGGGGTAAATACAAGTCTGTTCATTTCACAGGTAAAGAAACAAATATTCAGGGGAGTAAAATTAGCTGTTCCTCAAGGTCATACTGAAGAGAGAGATATGGCTCCTGCACATCCACAGGCACACATATCCTCCTACCACCTGCCCCTCAAAACATAACTGATCACATGTGAAATCACAGAATAATGGTCTCCAGTCTCCTCCTTTCCTCTTGGCACGGCCTTGCTTCCTCAGGTCAAGGCAGACAGATGTCACCAACAGGACAAGTGAAGAGGAGAATGTGTAAGACCGGCCAGACCCTGTCAGAGCCTGTCCCAACGGCCCCACTTCCACCCATGAGCCTCTCTCAAGAGAGCAGACACAGACTCAGGCAGCCTGGCAGCTGACCCTCCTTCCAGGCCCAAAGCCCTATGCCTAATGCCCTCGTTCAGGTTAAGGAGTGAGGTCTGACTTTCTTCAGCAATAAACAGTGACCTCACCACAATTTTGTCTACATGTGACCCGCTTTCTACATACCAGCCATAAGTAAATTTAGCAAAGGTCAACATTTGTTCATAAGTATTTCCTGACTGCTTAATCTAGCCCCAGGACTATGGAAGACACGGTACACACCAGTGCTACCTACCTCCACGGAAGCTGGAACTGAGAGAAGAAGCTAGTGGGGGCAAATGTGAAGACACACAGTCATCCATCCCAAACTCTCACCCTCTGCCATTCTCAGAATACGGAAGTTATGGATTGAATTGTGTCACCCCAAAATATATGCTGAAGTCCTGGCCCCTGTACCTATGAATGTGATTCTGTTGGGAAACACGGTATTTCTGTACGTTAATGAGTTCATACCAGCGTGGGGTGGATCCTAAACCTAATCACTTCTGAGTTATAAAAAGAACGGAATAGGCAGACACACACATACAGGGGGAAGACAGATGCCAAGGATTGCCAAAGATTGACAGCAGTTACCAGAAACCAGGAGAGTGGCCCACTGAAGGAACTGACATGGCTGAGACTCTGGTTTGGACTTCTAGCCTTCAGAACTGTAAGAAAATAAATTCTGGTTCTTTAAAACCATGCACTTGGGGTATTTTTGTTACAGCAGCACTAGCAAACCAAGACAAGCGGTAACCATAGTTTACTATGTGCTGTGTGCCAGGAATGGTGTCTACTGCTTTACATGCATTCTTTCAATTAAGCCTAGCAACACATCTGAGTGGGAGGCATTAAGTATTGTTTTCAATTTAGAGACAATCTCAGTGAAGCTAATTAATTTACCCAAGTCACGTATCTAGTACAAGATAGAACTGGGATTTGACACCAAGACCTTGAGGCCAAACTTGTCCGTCATAAAAGATGGGAGTTGCTGATCCTCAAAACGGACTGCCAGCAGCAAGCTGATCTACCAGGACAAACCAGAGATCTAGTGCTTTCCCTCTTGGACAAAGAAGCTCCATCTATACCTAGTACTGACTCAAAAAGTCATCCAGGTGACCAGTCTAGTGAGCTCCTACACATTTGAAGGAAACTTCATATGGAGCTAAAATAGGCTTGGCTGAGAAAGAGTTGGCTCAGCAAACTTTTTTTTTTTTT
>NW_004444071.1:2906917-2992893 GCF_000243295.1 Trichechus manatus latirostris | reverse complement strand
CTGAGTTCTTTATCTCTTCATTTGATGTTTTAGGGTTTCAGGATTGTTGTATTCTCTGTTCGGCTTAGTTTTTTGGATCTTTGCTGTGGAGGAACGGTGTGGTGCTTCTGCCTAGAGCGCCATTTTGCTGGAACTCCTCAGCAAACTCTTCATCTCCACACACAGTGTGTAGATATCTCTTTCCCAGATGAGAAGGGAGCTACGGTGCAGAGAATTACTTACTATGGCCCTTCCAGCCGCTGGTCGTGATTCCCATAAAATGACTGGGTGGGAGTAAGAAAAATAAGGTGCTTGTGGCCCATCAAGGGGATTGAATAGCTTGCTAATAATCCAAATAAGGCACATGAAACATCTGAGGAGGTGGGACCATGTAAATAGTGTGCATGGAACCGTAACGAGGGGATGGATCAGTCTTGCCATCCCTTTAGGCTTAAAGGGAGCCAGTCCCAGAGGTGGGAGGGGACCTCACTACCATTAAGAAGAGTCAGGAGTGGAATGCGTCTTTTGGACCCACAATCCCTATACTCATAACTTTCTAGACCCAGGAGACAGAGAGAGAGCTATAATACCGGAAACGCGCAAGACAGCAAGAAGCAGCAGCACAGAAATGGTGGCAGCAAAACCAGGAGACCAGTGCGAGACTGCATGATGGGCTTCTTGGCCCACGGAGAGAGGAGGCTACCGTGGGTCTACCTGTCCACGGAGCTGAGTGCCTTCAGGCAGGAGGCTTCCTGGTGGAGTGGAGTACCTCCAGACACTCAATGGGAGGAGCTGAGGAGCTTCGTAACACTTGCACGAGCAGGGCAGAGGCTGAGGCGCAGACAGAGAGGCCTGCCTGTGGGCATGGCTGAGAAGCTGTCCTGACCGAAGAACTGTATCCTGAGTTGTACCTGATCCTGAACTGTAACCTGTTACTTCCTAATAAACCCCATAACTGTGAGTTCTGTGTAGCCATTGGAATGAATTATCAAACCCAGCAGAGAGTGCTGTGGGAGGGACGGCTGGTGTCAGAATTGGTAAAAAGGTTGGAGAGTGGAGGTATGTCTGATCTCTGCCTCATAAGAATAAGAATCAGCTTTGGGCTAATGATCTTGATTCTCTTTCCTCCCCCTTGTGAAGTTAGAGGGGGTCTGACGCTGCCACGCCATTTTTACAGGAGCACAATTCACACCCAACAACACATAACAGTAGGCTGAGCTCTCTGAGGACTGCCAAGCCCAGAGCTTAGAGACAACAAAGGACAGGAGGTGGGAGCTCAGCTTCACATGAAAATGTGGTAGAGCAATTCCGGGAAAGGCTTTCTCCATCAAGCCTGAGAAACCCCTGCCTTCATTCAACAGCTCTGGCAGGACAGCCCTGGGACTGTGCACGTTTTACTTGACTTGTCAGTTGTCCTTTGTCCCCAGCATCTGGCTGGAGGGGTGTGATTTGCCACTGCTCCTTCCTAGGGCTTCGCTGCAAAGGACTCACAGACCTGAAGCTTCATTTTACTAGCTTGTATCTGCATGAAGTAGTCACTGGGTGGTGCAAATGGTTAACGTGCTAGGCTGTTAACAGGAAGGTTGGAGGTTCGAGTTCACCCAGAAACACTTTGGAAGAAAGGCCTGGTGTTCTACTTCCTAAACATCAGCCACTGAAAACCTTGTGGAGCACAGTTCTACGATGTCATACATGGGGTTACCATGAGTCAGAGTTGACTTGACAGCAACTTTTATCATCAGTCATGAATTATATGCAATTATCTGATAAATTAATAATAATAATAAAAAAACCCAAACCCACTGCCATAGAGTTGATTCCATAAATTGATAGACACAGATAATTCTACAGAGGCAAGTACAGCCCAACAGAAAAACAACAGGATTTGAAGTTAGCTGCTTCTGGGTCCTATCATACTCCATGCTTTTTCTGGTAGGATTCATTTTTAGTACTTCACTGAATAAAATGCTTATAATATATTCAGTTCCAAGGGGCAAAGAGATAACAAAGAGTCTCCACCCTCTAACAGTGAAAAGAAAAGATACACATATATGAAACAATGGTCAAGCAAGATGAGATCTTATGTCATTTGGATGCTTCATATATGTCTCTCCTGTACCTAGCTACGTTGTGATTTGTTGGTGGTCAGGGACTTTTTGCACGCTAGTTCTTTATCTGCCCTATCCCCAGAAAAAGGAGTTATTTTTACACCAGTAGAGGACATTTGATGATACTGGAGGAAGATAACGAGCCTTGAGCTCAGGCATAATTGAGATCTCAAGTGAATTTCAGTCAGTGTTTCCTCTGAATGTACATTATGGTATTCCTGATTTCATCTGAACATCAGACACGTGGAAGAGCAATACCAGAGGCTGGACAACAATTCAAGGATTGAGGGCAGAAAAGGATCATACTAGGTGGCTGGAGAAGTATCAAGAGGAGATGAAGAGTGCCCGAGCTGTCCACAGATTCTCACCTTCCCAGAAATACCTTCTCCATCAGCCCAACACAGTCCTGGGGCCCTAAATTCCATGCTGCGAGTTATTCCATTGGTTTAGTTGTTATTTCATAAAGTATTTCAAAATATATTTCTGCAGGAGGGAAAATATTTTAACCCTGCATTTTTTACACATGAATAACTTACAGACCCATTTTAAAGAAAAAAAATCTTACCAGACCCACAATTATTTATCCATATACCTCACTTTGAGTAATACTGTCTTAAAATAAAATCTTATTTTATCATTATATTTTTCAGTTGTAAATTATTGCTAGAAAAGAGAAGTTTTTTCCCATAATAATTGGTAAACTTTTAAAAAGATGACTGTAACAAACAGATTTTTAAAGTAATTGTCATGTATCCCTAAAAACTCAGAAACTCTTGCTTGAGAAACAGGACTTTAATCTATTTAACGGATTCTATTAAATTAACCCACCATCTTTGTGTCAGGCTGTGTTCCTATGATGCTGGAAGCTATGCCACCAGTATTTCAAATACCAGCAAGGTCACCCATTGTGGACAAGTTTCAGCGGACCTTCCAGACTAAGGCAGACTAGGAAGAACAGGCCTGGCAGTCTGCTTCAAAAAATGAGCCAATGAAAACCTATGGATCACAACAGAATATTGTCCGATATAGTGCTGGAAGATGAGCCCCCTAGGTTAGAAGACCCTACACAATAGCCACAACGATGAACTCAAACATACCATCTCTCCTGGTCATCTAGTGCTGCTGTAACAGAGATACCACAAGTGGATGGCTTTAACAAAGAGAAATTTATTCTCTCACAGTCTAGTAGGCTACAAGTCCAAATTCAGGGCATCAGCTCCAGGAGAAGGCTTTCTCTCTCTGTCGGCTCTGGAGGAAGGTCCTTGTGATGCATCACTCTTCCCTTGGTCTGGGAGCATCTCAGCACAGGAACCTCCTCAGGTCCAAAGGACATGCTCTGCTCCCAGAACTGCTTTCTTGGTGATATGAGGTCCCATGTGTCTCTGCTTGCTTCTCTCTTTTATATCTCAAAAGAGATTGGCTTAAGACACTATCCAATCTTTCATACATCATCAGTATAACTGCCACTAATCCATCTTATTACATCATAGTGATCGAGTTTACAAGACATAAGGAAATCACAAAATGGTAGACAATCATACAATCCTGGGAATCATGACCCAGACAAATTGATACACACATTTTTGGGGGATATAATTCAATCTATGACACCATCAATCATGAAGATGATACAGAACTAGGCAATGTTTTGTTCTGTTATACATAAGGTTGCCACGAATCAGAGCCAATTCAACAGCAGCTAACAAGTGAATTAATATCCAGCATGTGGCACAGGGCTTGCACACAGTAGGTATTCAATAAACTTTTTTTTTTTTCCCTGAGTGGGTAAATCATATTTTATGGGGAAAAGGAGTTGGGTAAAGTCCAAAGCATAAAATGCTGCAGGCGTGGGCAAGTCCAGGCAGGTTAAGAAAGAATCACAAAAGGGTATCACACAGGAATTTGATGAGGCAATAGTCACCTGCTGCTGTTGTTGTTAGGCGCCATGGAGTCAGAGTGACCCTATAACGACCTATAATGGACTAACTCTTATCGACAGTTACCATCAGGAAACTAGCTGATGAGGATTACCAAGTCCTTTCCCTGATCCACGGACGCCGCCCTGTACACGCACACACTCTGTGCATAGAGTAATTTAGTTACTTTTGTACCAATCTATCTTCCCTAGGAGACAAAAGACTTATCTTTGTTTCCCTACCCTCGAGAATGACTGCCAGATGACCA
This sequence comes from Trichechus manatus latirostris, assembly GCF_000243295.1. Classification (NCBI taxonomy): domain Eukaryota; kingdom Metazoa; phylum Chordata; class Mammalia; order Sirenia; family Trichechidae; genus Trichechus; species Trichechus manatus. The sequence continues at coordinate 2,988,622 of NW_004444071.1, read as the reverse complement.
TCAAAAGCAAATGAGCGAACTGCTGAGAAGCAAAGAGCTAAGCAAAAAGGGCCCAGTGATGGCACATAGAAGCTGGGAGTGTCAAGAAGGGGGCCCGAGGCAAGCCTGGTACAGTGGGAGAACAACAGGGTTTGGAGTTAGTCAGTTCCGGATTGTACTGTTTACCCGGTCTGTGTCCTTGGGCAAACTGCTTAAATTCCAACTTGCAGTCTCCTTATTAGTAAAACGGAACAAATTCCTATTCCCAGGGTTGTTGGGAGATTCAGTGTGAGAATGTATGGGAAGCCCCTGGCACATGGTCAGTGTTTAATCAAGCTCGCTCCCTAACTCAGGCAGGAAGATGGTATCCATTATCCATTATCATGAAGAAAGGGAAAGGTAAGGATGTAAAAAGGGCTTTAGGCCGATTGCTGTCAGGTATAAAAATAACAAGAATAACACAGCCTTTTGGGTGGGTTGGCAGCAGACTGGAAATGAGGGAAGGAAAAGGTAGAGATGCCTTCTTGAAGGAGGAATGTTTATTTTGTGGCTGAGTGAAAAAGAGCGGAAGGAGGCTGACAACATTTTCATGTAAGGTTCCAGCCAGAATTTAAAGTCATTCTATCGGTTCAGCCAAATTAGAAGAGACTCTGGCCCACAAATCCCAAGAGAAGACACAGAGGTGAGCTAAAAATGATTCGGCAAAATAAAGGAGGGAGGTGGTAGGTAGAAAAGCATTTATGCCACCAGGGAAGTGGACCAAGATTGGACAATGACGTTATCTCCGGAGAGCAGTCCTTCAGACCTCCATCTGGAACATTTTCCTTAGTCATCAGTAAGGATTTATTGAGCTGAAGGTAGAGCCAAACTCAGGGCATTATCTTTCAATCCTTCAGGTGGCACCAGCTCTCTGCAAAGTTAATTTCAGGCTATAGTAAAACCAGAATAAAGTGAATCAGGATACACTACAGTTTTAACTACGTTATTACACATATGCATGCAGACAGAGGTCTAGAAACACTTGGAAGAGCACAACACAGTTGATATGTATTGGGTGGTGGGACTGAGGAGAATTTTTCTCTCTTAAAAATTATTTTTAAAACTGTATGAGTTATGAGTGAAACACATAAAAGCTGGGAGATAGGAACAGCCCTATCTCCTTCATGCTGCTTAGCCAGTGGCAGAATTCAGACTGAGACCACTGTTGCAATCCTACGCTCTATCATGCCTGGCTACCAACCCACTCTATAGTCCAGACATAGCTGTAGTCTACTGCGTCTAGTGCTCAGGGGAATGAAAGGCTTAAGGCTAAGTCTTTTTAGATCAAAACTTCAATGCAAATTTCACCCATGTGGAGCACCTCTATCATGCACTATGCTGATCTCACACTAGACCAGAGAATGTTGGGTTTATACAACTTCATGCTAACAAACACCTGAACAATTACTTTCTCTCCTACTAGTCTGAAATTTTTAGTAGCTCTGCAGCACATAGACAGACACACACCCACATCCCCTGAGGAATTAACAGTCCCCAGTGTAAGGAGGGGACTATATAATAACCAGCAACCTGACTTGTAACTTAAGACGGATGTCACACCTAACTGATCACTCTGCATTTACTCTGAGTCTGACTCATAGCAACCCTATAGGACAGAACAGAACTGCCCCATGGGGTTTCCAAGGCTGTAATCTTTATGGAAGCAGATCTCCAGGTCTTTCTCCCATAGAGTTGCTGGTGGGTTCAAATTGCCAAACTTTTGGTTAGCAGCTGAGCGCTTAACCACTGTGCCACCAGGGCTCCTTCTAATCACCTGTTTGTTGTTGTTAGGTGCTGTCAAGTCGGTTCCAACTCACAGCGACCCTGTATGATAGAGTAGAACTGCCCCATAGGATTTCCAAGGAGCAGCTGGTAGATCTGAACTGCCGACCTTTTGGTTTACAGCCGAGCTCTTAACCACTATGCCACCAGGGCTCCTACAGTCACCTACACTCATTAAAATTTATTAGTCACATATTTAGTTGTTTTTGTTTTTGCACAAGCCACAGTCAGTGTTGGACTAGTCCGTAATTTGGGTGTAGAATGATCATAAGGATAACTCTTGGTGCGTATGGTATTCACCAATGTGTGACTCAACCAACGCCACACAAATAAACCCACTGGGAGCAAGGTCCCTTTCTGGGTCAACTGATGCAAGTTTAATCACGAGGTTAATGTACCTCTGCTTCCCTCTAGAAAACTCTCCCTTACCTTCTCTATGGGAGCCCTAGTGGCATGACAGTTAAGTGCTAGGCTGCTAACCAAAAGGTTGGTGGTTTGAACCCACCCAGTGGGTCTCCAGCAGACCTGGCGATCTGCTTCCATGAAGATTACAGCCTAGAAATCCCCACGGGGCAGTCTACTCTGTCACATGGGGTCACTATGAGTCGGAATAGACTTGAGGGCACACAACAACACCTTCTCCATGGCCTCCTCCCACCCCAATACCTTGTTCATGCCTATTTCAATACTCACACCGCAGTGCTGCATTTGTTTCCATGCCTGTCTCCCCTGCCAGACTGTGAGCTCCTTGAGAGAAGAAACTAGGTCTTCTTCATCTGTGTGCATCCTGGCTTGAACACAGTGCCTGGCATACAGTAGATGTTCTACCTGCCCTGTTTTTCCTGGGAATTCTGTCTAAACCGGTTACCTCAGGTAATTATTGGTGCCCTCTTACCCAGAAGTGCCTGGTATGGCTGATAAATCCTATGATCACCTATGATAAATCCTATGAAGGAATGTTGGTTCTTGGTTTTATGAGATTTTTTTGATGGACTGTTTGTTTTTGTGGTTATCTGCTCACTGTCTGTGAGGGCAGTGGTGGTGCAGTGGTAGAATTCTCACCTTCCATGTGGGAGACCCAGGTTCAATTCCTGGCCAATACACATGCTGCACAGCTACCACTCATCTGTCAGTGGAGGCTTCTGTGTTGTTATGAGGCTGACCAAGTTTCAGCGGAGCTTCCAAACTAAGACAGACTAGGAAGAAAGACCCGGTGATCTACTTCCAAAAATCAGTCAATGAAATCCTGTGGATCACAATGGTGTGATTCCCAACCAATCATGGGGATGGCGCAGGACTGAACAGTATTTTGCTTTTGCTGTGTATGGGGTCTCCAAGAGTCGGGGGTGACTGGACGGCAGCTAACAACAACGACAACCCATTATCTACTGTGATTGTTGTAGACAAACAGGCAAGGAGACAGATAACTCTGAGTGGATAATCCAGAAATTCATTTCACTAATAATTTGAAGCATGATGGGTAGCTTTCATTTGTCAAAGCTGATTTCCCTTCTAACTATCTAGTCTACCCTTGGATAACAGTAAAGTGGCTTTGCCTTCTCTAAGCACATAGGTGTGATCTGGGCATTGGGTGGGGCAGGTAGTGGCTAGAAAGTGCTGGTGGCAGTGGGGAATGCCTCGCTGGCATTACATCTACACCACGATTCCTGAAGAAAGTTGATAAAGTTGGCAAGTGTTCACTGTCACAACCAAACATCACTGCTCCATGGCCCAGCACCCTTTCCATGAAGCCACCCCCTCTCTACAGGTACCCCTTAGAAATGGAAAATCCCTGAGCTTTTCTTAGAGTCATTAAGGGTGAGATGGAATAGCAAGAACCAGAGAGGGCAAGGATGGAGCTGGAGCCAATTAAGGGACTCGGACGGACGCTGAGGGTTCTGGTTTACAGCAGCAAGGGGCATATTAATACAGTTGCCAGAAACACTGATAATATCAGGATTTTCCAAGTGTATGCCATTTGTCCTGAGGTCTGGCCTTTTTACAGTGCATTAAAGATGAGAAACTAGAACCACGGGGCTCCACAGGTCCTCCTCACTCCTAACTGCCACAGACAGGGCCACGAAAAGGAAGCTGGAGGGGAGGGGAGTTACCCCACCTGTCTGGCCCATTTCCTCTGGTTCCACACAAACCCCTCCTTAGATTTAAGGGCCCAGAGGGATTTCCCAACTCTCGCTGCTCATTAAGCCTGTTTGATTTTAAAGGAAGAAGATTAAATACACAGCCTGTAGCCAAGATTACAGATGTTAACCAAGCCTTTCCTTTGTGGTTGGGGTCCCCTGCTAAGTAGTAGTTCTAATTAACATCTAAAGCCAGGCTCTGAGGGGCTGTAAGAGGTGGGAGTCCAGGACAAAAGGGGCTCTGGCTCTAGTCCCAGCTCTGCTGTTTTCATTAGTTGATGACCTGAACCATTCATGGGGCTTCTCTGGGTCTTGGTTTCTTCATTTTTTTCCTGTTGGGAGTAGACTATCTACCAAACCTCCATCCCTCACAAACAGGCTGTGAAAATCAAAGGAGATTAACTGAGAGTGCTTTAGAAAAAGCATAAACATCTCTACAACTGCACTGTCCAGTATGACACCCACTCGCCAGGTGTGGTTATTTAAACTTAAATTAATTAAAATTAAAGATTCAGTTCCCAGGACTCCTGGTTGGTAAAAGACATCAGTGATGTGGGAGGGTAGCGTGTCCTTTGGGACATGGAAGCCGCACATTAGAAACCCTCCTAGACCTTGCCCTATGTGTCTCTTCATTTGCATCTTTACTCGCTGTAATAAACCTGAAATCACTCTTCTCAGGAACACAGAAACTGCATAAAGTCAAATACACCTATGCAAGCAACCAGAGAAGCCAAGAAGACCAGCAGGACAGCCTGTTTGTTCTTAATTCACCCTTCCTCAGCACAGTGTTTACTTGATGGGGAGAGAACCCCCTGAAGAAGGGGGGCAGCCATTTCAAAGTCCATGACGGTCAAAGTCTTCAGCATCTGAATGCCAGTTCTCTTTGCCTTTTATCCTGCATTATCCTTACTGTTTGTAATTAAAACTTATCCCACCAATAAGGGAAAAAAAGGCAATTCAATCTCTTAGTTACACTGGAAATGAGCCCTGGTGCACAGTGGTTAAGCGCTTGGCTGCTAAGAAAGGTTAGTGGTTCCAACCCACCAGCCACTCCTTGGGAAAAAGTTGTGGCAGTCAGCTTCCATAAAGATTACAGCCTTGGAAACCCTATGGGGCAGTTCTACTCTGTTCTATGGGGGTCACTATGAGTGCAACAGTTAGTTATGCTGGATACATTCAGATGCTCAATAATCACATGTGGCTAGTAGCTACCATACTGGCCACCTCAGACAGAACAATGCCATCATCCAGAAAGTTCTATGGGACAGCACTGCTCTACAGCCTACTCTTGGATTTCCCTCCACCAAGAACTGAAGAGAACATACCAACCCCGTCAAATGCTCAGGAGGGCAATACTCCACGTGTACTTTCTGCCTATATGTAGAGAACATCCCCTTTATGCTGACATACTAGGCTACAACCAGGCGCTCTTTCAAATTCTTAAAAGAACCCAGCAGTTTTTCTTTCCAACACATAGAACAGCCCTGGCGAATGAGAGAATTTTCTCCCACGGCTCCCGCAGGCTGTTTCACTCAGATTGTCCTCTCAGACCTAATCTATTATTTACACAGTCCTACTTTTAAGGATATGTATTTTCAAACATTCTCTCAATAGGAGTGTTAGGTCTGCACAAATCCAGGGACCAGGGAGACCAAATCACTTTGCTCCTTGCCTTCCTGACAGGTCTTTCTGTTCAGCACCCAAAAATGGGCAACTTGAACTATTTAACAAAACAAAAGGGCGTGATCCTTGGGGCCAAGTGTTAAAAGCATTCCAAAAGAAAACGGCAGAAACAGAAGCTCCTCCCCCCAATCTGTTCTTCATCTGCCCAAGGATTTATTGGCTCTTGCAGTAAATTAATCAGCTGCCAAGAGAAAGTCAAACCATGGCTCCAATGTAAATACTTGTTGGTAGCAATCCCTCAGTGTGACACTTCAGATTTCAAGTGGCTGGGTGGCCGTACGAACGCCTCATTAAATGGCAACTTTATAGCATTACGAGGAAAAGGCTCTGGGATTTTTTTGTACAAATGTATAAATCCATCTTTTCAAAGACAAACAACAGAACGATTCATAAAATGTGTATGACTGGGAGAAATAGGAAAGTCAAGAAAACAGAGCAAGGAGAAATAAGAAGCATAAAGAACTTGGTCTAGATTTTTTTCCTGGCTAGGTGAATTAGGGTATCTCGACTCTGGACATTTCCTTTCTGTCCAGAATGTGTCTAATCATCATCACATGGGACCGTGCTCCCCAAGTGAGATCCTAGGTTGTGTGTGTGTGTGCGTGAAAAGACAGAGATCCTAGACTATCTTTATTCATCTTCCTATTCCCTTACAACCTTTAGCATAAAGATTTGCAAGTAGCAGGCCATTAGAAATCAATCAAACTTACTGACTTCTCTCAGTGAATGATTTAGTAGTAAGAAGAGCTATATCTTCAATGAGGTCATTGGTGGTTCAGTGGTAGAATTCTTGCCTTCCATGCTGGAGACCCAGGTTTGATACCTGGCCAACGCACTTCACGCACAGCTACCACCTGTCTGTGTCGCTGGTGGACTGCACATTGCTATGATGCTGAACAAATCTGTCTTGAAGAAGTACAGCGAGAATGCTCCTTAAAAGCGAGGATGGCGAGACTTCGTCTCACATACTTTGGACATATTCTTAGGAGGGACCCATCCCTGGAGAAGAACATCATGCTTGGTAAAACAGAGGGTCAGAGAAAAAGAGGAAGACCCTTACAAGATGTAGTGACACAATGACTGCAACAACGGGCTCAAACGCAGCAACGATTGTGAGGTTGGCACGCTACTGGCCCGTGTTTCATTCTGTTGTATATAGGGTCTCTATGAGTCAGAAATAACTTGATGGCACCTAACAGCAATAACAACACCACGATGCTGAACAAGTTTCAGTGGAGCTCGCAGACAAAGATGGACTAGGAAGAAAGGCCTGGCGATTCACTTCTGAAAATTAGCCAATGAAAATACTATGGATCACAACGGCCTGATCTGCAACTTGATCATGAGGATGGTGCAGGACTGGGCAGTGTTTCATTTTGTTGTGCATGGCATCTCCACGGGTAGGGGGCCAGCCTGATGACAGCTAAAAACAACAACAGTATAAACCAGCAACTTAACAGTTAAACCCACAAAGAGACCACGACCTCACAAATCTGAGTAGGTGATCCTGACCAACTCCATTTTCTTGTTTAGAAAAGCTTCTACGGGCATGATCTGCTCATTTCACATTTCCCTCTCTAAATGGACCAGACAGCTGCACCCCTGGAACTCAGGCTTAGAAAACAAGGTTGATTTCCTCTGATGTGTCCCCAAACACCCAGCGTGTGTTTGAAGTTAACAATGCTGAACAGCCCCCTCCCCAACTCACAGTCCTTCAGCTAAGCATCCTTTCAAAGCCGTGTGTGGCCCCCAGTAGGCCAATTCATTTTATTTTCTTTTAGAACTTTTTTTTAAAGATATCATATAAAGCTGATAGCTAAAACCAAAGGGGAGAAGTTCTGAAACAGAATGCATTTGCCTGCAATCCTCTCCGTTTATGCCTGTGGCAATCTCAGCTCTGCCCTCCTAAATGGCAGTTCTCTGTATAGCTATCCTGAATTCTGTCAGATTCCTAGGGGAAAATCAGCCCCAGTGTTGCAAAAGAACAACGGGCATTTGACAGAACAGTGAGACAAGGGGAGTGGAATCCCCGGATCTTAGGAGCAGTACTTTTCTATTAAAACCTGTTCCTATTAGAAAAGCTGCCACCTCAGTAGCCCTCCTCCATCTTCTGCTCCTCCGTCTCCAAAAGCAAAATAACACAAAATGGGAAGTATGATTAGTGAAAACTGCTCTCAGGCTTCTAATGTGGTCTCTCTACTGACACCCTAAGCTCTTCCTCCAGACAGTATGTCTCCAGGGCACCAAACTCGCTCCAAACATTTCTGAGGCAAGAGTCATTTTCCTAACACAATTCCCAACCTGTCACCACGCCTTTATATTCAGCACTGTATAGCGTGTGGGTGTGTGTGTACACATGCTTTGTATAAAATCTGTTTTTGACTAAAACAAACAAACCAGTTGCTCTAAGTTGATTCTGACTCATGGTGACCCAATGTGTGCAGAGTAGAACTACACCATAGTGTTTTGTTGGCTGTGACCTTTTGGAAACAGATCACCAAGCCTTTCTTCCAAGTCACCTCTGGGTGGGTTTGAACTGCCAATCTTTGGTCAGTAGTGGAGTGATTAGATTATTTATAGTCTACCAAAAACCAAAGAACCAAATCCCTTGCCATCGAGTTAATTGGACTCATGGCAACCCCCCATGTGTCAGAGTAGAACTGTGCTCCATAGGGTTTTAGATGGCTATAACTTATGGAAGTAGATCACCAGATCTTTCTTCTGAGATGCCACTGGGTGGATTCAAACTGCCAACCCTTCTGTTAGCAGCTAAGTGCAAACCATTTGTGCCACCCAGGGACCAAGTCCATACTTAAAACATCCACCTTTCAATGGACTTATAGAATTTTCATAATGTATCAGAGTGGCCAGAATATAGAAATCCAAAGTAAGAATGAGTCCAGCTCTTATTAAAAAAAAGAAAAGATTCAATGATAGAAGGAACAGGCCAGTCCAAGCACCCACATGACTACAGCCTGGCACAGGGTCTTGCCTCCAGTAGGCATTGGAGAAACTTGCATAGAATCTACTTGACCCAGAGTGCCTCTGGGCTCTGCATGTGAGAAGTGACTGGGTCCTCACGTGAGAACTGAATTCCACACTGGGCACCAGGGCCATGGCCGTGGCAGAGGTTCCAGGTTTCACAGCAACCTTCTGAGGCAGTCCCTTTAGGAAGTTCACTGGTGCTCTGCCAAGCCACCATTCTCAGAAGGGTGGAAGGGCAAAGGGAGGAATTTCTCCAGCTGGCAGTTCTTCAGCAGGCGGAGGAGGTCTGGAGGAAGGGAGTAGAGGCAGCAAGCAGGGCCAGCCGGAGGAAGAAGGAGTGGCAGGAGAGGAAGAGGCCCACTGGAGGCACATAAACAACGTGGCGAGGGCAAAACAAGCCGAACTTGTGAGTTGCGACCAGTCTTAAGAGTTTGTCTGAGGTAGTGACATGCTTTAAACAAATATACTGTTAATTACTTAAGATAGGTATCGATGCACCATTTCTGTATGTTATTCCAACTATACAGATAATGCATTATCTCCTCCCTAATTTCACTCTCCTCCCCAAAGATAATCACTGCTTTCTGTTTTGCATCCAGATTTTCTGGATGCAGTTGTACATATTATATATTTACAGAGAAATATATATGTGTGCATGTATATATATACAGATGTGTGCATGTATATTCCTATAGAAATTTTGTTCTGTAGTACATAGGGTCACTATGAGTTGGAACCAACTTGACGGCACCTAACAACAAATAGAAATTCCTATAGAAATATATACATCATCTATAGAAATCCTATGGAAATATATACATATACACACATCTATATAGAAATATACATTCGTGTATGCAGAAATACACACCTGTGTATGTAGAAATACACATCCGCGTATATAGAAATAAAGGGAGTCTCTGGGTGGCGCAAATGGTTAAACTCTCAACTACCAGATGAAATGCTGGCAGTTTGAACTCACATAGAGGCACCTCAGAAGACAAGCCTGGTGATCTGCTTCTGAAAGGTCACAGCCTTGAAAACCCTAGAGAGCAGTGCTACTCTGCACACATGGGGTTGCCACGAGTTGGAATCAACTTGACGGCAACAGGTTTGGTTTTGGTTATCCATATAGAAATATATATCATTATATATATCGCATACAGATTTATATAATATAAAATACATATCATTTTACTTAAACGGCCTCACATTGTATTTATAATTCTACACTGTCCTTTTCTCCCCACTTCTTTCTTTGAAATTGCTGCATAGTATTGTACAAAGTAAACTTACCATATTTTATTTATTCATTCTTCTATTGATAAATATTTAATTCTCCATTCCCACACTCCCCCCGCCCCAATTTCAAATAGTTCTGGAGTGACGATGTGCTCAGATGGAAGTATTTCACTAGATGCGATTCTAGTAGTAAAATCCCCTGGTCAGAGAATACGTGCAACAGATACTGACCCACCACCTGCGACAGCTCTTACTCCCTCTGACAGCTCGCATGTACCCTTTTCCCTAATTCCACCAATGTTGGATTCTTGCATCCTTTTAAATGTTGGCCTAAACCTAAGCTTAACCCTGACATCATCCAGATTGGATGGTGGACATTAGTAGGAAAAAAATCTCACTGCTTTAACTTACATTTCCCTGATTATCTGGGAGGTCAAGCATTTTTTTCTTATGTTTATGGGCCATTTGTATTTTCTCTTCAGTGAGCTGCCATTTCATACCCCCAGTCCATTTTTCTTGTGCCCTGGTGGCGCAGTGGTTAAGAGCTATGAGTGCAAACCAAAAGGCTGGCAGTTCAAATCCACCAGCCGCTCCTTGGAAACCCTATAGAGCAGTTCTGCTTTGTCCTACAGGGTAGCTATGAGTTGGAATCGAAACAACGGCAACGGGTTTGGTTTAATTTGGTCCATTTTTCTATTGGGTCACTGCTTTTTTTTCTTATTGATTTATACTTCTTTATATATTCTGACTATTAATTCAGGGTCTGTTCTATTTGTTTTATACAATTTCTCTCAGTCTATCACTTTTTAAAACTTTGTTCATGGCATTTTCCATGAACGATAAAGTGGTTTTTCATGAACAATACAGCGACTTCCAAATTATTCCTTTACACAGTAGAATCCTTTTTCCAATATAGTGGAAGCCCAAACAGCAAACAGACCACAGCAGAACTGTTAAACAGGCTTCCCAGGGCCCCAATAACTCCCCTACTGTGACTCTAGGGGGTTCCTCAGAGCTTCCAAGAGCAGAGTTTGAAATCACAGATTCAGTTCAACTCCTTCATGTAACAAATAAAGAAACCCAGGACAAGAGCTCTTACAGGGATAAGCCCAAGCTTTCCTCACAGAAATAAGGCCAGAACTAAGGTCTCCATTCTGTTTTTATTAGTTCCAATTTGACCTCAAAACAAAACTCACCAATTTGACATCTAATTCATGTACATTTACCCCTCAAAGAAAAAGAAAGTAGCATGCTAATAAAATAATTTGATAACTTCATTCAAAAACTCATTTTATAAACATCTGTCATCACTTTGTAGTTATTTATTAATGTATTAACTTCCTGTCTTTCCCCACTGGATTATAAAGTAAATGATAACAGGGAACCCTTGTCTGTCCTTCTCTCTTGTGTTCCCAAGACTCAGAATTGGGTCAAATTATCCAGTACCAGTTGCCATCAAATTGATTCTGTCTCATGGCAACCCCCTATGCATCAGAGTAGAACTGTGCTCCATAGAGCGCCAAAACTTTCTTCCGAGGCACTCGAACCTCCATCCTTTAGGTTAGTAGCCAAGTGCCTTAACCGTTTAGTACCACCCAGGGACTCTGTCAAATTACAGGTCTCAATACTTGCTGAATGAATAACTTCAAGCATTATCTTCAAAACTATTAGCTAGAGCTCACAACAAGCAGAAATTGATCTGATTTGCTTTTCGAAAAAAAAAATTCAACTGTGCTTATCCACTTAACCTTTGCTAGAGTATCTTATCATTAATTGTGGTTGTCATTGCTGCCAAGTCGGCTCTGACTCATGGGCGACCTTACATATAATAGAATGAAACACTGCCCAGTCCTGCGCCATCTTCATGATTGCTATCATTTAATACCCCACCTCAAAAAAAAAAAAAAATCAAACCAGTTGCCTTTGAGCTGAGTCTGACTCATTGACTGCTATTGTTGGGTGTCATCGAGTCGATTCTGACTTATAGCAACCTCATGTGACAGAGTAGAGCTGCTCCATAAGGTTTTCTAGGCTGTAATCTTTATGGAAGCAGATTTCTAGTTCTTTCTCCCGTGGAGCTACTGGGAGAGTTCAAACCACCAACCTTTGAGTTAGCAGCTGAGCGCTTAACCATTGTACAACAGAGCTCTTTAACTCATTAACAGGAGGTATAAAAAAATGGACGCAGGAAGAAGTATCAGGGTCTGAATAATCCAAATGGAATAATTATGAGCAATACCACTGAAAACACACGACTACCCTCCTTCTCCTTCTTCATGGAACTCTCCAGGCTTCTGATGATTAGGCTTATGTTTTCCAGGACATCTGGTACTTCAGGGCCCCTTTGCAAACTCCAGGCGAGATGAGGGGCAGCTTGAGTCAGTTATGTCTGTCTGACAAATAGACATATGCACACCCATGTTCATTGCATAACTATTCAAAATAGCAAAAAGATGGAAACAACCTGGGTGCCCATCAACAGATAAATGGATAAACAAACTATGGTACATACACACAATGGAACACTACCCAACAATAAAGAACAATGATGAATCTGTGAAGCATCATGCAACATGGATGAATCTGGATGGCATCATGCTGAGTGAAATAAGTCAACCACAAAAGAATAAATATTGTATGAGACCACTACTATAAAAACTCATGAAAAGGTTTACACGCAAAAAAGAAACAATCTTTGATGGTTACGAGGGGTAGGGGTGGAAAAACACCACAATAGACAATAGATAAGTGGTAACTCTGGTGAAGGGTAAGACAGTACACAATACTGGGGAAGCCAGCACAACTTGCCCAAGGCAAGGTCATGGAAGCTCCACAGACACATCCAAACTCCCCGAGAGACCGAATTACTGGGCTGAGGGCTGTGGGGACCATGGTCTCGGGGAATATCTAGCTCAATTGGCATAACATCATTTATAAAGAAAATGTTCTACATTCTACTTTGGTGAGTAGTCTCTGGGGTCTTAAAAGCTTGTGAGCAACCATCTAAGATACTCTACTGGTCTCATCCTATCTGGAGCAAGGGAGAATAAAGAAAAAAAAGACACAAGGGAAGGGAAAGATTAGTTCAAATGATCACAAGCACTACAGCCTCCACCAGACTGAGTCCAGCACAACTAGATGGTGCCTGGCTACCACCATTGACTGCTCTAACAGGGATCATAATAGAGGGTCCTAGACAGAGCTGGAGAAAAATTCTAACTCACCAAAAAAAAAAAGACCAGACTTACTCGTGTGAGACTGGAGAAACCCCAAGAGTATGGCCCCCAGACAGCCTTTTAGCTCAGAAATGAAGTCACTCCTGAGGTTCACCCTTCAGCCAAAGATTAGACAGGCCCATAAAACAAAATGAGACTAAATGTGCATACCAGCCCCAGGGGCAAGGGCAACCAATGTCACAAAACAATATGTGTACTAATTGTTTAATGAGAAGCTAGTCGGTTCAGTAAACCTTCATCTAAAGTACAATAAAAAAGAGAGAAAAAAAAAAGTAATGTTTGTCTGAGGCCCTTTATCCTGCCTGTGACAACTATAATACTAATCACCAACTATGGGAACGGGAGGTGGTTAGCCAATTGTGAGATCTAAGCCTCAGGTTCACCTTGTAGGGTCATAGACTGGACTAGTGTTGATGTGTGTACACTGCTTAGCATAATGCTACACAAATGGACTCACTGGAATTTATTTTGTTTTATCAGTTAACATGGTCTGTAGAGATGTTAACTTCTAGGATGCGTTTTTGCATGCCCAGAATGAGTAGATGGAATCAGACTAAATACTATTAAATATGAGGAAATGGGATGAGATGAGCCAGCATTATTAAAAATGCATTCCTGAGAGAATAACCCTAATTTACAAAGCAAGTCAAATCCAATCATAATGGCAAATATTAAATGTAGATCTTAGAACTCCTAGACCACAGAGGGGCTTATGGAGAGACTGCGGTTAAATGCCAACCTGGTGATCAGAGATCCCAGTCTCAAACCATTGCCAGAAAGCCACCTTTAGATCTCTGCGTCTGAGGTCTAGGAGCTCATGTTTACTCAACTTGGCTGGCAGGCCATTTACAGCTTCCATTTGCTTCCCCGGCATCCACAAAGAATGTGTTCTGGCCTAGGCCCACCACTCGGGGGAACAATAACCATTTCATACATTGGTATTTAGTTACAGAACTCTGAATGCCCTACAGTCAATGAAAATAGGGTTCCTGCAGATCAGATTTTGATCTCTGCAAATGAGGAAACTGGCTAAATCACTCTGGAAAAGCAAAAAAATAAAAATAAAGAGAGAGAGAAAAACCTTCTGTTTGTAGAATTTTGAACATGTCTGCTTCCCATCCATTCAGAGAGGCTGTTAACTGAAGCCGTGATGGAATGCGTGGCAGAGCAAAACGTTGACACGCAGGCGGTGCCTGTGCCATGGAATCTTGACACATCCTACAAAATTGCAATAATAAAAATCTGCATCTTAAAATTGGCCAAAGCAGGAAAAACTCTTATGGATTTTAGTATAAAATATAAACAAAAATGGACATCGTTGCTTTGGTCTTTTAAAGGCAGGTGTTGTTTGAATCACAGATCGCTCGGTCACAAAAGGCACCCTTTTTTCACCTTAGGGAAAAAATTTTCGTTTTCTTTATCTAATAAAGATATTGGAAATAAAGAAAAATGCTAACCCGACAAACATTTTAAAAATCTGCTTTGTAAAGGAAATAGTCCCCAGTCCTCGTGGACCTCTAAAGGCTACATAGGATAGAAGAGGAGAAGAGATGGGCAATTGAAATGCATTATGAAACACGAATAAACTGACAAGCCAAGTTTGCCTCTTGCTAAAAGGGACTTGACCATTCTTAGGGACACTGGATGCTCTGCCATTTACTGCTAAAAGATCCATAAGAAAGCTCTCAGAATAACTAGAGTTGCTCTCAACCCCAGCCCTTATTCCATAATGTTACAGGGTGGAAACCCCAGGTTCTTGCTCAGCATGACTCGTACTGGCTGATAAATCAGAGACCAAGGTGGGAGAATAAGAAAGTCACCTTTATTTCGTTGTACAAGGAAAAGGAGTCAGCCGGAGCTGCTGCTGCCAAGACTGCTTCCCAAGGGCGGGCAGGCAAGTTACTTTTAAGGGATTTACAAGTAGGGAGTTCATACAAGTCACATCAGCAACATTCTTAATCATACTGCGCGGGCACAATGGGGTTTACATATAACCTCCAAGCAAAAGCAGGATTCAAATTCAAATTCAAAACTAGGGGTGAGGCAAAGCCCAGCAAAGGAAACAGAAGTTTTAATACAGCACTGTGGGCGTTCTGTCTCATTAAGAAATAGAGTATATGATAACTTGCTCGGTCATTATGTGAGGGAAAACTTCAATGCTAAACACCTATCTGAGCACCGTAGCATTGACAGGAAGTAGACTATAAACGGGTGGCCACCCCCAGTGAATGGTCATTATCAACTTCATAGTCAAACTACCGATCCCACTGGGCAGTCTGGAGAGGAACTTCAGTGCTGGATAGCACCACGTTTATACAGTTACAGTCAGCCAATGCAGGGGATATACAATGGTGAATACTGGAAACAAGAGGTTAGCTGTTTTTTACCAAATTCCAAAATAAGCTGAAGCCACTCAACCACCAAAGAATAGGATCTGCCACGATTCCAAGCACTTCCCCCGTCACCCTTCACTTTGCTGCCTCTTTAACCAAGAGGTCCAGAAACCTCACAGCAAGTGATTGCCATACAGGGTCTTGAGACTGTCTTCATCCTTCTGAAGTTTGGAAAAACAGAAGAACAGTGCTTTTAAAGTAAAATTCTGAGAAGACAGGCTGGTTGATGAAGACACTGAGAAGGGATGAAGCCAGCTGTTTGGGACCAAATAAAAAGCAACTCTGGGAGTCATGAGTCAAGGGAATGCTTCCAGGGAATGGAGAAGGGGCCCAGGGCAGCTCCCCAGGCACAATGGACATCAGGATGTTCACTGTGGACTTACCACTAATCCTGAGCAATCTGAATGAGTGACGGTATGGGGTACTTGTTGAGCTTATAAACCATAGTCATAGTATTTTTCTTTCCATCTTGAAAAATAAAACACAAACCATTTTAAATCTCTAGACTCTAGTTTGTGCCTCTAATAAAAACTGTAGTGATATCGTCAATTAATACATAGCTCTATGACTCAGGCTGCTAACCAAAAGGTTGGAAGTTTGAATCCTCCACCAGCCTATGGAAACCTTGGAAACCCTATGGGACAGTTCTCTTCTGTCCTATAGGGTTGCTATGAGTCAGAACCGACTTGACAGTGATGGGTTTTCTATGACATTCTCATTAACAAGAGTAGGCCTTTCAACAAAGTTTGCAAAGTTTTGTAAAGCAAATTTCTATGATGCAACTTTCCTTTTGACCTCCATTATGATACTAGGCATGATCTTACCAGAGGTGATATGACCGATGAATACAATAGCACAGTATTTTAAAACAAATTATGAAAGAGAGAAAGTCACCTTTTAGCCAAAGCACTAATCAGTCTAAGCTATTACCATATTAATCCTGGAATCCCTGGGTGGTGCAAACGGTTACACGATTCAGTGACTAACCAAACGTTTTGCGGTTCAGATCCACCCAGAGGTGCCTCAGAAGAAAGGCCAGATGATCTACTTCCTTAAGATCATAGCATTGGAAACCCTACAGAGCACAGTTCTACTCTAAAGCACACAGGGTTGCCATGAGTCGGAAATGACTCAACAGCAACTGTTTTTTTTTTTTTTAAATTAATAATCCTATGCTACACACAGATCCCTGGGTGGTGGTAACAGTTAAGCACTCGATTACTAACTGAAAGGCTGGAGGTTCAAACCCACCCAGAAGTGCCTCAGAAGAACACCTGTTGATTTGCTTCCGAAAGGTCATAGCCTTCAAAACCCTGAGGAATGCAGTTCTACTGTGTCCATGTGGGGTTGCGTGAGTCAGAATTGACTCGACACATCTAACAGCAACAATAACAATCCTACACACAAGAGAGGTTTCAAAATACCTAAAATAAAAAATGCAGTAATGATATCTTCCAATATTAGTTAACATCAATTGAAAACTTAAACCGGGCCAGGTGCTTGCAAGAACTCATTAAATTCTCACAAGACCCCTAGGAGAAGGTATTACTGTTCTCTCCGTTTTATAGATAAGGAATCTGAGACACAGATACCTTTCAAGGTCATGCAGATGTGAAAATGTTGGGTCAGAGATTAAACCCTGGCAGTCTGGCATCAGAACCCAATGGTCTGAAAAGTGACGTAGAAATTGAATTTCTGTAAGAATTGAATTTGAGGCCATATCTGGTCAGCACCCAGAACTGTGGCTCCACTGTTTTCATCTTTAGTCTTATGGCACACAGGCCAACTCCCGATTAACACCCTCTGCAGCAGAGAAACTTGCGTAGCTGTGGATGATAACATAATTATAAAGCTTCTGATTCAAAATGGTAGGGAAGCCCTGACGTCCAGTTGTTAACATTTAATCATCAAGAAAAACCTTCAATTAGAATAGAGTGCTGGAAGCTTGCTGGAAACAAAAATCCATATTCAATGATCAACAGCATTCCTTTATACACCAGCAGTAGTCTTTGGATGGTGCAAACGGTTAAGTGCTTGTCTACTAACCAAAAGGTACACGGTTCAAACCTACCCAGAGGTGCCTTGGAAGAAATGCCTGGTGATCTGCTTCGGGAAAACCCTAGGGAGCAATTCTACTCTGCATACATGGGTTCGCCATGAGTCAGAATCAACTCAGTGGCAACTGGAAATACCAGTAGTGACCAAATAGAAAATAAAACAATAAAAATATTGGATGCTGTAGTAGCCAAAGCTCTATAATACATAGGTATAAACCTAAAAGCAACTTAAGTAAGAAATTATAAAACTTTACTGAAGGATATAAAAGATTTGGATTAAGGAAGTAACAAACCTTGTTTCTGTAGAGCAGAAGACATTTCAAAGATGTTAATATTCCCAATTAATCAATAAATTTAGTAAAATTCCAGTAAGAAGATTCCAAGAAGATTTTTAGAAAATTTGAAAAATATTTTAACGTGTATATGAAGGAATATACAATGAAGAATAAGACAATTTTGGGAAAAAAGAGGAGGATGGACTCATCCTATTAGATTATTAAAATACATTAAAAAAACTATAGTCCTTAAACCAGCGTGATATTGATGCAGTAAGAGACAAATTATGAGAACAGAATTAAAAAAAACCCGTTGCTCTCAAGTCAATTCCAACTCACAACGACCATACAGGACAGAGTAGAACTGTCCCATATGATTTCCAAGGATTGCCAGGTGGATTCAAACTGCTGACCTTTTGGTTAGCAGTCGTAGTTCTTAACCACTATGCCACCAGGGTTTCTGAGAACAGAATAGAGAGCCCTAAAACAGATCTATGCATTTTTAGGGACTTGATATATGAGGGCCAAATGCATGTTAATCACTCTGCTGAGTCTTTAATTTATTTTAAATCTGTCTTAGATTTGTTTTTCTCTGCAGAGTGAGGTCAATATCTATTGACATATTTTTCCACAGGAAAAACAAAAATCCTAAATGTGAAATATTATTGGAAGAAAAATATAGGGGAGATATTTTCTTAAAACAAAACAGAAGACTGTATTTTTCTTTTTGAGATCTGGCCATGTTAATGTAAAATATAAAAAGCAAGATGCAATACGATACCATTTATGTATATTAAATACACACATAAAATGCATATTTTTATCTATAAATAGTACATAGCATTTAAACATCTAAAACTATATTGGAAGAATCTGTATAAAACTGGAGGGAAATGGAATTAATGGGAGCTTCTGTTCTAATTTTTTTTCTAAAAAACTCCACTGCCATCGAGTGGATTCCAACTCATAGTGACCCTATAGGACTGTCCCATACTGTTTCCAAGGAGTGAGTGGTAGATTCGAACCACTGACCTTTTGGTTAGCAGCCTGATCTCTTAACCACTGTGCCACCAGCGCTCCAAACAAAGACTAAACCCGAATAAAATACTTGTCGTTGTTGTTAGCTGCCATCGAGTCCACCTCTGACTCATGGCGATCCCATGCACAATGGAACTAAATGCTTCCCAGTCCCGTGCATCCACGTGACCGTTTTTGGATAAGACTGTTGTGATCCATAGGGTTTTTGTTCGCTGATTTTTTGAAGTAGATCACTAGGGCTTTTCTTCCTAGTCCAGCTTAGTCTGGAAGTTCCACTGAAACCTGTTCAGCATTATAACGACACATATGCCTCCACTGGCAGACAGGTGGTAGCTGTGCATGAGGTGCATTGCCTGAAAATCAAACCCAGGTCTTCCACATGGAAGGTGAGAATCCTACCACTGAAACGCCAATGGCCAAATATTAGTGGCTATTAAATCTGGGTGGCAGGAATACAGATGGTTGCTAGTTTTATTTTTGCATTTTCTGTTCTCTTTTAAGTGTTTTGAGAAAGAATTCTCAAAACTCAAATGTTACATCTAGAGTAAGAACATCAGCTTCCCTACCAACCTGCAGAGTATTTCCTTGATTATTTGTAACCTCATTCGTAGTTCAATATGCAGAACATAAATAAGGCAGACAAATACATGCAGTTATTGACCCCTATGTTGCAAGTTTTTGGGAGGCTGCGGTTTTCCAACAGCTAATGTGGCCCACAATTTTGGTAATATTTAAAAGATTAGAAAAGGGTGCATCTGGGGGAGAGAGGGGTCAGCCAGTTAACATAAACACACTGGGATTAAACACTTCTTGTATTTATTTTCTAGGAAAATACAGCTCATGAGAAGAGAAAGCTCTTCATTAAGGTGACTTCTTCTTGGATCTGTGGTTTTTCCCAGTGGAAATTTCCCCGTTGGCCTGGGATCATTCATTGGCAAGATGCTTGGCAGGGAGGGTACATGTCTGCATTCCCGTATGAGGGATGAAGAGGCTGGGTGAGTGAGGTTTGTCCTTCCACACCAATGAATTTTCCTGAGGGAAATTTTCCTTGCTTGCTTCACCAAAACCATGAGTTGACAGGCTGCCCAAGATGGATTACCCTCAATAGGCTACTTTCCCTACAGACAGAGCCCTCTGTTTTGCTTACACTTGTTACCAACAGTGTCAAGTAGGCTGGGTCTAATCTACAACAGAGGACGCTCGTCTAAATCTGCCCGACCCACTTCCACAACACCACATGATCCTGAACACAAGGTCACCCCAAATATAAGTTGTAACCCCTTTTCCTGGTATACATCCCTTACTGATCTTAGAGAAAATATATTTGAGTCATTTTAATATTCTGCAAATCTGTTCATTTTAGTTTGGCTTTTGTAAACCAAGAAAGTTCAGGTAAGAAACAAGCTGGAGTTACTGTAACAACAATTTTTTTTTTTTTTAACTGAGAGTACATGGTAATGTACTAATCATCTCTGATTTGGTAAAATTTGGTTTGTAATACATTTGAGGGTACATTTATTACTATTATTATTATAGTTTCAACATAATGAACAATATTGAAAGATAAGATATAAAACAAGCATTTGTAAAATTAATAAATTCTGAAAAGCCAGTAATGTACACAGTTGACTGTGACTATTATTCCACTAGAACAACTAACTCCAGTAAACTTTTTGGTATCTAATGGAAGTTTTATCAGTTAAAGTCCAACTAGGAGAACAGAAACCAATGAGTAATTTAAGTGAAGGGAATTTTATGCAGGGAATAGGTTTCACAGGTGGAAACAATCATTTAAGGCAACAATAATTTTTTACTTCACTTTACATTAGCTGTGTATTTAGAGGTGGACTAAGGACATCTCAGCTGGATCAAAAGGTGGCCCCAAATATAAGTGATCTCCTACCATCCCAATGAGAAGTGATGCTAAAAAAGTTTTTGGGACAATTTGATTAGATAAATGTTAACCATATAAGTGAAAGAATTTATATCATTAGATGTACAAGTTACATTTAAGATATCAAAACATAACATTTAAGATATTTACCTTAACCCTAAAAAAATAAAATACTTGGGAATAAATCTGACCAGGGACGTAAAAGACCTATACAAAGAAAACTACAATACACTACTGCAAGAAACTAAAAGAGATCTACATAAACGGAAAAACACACCATGCTCATGGATAGGTAGACTCAACATTGTGAAAATGACAGTTCTACCCAAAGCAATTTACAAATACAATGAAATTCTGATGCAAATACCAACAACATTCTTTAAAGAGACGGAAAAACTAACCATTAACTTTGTATGGAGATGGAAGAAGCCCCGCAGAGGTAAAGCACTATTGAAGAAGAATAAAGTAGGAGGACTCCCACTACGTGATCTCAGAACCTACTATACAGCTACAGTAGTCAAAACAGCCTGGTACTGCACAACGACAGATACATTGACCAATGGAATAGAATTGAGAACCCAGATGTAAATCCATCCACCTATGGTCACCTGATCTTTGACAAGAGCCCAAAGTCCATCAAATGGGGAACAGTCTTTTTTGTTTATTGTTGTAGTTTAAGTGAAAGTTTACATTTCAAGTTAGTCTCGCATACAAAAATTTATACATAGTTATGTGACCTTAACTGCTCTCCCTATACTGTCACAGCACACTCCTCCTTTGCACCCCTGATTTCACATGTCCATTCAACCAGCTCCTAACTCTCTCTGCCTTCTCAGCTCACCTCCGGACAGAAGCTGTCCATTTAGTCTCATGTATTTACTTGAGCTAAGAAGCACACTCTTCACGAGTATCATTTTATGTCCCACAGTCCAGTCTAACCTTTTTGTCTGAAGAGTTGGCCTTGGGAATTGTTTTAGCACTGGGTTGACAGAGTCCAGGGGGTATGCTTTCTGGGGTTCCTCCAGTCTCAGACAGACCATTAAGTCTGGTCTTTTTACTAGAATTTGAGTTCTACAACCTACCTTTCTCATGCTCCATCAGGGACTCTCTGTTGTATTCCCTGTCAGGGCGGTCACTGGTGGTAGCCAGGCACCATCTAGTTCTTCTGGTCTCAGGCTGATGAAGTCTCTGGCAGACAGTCTTTTTAACAAATAGTGCCGGCAAAACTGGATGTCCATTTGTAAAAAAATGAAATAGGACCCATACCTCACACCATATACAAAAACTAATTCAAAATGGATCAAAGACCTAAATATAAAGGCAAAAACTACAAAGTACATAGAAGAAAAAATAGGATAAACACTGGAGATCCGAATACAGGGCATTAACAGGATACAAACCATAACTAACAACACACAAACTCCAGAAGATAAGCTAGATTACTGGGATCTTCCAAAAATTAAACACTTACGCTCATCAAAAGACTTCACCAAAAGAGTAAAAAGAGAACCTACAGAGCGGGAAAAAAAATTTTTTTTGGACACTACAGATCAGACAAAGGTCTGATCTCTAAAATTTACTGGAAAATACAACACCTCTACAACAAAAAGACAAATAATCCAATTAAAAAATGGGCAAAGGAAATGAACAGACACTTCACCAAAGAAGACATTCAAGCGGACAACAGACACATGAGGAAATGCTCGGACCACTAGCCGTTAAAGAATGCAAATCAAAACTACAGTGAGATACTATCTCACCCCAGCATTACTGGCATGAATCAAAAAAACAGAAAATAACAAATGTTGGAGAGGCTGCAGGGAGATCGGAACTGTTAATGCCGGTGGGAATGCAGAATGATACAGCCATTTTGGAAAACAGTACGGCACTTCCTTAGAAAGCTAGAAATAGAAATACCATACGATCCAGCAATCCCACTCCTAGGAATATATCCTAGAGAACTAAGAGTTGTCACATGAATAGACATATGCACACCCATGTTCACTGCAGCATTGTTCACAATAGCAAAAAGATGGAAACAACCTAGATGCCCATCAACAGAGGAATGGATAAACAAACTATGGTATACACACACAATGGAGTATTATGCAAAGATAAAGAACAATGATGAATCTGTGAAGCATCTCATGTCATGGATGAAACTGGACATTATGCTGAGTGAAATAAGTCAATCACAAAAGGACAAATATTGTATGAGACCACTACTGTAAAGACTCTTGAAAAGGTTTGCACACAAAAAGAAACAATCTTTGATGGTTACGAGGGAGGGGAGGGATGGGGACGGAAAAATACCAAATAAACAATAGATAAGTGGTAACTCTGGTGAAGGGTAAGACAGTACACAATACAGGGAAAGCCAGCACAACTTGTCCAAGGCAAGGTCATGGACGCTCCATAGACACATCCAAACTCCCTGAGGGACCGAATTACTGGGCTGAGGGCTGTAGGGACCATGGTCTTGGGGAACATCTAGCCCAACTGGGATAACATAGTTTATAAAGAAAATAAATGTTCTACATTCTACTTTGGTGAGTAGCATCTGGGGTTTTAAAATCCTGTGAGCAGCCATCTAAGGTACTCCACTGGTCTCACCCCTTTCTGAGCAAGGGAAAATGAAGAAAACTAAAGATACGAGGGAAAGATTAGTCCAAAGGGCTAATGGACCACAACTACCATGCCCTCCACCAGAGTTTGTCCCGTACAGCTAGATGGTGCCTGGCTACCACCACTGACTGCTCTGACAGAGATCACAATAGAGGATACTGGACAGAGCTGGAGAAAAATGTAGAACAAAATTCTAACTCACAAAAAAAGACCAGACTTACTGGCCTGACAGAGACTGGACAAATCCCCAGAGTATGGCCCCCAGACACGCTTTTAGCTCAGTAATGAAGTCATACCCGAGGTTCACCCTTCAGTCAAAGATTAGACAGGCCCATAAAACAAAATGAGACTAAATGGGCACATCAGCCCAGGGGCAAGGACTAGAAGGCAGCAGGGTCAGGAAAGCCGGTAATAGGGAACCTAAGGTCGAGAAGGGAGAGTGTTGACATGTCGTGGGGTTGTTAACCGATGTCATAAAACAATATGTGTACTGTTTAATGAGAAGCTAGTTTGTTCCGTAAACCTTCATCTAAAGTATGAAAAAAAAGAGAAAAAAAAGATGTTTACCTTAAGATATTTAAGATATTGCTATAACAATACACATACTTATATGTGTATAAATATTATACATGCAAATAGTATATAAAATTACAGAAATTAACGTTAATTTAGAAATATTTCCTGGTTCCTCTCACTCCCAGCTCTCACACTTTAGGAAAACATTTATTTAAAGTCTCCAGCAGCATTTGCATTTTTACACCACTTTCTGTCAACATTAGGATTACATTTTGAGATATCAGTTTTCCAGAACATATTCTCTTCATTTCCATCTAAGTTATTTCAGACCAAGTTCTTAATTTATTCCATTTTTAAATGATCTTTAAAAAGTGTTGTTTACAAAGAAATCCAACACTTGTTACTGCTGAGGTCAGAGGCCCAGAAATATTATTAGATTTTCTTACCTCCCCTTTTCTAAAATATGATTTCCTCAGTTGACCTCTGTAAACATCCAAAATCAGCATTGACTAAGATCAGGCTAACGTGTGTTCTCTAAATAATACTTTGATGCTCAAAATAAAATGAGATCTTCCCACTGAATGAGAAACTTTATAAAGACTTAAATGCAAGGTAACTCCCTCATTTCTGAGGATAGCTTCCTTTTAGGGGAAAAAAACCTTGTCTTTTATATAAGCTTGGGAGTCCCTGGGTAGGTACAAATGGTTAATATGCTGGGCTGGTAACCAAAAGGTTAGCAGTTCAAGTTCACCCAGAGGCACCTTGGAAGAAAGGTCTAGCGATCAACTTCCAAAAATCAGCCGTTGAAAATCCTATGGAGCACAGTTCTACTCAGACACACATGGGGCTGCCATGAGGAGGAGTCAACTCGAGGGCAACTGGTTATATATAGGCTTATGAGGTAAATCGTTTAAGTTAATTCCCCACATTTCCTCCTACCTACTTTCTTCCTCAGCAGGCAGACATGGCAAATGTGGTACAGAATGATAAGTGGACCTCCTCAGGGTAGAGTTGGGAAGGAATCTCATTGCTGGGCCCAGAGGACCCAGAACAGGTGCTTCCCTCACAGGGCAGAGGGGCTATTGTAACTAACTCACCCAATCCAGCCCCAAGCCTAGGGTGGGAGGGCCACTAGTTTTGTCTTTTCTTTCTTCTTCATCTTTCATTTTTAAATGATGTGTGCAGTTGCGGTGTGATGCCTCTAAGGGTGGCAGGAGAATATCTGTTGTGAGGCAACTCCTGTGCAGCTGTATGGTCACGCAACCTCCCAGATCCCATGACCACTCTCTGAAGGGGCTTAGACCCACCCCATGTCTGCCCTCGGACACGCCAGTCGCTCAGACCAGGAGTAAGAATCTGAGCTCAGCTGTAGCACTGCTAGGGGGCACTGCCAGCAGAAAAGTGAGCCACAAAGAACCGTGTTTATAAGAGATGTTAAAGGAGGATTCTCTGGAACACGCTGAAACAGGGTCTAAATACATTGGGAGCTTTACTGGAGCCCCTGCCTTTTACCTATTTCAGGAATTGAAGCGGAAAGAACAGTGGGCAGTGCTCTGACTTGCTGTAAAAGACGTTTACCGCAACCATCAGATTTCTTTTGAAAGAAGTGGGGGAGGAGGAGGAGGAAACAAGAGGATGATATGATGATGGATATATATCAACAGGGCCAGTGAGTCATGACATGAGAAAACCTGAGCGGTTTTTCTTAGACTAAGAAGGTCTCGCTGGAACTTAGCTAGAAACAAAAAAGATACCTCCAGGGCAACTGACCAAGTCTAGATTCTTGCCAGTGGATATGAGTGGATTATGTCCTAAGTAGCCAACAGACTGGCGACTTTTGGAAGATAGATAGTTATAACATGAAAGATAGAAATTTGTTTCATTCTGAAGAAAACTAAAGACACAAGGGAAAGATTAGTCCAAAGGACTAATGGACCACAACTGCCACAGCCTCTACCAGACTGAGTTCAGCACAACTAGATGGTGCCCGGCTACCACCACTGACTGCTCTGACAGGGATCACAATAGAGGGTCCTGGACAGAGCTGGAGAAAAATGTAGAACAAAATTCTAACTCACCAAAAAAAACCAAAAAACAAAACCAGACTTACTGGTCTGACAGAGACTGGAGAAACCCCAAGAGTATAGCCCCCGGATACCCTTACAGCTCAGTAACGAAGTCACTCCCGAGGTTCACCATTCAGCCAAAGATTAGACAGGCCTATAAAACAAAACGAGACTAAATGGGCACATCGGCCCAGGGGCAAGGATTACAAGGCAAGAGGGGACAGGAAAGCTGGTAATAGGGAACCCAAGGTTGAGAAGAGGAGAGTGTTGACATGTTGCGGGTTTGACAACCAATGTCACAAAACAATATGTATATTAATTGTTTAATGAGAAACTAATCTGCTCTGCACAACTTCATCTAAAGTATAATTAAAAAAAAAAGAAATTTGTCTCAATCTCCTTGGGTTTTTCTCCATTAACAAAACTCCCCTCTAACCCAAGCTCTTGTTTTATGAAGGCAGAAACTGGGAGGTTAACATTAGCTCCAATGACACAGCACACAAGAGAAAGGAGAGGCAGTAAATCCACCACTAGGGGCCCAAGAGGTGGGTAAAGTTTACTGAGGGCTCATTACACGGCTGGCACAGTGATGAACACTCTGTGTGCAGAACCTCACTTAATCCTCACCACTGATCTCTGAGGGAGAGGCACACCTTATCCTTATCCCCATTTTACATGTGAGGAAACCAAGGCAGAGATGCTAAGTTCCCCAAAGTCACTTAGCAAGAATGTGGGACATGTGGGTTTGGAACATGTGACTTTGCTGACATGGTTCATTCTCAGATAACGGAGTATGTGACACACTGCCTTACACAGCACAGCTGTGTTAACACTGGGCATGTCAACAAAGCACTGAACTGCTCAGGCCTGGGCATCACCTTAAAATGACAAAACTGGATTAGATACACTCTGAGATTCCTTCTAGCTTGAAAATTCTATTATTTCAGTTCTATGAGTCAGAAGTGACTCGACAGCACACAATGAGAACCCCTCACCCTGAAGAACTTTAATGTGAATGCCTAGCACAGTGTGTTGCAGCTAGCACTTGGTAACTGTTTACTGCATAAATGAATGGACCGACACTGATGCGGACACAAATCAAATACAACCACCACCACAAATATTATGCTCCCATACATACCTACGTACACGGATAATTATGTTGTTAGTTGTCATTGAGTCAGCTCTGACTCATGGAGAACTTATGGATAACAGCCTACATATATGGGTTACTATTTTCCTTAAAGAGTTGCTAGTTGTTATGACTCCTGTGTGTTGTATACGTACTAACAACAGACACAGGGAGAGGGAAGAAAAATCCACACCCCTACCACCCCCTAGGACAAGTAATCTAATAGTAAAGACTAATGGTAAAGACAGAACAAAACACAAGAATAGTATAATAACTCTAGGATAAGATATAATTCAAATTTAGATGTAGCAAATTAAATGTAAACGGCATTTAGAGCCAGACATGACAATCCAGAATTTACATGTGAAAGAGATAGACATACACCCTATCTGGTAGGGTCCCAGCAGGAAATGGAAGGCAGATGCAAAGGGCTGAATTAAAGAGAGTTTTATGCAGGAACTATTTATAGAGGTAGTCAAGAAATCAAACAAGGTATTGCCTTGGGCAAATCTGTTGCAAAAGACCTCTTTAAAGTGTTAAAAAGCAAAGATGTCACTTTGAGGACTAAGGTGCACCTGACCCAAACCATGGTATTTTCAATCGCCTCATATGCATATGAAAGCTGGACAATGAATAAGGAAAATCGAAGAAGAATTGATGCCTTTGAATTACAGTGTTGGCGAAGAATATTGAATACACCGTGGACTGCCAGAAGAATGAATAAATCTGTCTTGGAAGAAGTACAGCCAGAATGCTCCTTTGAAGCGAGGATGGTGAGACTTCGTCTCACAGACTATGGACATTGTTTTCAGGAAGGACCAATCCTGGAAAAGGGCATAATGCTTGGCAAAGTTGAGGGTCAACAAAAGGGAGAAAGAGCCTCAATAAGATGGACTGACAGTGGCTGCTACGATGGGCTCAGGCGTAGCGAAGATTGTCAGGATGGCACAGGATCGGGCAGTGTTCTGCTGTACGTAAGAGCACTATGAGTCAGAAATGACTTGACAGCACCTAACAACAACAAGGATTCTGATGGTGCACTGGTTAAGAGTTCAGCTGCTAACCAAAATGCTGGCAGTTCAAATCCACCAGCTGCTCCCTGGAAACCCTGCAGGGCAGTTTGACTCTGTCCTATAGGGTTGCTATGAGTTGCAATCGACTCGAAAGCAATGGGTTTGGTTTTTTTTTTTAAAAAACAAACAAACAACAACATTTACAGAGCCAGTCCCATGGGTGGTTTAATAGTTAATGCACTCAGCTGCTAACCAAAAGTTTGGAGGTTCAAGTTCACAGAGAGGCACCTTGGAAGAAAGTCCTGGTGATATACATCTGAAAAATCAGCCATTGAAAACCCTGTGGAGCACAGTTATACTCTGACACATATGGGGTCACCATGAACTAGAATGGGCTCGAAGGCAACTGGTTTGGGTTTTTCTTTTTTTTTTTTTTAATTTATTTACAGAATTGCAGGCAGAGTGAAGCACCCCGGAGCTAGGAACAGCAGGAAACTATTACCACCTCTAGGTCTGAAGGGCCAGGGGAGGAAGCAATGTTTTCAGACTTGTGAGAGCTGGAGCAATGGAGCCAGCTACCTATCCAGAGATTAGAAGTCAGCCATTGTCAGAATCTCAGCAAGGGGTGGGGCAGTGAGGGTAACAAATATCCCAACACTCTCCCCATCTGCCTTCTGATCCCCTGACAGCGCCTCTTATTGGTGGAAGGCAACCAGAAATACAGGCCAAGGTAGTCTGAATGTTGCGGTTCATGGAGAGAAGCCTCCTAGTACACAGCAGGACAGAGGATGAACTGGGGGGCGGCGGGAAGAAGGAGGACAGATGCACGCACATATGAGATACATTTGGGACAAGTATAGCTTTGACTTTTCAAGGAAGATTGTTTGTTCTACAAAAGGGCTTCACCATGTGATTAATCTAAATTTAACCACCAAGGTCTTCTAGCATACATATCTCAGATTTAATTTACAAAAATGGAATCTTCTTGAAAGAATTGCATTTCACATAACTTCTACAAAGTGCTTAAATTAAGGCAGGGTAATATTTGTTTAAGTCAGACCTAACCATGAAACTGTTAAGACGACAACCCACTAACCAAACAAAACTGTTTCATAACAGTTTTCCTCAATCCTCTGTCCCCACAAGCTCCCAAATTTCCATAGATGAAACAAACTCCAAAGTTTGCACACTAAAGCATTCTTCCATTTATATTTCCTATCAGTTGGCAATTAAAACAAGAATCCCAGAGGTCAGCCAAAAGTCTTAAACAGCTAAATGAAAGAGTCAGATCTATTATCTCTAGATTCAAAAGTGCAATAAGACGTTATAAGAAGCCACCTGGAAAACTGCACTTGGCAGGGGACATTTCAGGGATCCTCATTTCAAACAGCAATTCTCCGCCAACTAGTGCTTAACCTCTAACAGAGACTCTTGGAGAAGAGTTCCAGAAACACCATCCACTTCGATGCTGAGTTCTACTGGTGGCAAAAGTCCTGCTCCTAAAATGGAGGAGGGGATATAAGGTATTGGGGTTGGAGGTGGGGGAGAAGCAAGAGGGGAGTTAAAGAAAGGTCTTGTGGTCACCTCAATTTGTGACCGCACATCTGGGATTTCTTACGACAGTCCTAGTTTCAGATATCCTAGCCCACGCTACTTAAACCGCCAACCTGGGGAAAGAGTAGTTACACAAATCACGGTACTTTCACTCGATGGAGAAATACACTTCCATTAAACTTAATGGGTCTGTAGTAACACGGAAAATCGTGTTTCTTCATTCATAATAACGTTTGAACCTCTATTGTATATCACAGATGGTGTAAGGGTGTTAAGCAGATAATGATGACTTCTACAGTATAAAGCATATGTATTATATACATAGTTCAGAGTGGGCTCTGGATCCAAGCTGCCAACATTTGAATCTCTAACCCACCACAGAAAAATCAGACAGTCTTGAGCAACTTCCCTAAATGCTGAGTGCCTCTGGGATCTCCACTATAAAACAGGGATAATAATAATACCTTCCTCATAGGATCTTTGTGAGGATTAGATAAGCTAATACATGTAGAGCTTTAACAGTGCCTGGCAGATAGTACCAAAAACAAACAAAAAACCCACTGCCATCGAGCTGATTCTGAGTCACAGCGACCATATAGGACAGAGCAGAACTGCCCCATAGGATTTCCAAGGCTGTAAAGCTGTACGGAAGCAGACTGCCACATCTTTCTCCCACGGAGCAGGCGGCAGGTTTGAACCCATGACCTTTAGGTTAGCAGCTGAGCGCATTAACCACTATGCCACCAGAGCAGATAGTAAGCACTCAATACATCTTAGCTGTATTACAATATGAAGTGCCCGTTCTTAAAGTCTTGGTTTAGTAAGAGATACAAACAGAAAAACTATGGCATAATGCTAAGTGCAATTAAGGGCTTCCCTTCAGGCTAACATTATAATGGAACAGATCAAAAGGCCTTTCCATTCATAAAAACAAAGAGTGTGTCCTTGCCACTTGAATCAGACTGTCCTTGCCACTTAAATCAGACTGTTAAAACAGGAACAGACAATCCACTTTCTCCTGTCTTCTGGTCATCCTGAAACCACTGAGCACTTCCAGAGTTTATTTCATCGTCAAAGGTTCCCAGCGTCTCAGGTGCACAAAGACTAACAATGGAAAAGAGAGAAAAACATCCCACGTGTGCAGACAGACTTGCCAGCCTCAACAATCACAGGAGCGAATAAAAACTGTCGAGTTGATTCCAATTTATGGCAACCCAATTTGTTACAGAGTAGAACCACTCCTTAGGGTTTTCATGGCTGTGACCTTTCGGAAGCAGACTGTCAGGTCTTTCTTCCCAGACACCTCTGGGCGCGTTGGAACCACTAACCTTTTGGTTAGTATTCCAGCGCTGAACTATTTGCACCACCCAGTGCTTAGCTTTTCACACAGGCTGGAATGCATCAGATTTCTTCACTGGCTTGCGCGTTTTGAGAGCAGTACTTCACTTTCATCCCAGTATGTTCTCTTACTGGGATCAGCTAGCAATCTCCAAAGCAAGAAACCCTCCCTTTTCTCCTACTAATGTCTCAATTAGTTATTCCTTCCTTTGAAGACAGAAGAGAGAACAAAATTACTTTCATCTGCCTAGAAAACAGGAAGAGGAGAGAGGAACCCTATTTGGAATTGGAATGAGGTATCAAGCAGCTCAACTCTTTTCAGTAGGATGAGTCTGTGGTCCACCTTAACTCTTTTTGTTGATGAGGTGACAAATAAATTCCCACCTCATCAGTCTGGCAGCAAATGATGAGTTTGTGGTCCCCCTTAACTCTTTTTGTTGATGAGGTGACAAATAAATTCCCACCTCATCAGTCTGGCAGCAAGTGATGAGTTTGTGGTCCACCTTAACTCTTTTTGTTGATGAGGTGACAAATAAATTCCCACCTGCATCAGTCTTGCAGCAAATGATGAGTTTGTGGTCCACCTTAACTTTTTGTTGATGAGGCAACACATAAATAAATTCCCACCTGCATCAGTTTGGCAGCAAATGATACCAAACCCAAAACCTGACTCCAAATGGCTTAGACAGGGAGGAAATTAATCTCACATGACAAGAAATGGAGCGGAAAGGAGGGGCTGGAGCCCCGTTTCTCTAGACTCTGGGCTTGGCTCCCTCCCGTATGTTGACTTCATCCTAAAAATGGAGGCAAGATGGCTATGGCAGTTCTAGGCAGCAATGTACTGAGGAAACCAAGGGGCCATCTATATTTTTGTGTCTATTTCTTAGTAATGAGCAAAGCTTCTCGAGAAGACCCACAAAAGACTTTCCTTCCCACTTCATTGCACAGACTTGTATCATATATTCTTTCCTAAACTCATCTCTGGGGTGTGGAGTGGCTAATCATTTCAGAGAATGGATGCTTCAGAGTTCACGTGACCACTGCACCA
Source organism: Trichechus manatus latirostris (assembly GCF_000243295.1). NCBI lineage: Eukaryota > Metazoa > Chordata > Mammalia > Sirenia > Trichechidae > Trichechus > Trichechus manatus. The sequence goes on along the minus strand of NW_004444071.1, from coordinate 2,956,589 downwards.
CCCAATGGGCTTCTGGTGAGGACCAAAGGACACATGCATGGATGTATTTCAAGGAAATCAAAATGCTGTACAGCTATCCTCGGGGGGCAGTGGTGGTTCAGAGGTAGAATTCTTGGCTTCCATGAGGAAACCCTGGTTTGATTCCCAGTCTGTGTGCCTCATGCACAGCCACCACCCATCTGTAAATTGAGGCTTGTGGGCTGCTACACTGCTGAACAGATTTTAGCAGTGCTTCTAGACTAAGACTAGGAAGATAGGGTCTGTGATCTACTTCCCCAAAACCAGCCAATAAAAACCCTATGGATCACAAAAGTCTAATATGCAAATAATCATGGGGCTGGTGGAAGACCAGGCAGCGTTTTGTTCCGTTGTGCATGGGGTCACCACGAGATGGCAGCTAACAATCATCCTCACAGACATAACATAAACACATTCAGAAATGTCTTCTGCCTGATACTCCATACATATGGAGAAGCATAATTAATAATTTGACGGAGAAGCCTCTATCATACCCAGGGGCAGATTAAGCAGTAAGCATGGTATGCACTGGCTTACAGTAAGCAAGATACGCAAGACAGGCTTAATTGTGCTTACTTACTAATCTGTATGCACAATTTCACATGGGTTTCACATCAAAGATGGGCTGAAAACCTGGTGAAATTATGCACTACAGATTAGTAAGTAAGCACAATTAAGCCTGTGTGAACCTTGCTTGATGGGTAATCCATCCCTAAATTCATACCTAGAATAAATGCCCAATAACCACTCTCTTCTGGGTCTGTGACATTTTGTATTTATGCTGAGACGAAGGTACAGCATGTGCATTTCTGTCAGAAGCAGACACTTGCAGTAGCCAAAAGCAACTGCCATCAGGTCAACTCTGACTCGGCGATGCCATGCGTGTTACAGTAGAACTGTAGAACTGTGCTCCAGAAGGTTTTCAATGGCTGATTTTTTTAGAAGTTGATCGCCAGGCCTTTCTTCCAAGGTGCCTCTGGGTGGACTCAAACTTCCAACCTTTTGGTTATCAGCTGAGTGCATTAACCATTTGCACTACCCAGGGACTCCTGGCACTTTCAGTTAAAAAAAAAAAAAAAATTCTGCCAAGTCCAACTCATAGTGACCCTACACGACAGAGTAGAACTGCCCCACAGGGTTTCCAAGGCTGTAATCTTTACAGAAGCAGATTGCCACATCTTTCTCTCAAGGGGTGGCTGATGGGTTCAAACCACCAATCTGTCTGTTAGCAGCCAAGCACTTTAACCACTGCACTACCAGGGCTCCTTGGTACTTTCAGTAAGAGGGGAATACAGAAGGAAGAACTAAGAGGAGGGTTGGAGGTTTCCAGGGCAAAGTTGCAATCACCAGGCAAGGAGACTCGCCAGAGAACATGATGGATTGAAATGAGAGTTAAGGGAGCGGGGGAAAGGCAGGAGGGCAGGAGCTAAACTCCCAGAGATAAAAAGAACAGAAAACAACAAAGACTGCAACAAAAGTTTGGAAGCTGGGAGTCAGATGAGTCAGTGGTAACTGCCTTAGCAGATGTGAGAAAGGTGAAACCCTGAAGCCCAGCACAGCAGTGCGGGAAGCCTGGAAGCAGCCTGGGGCGTGCAGCAGAGCTGCCAGGCATGAGGGGGCTGGCTGAGAGTCTGTGCATGAAGCGGTCGGACCCCCACATCATCTTAGTTATAGCCCCCAAGTGACTGCCCATAGCCTGCAGCCTGTTTACTCTGCTGAATCACAGCAACAACTCTGGATTCACAGACACCAGGTGCAGCTGAGAGGAGAACCAAAAAACTCAAACCTGTTGCCATCGAGTCAATTCAGGCTCATAGTGACCCTACAGGACAGAGGAGAACTGCCCCACAGGGTTTCCAAGGAGAAGCTAGTGGGTTTGAACTGCCGGCCTTTTGGTTAGCAGCTAAGCTCTTAACCACTGTGCCACCAGGGCTCCAAGGGGAAGAGTACTGCTTTAAAAATCGAGGAATAAAAGAAAGTCTCCATACCAAATGGTTAGACTCCTGGTCTCCTTCCCTCCTTGGCTCCCAGAACACCGAAGCCAATCAATTCCTCTCAGTGTGGGGGATTTCTCTTCAACCTGGTGGCTCAGTGGTTAGGAGCTTGGCTGCTAACCAAAAGGTTGGCAGTTTGAATCCACCAACCACTCCCTGGAAACCCTATGGGGCAGTTCTACTCTGTCCAATAGGGTCTCTATGAGTTGGAATCGACTGGAGGGCAATGGGTTTGGTTTTATTTGTTTTGGTCAGTCGTCCCAGGTGGGAGGCCCCCACTGAAATCGCCCAGCAGACTAAACCTACAGCAGAGGTTCAGTGCTAGACGCACATTTGAATCACCTGGGGAACGTTTAATGATTACTACTATCTGGGCCTTAGCAAGGTCATCAATCAGTTATTCAGCAAACATGTATGGAAAGTTTACTGTGTTTCAGGCATTGTTCTGGATTCAAAGGCAATGTTCGAGGTCCCCTTCTTGGTAAGAGAAACTATTCCTGGTTATAAGAGCCATCCAAGAACACAGCCCTTCCAATGAGCTTTTCAATGAGCAGTCATGGACCATCAGATGCTGGAGAAAGTCTTCATGCAGAGGATATCAGGGGAAACAAAACTGCAGGGAGGAGAGGAACACCCCAAAGAAACTGTCACTGAGATCCACGGAGAGATGAAAAGATTTTCATCAGTGAAATAAGAGGAGACTATATAAAAACATCCAGAGAATCTTTTAAAAATTAGAAATGTGATGGCAGAAGTAAAAATTCAATACAAAGACTGGAAAGTAAAATTGAGGAAATTTTCCAGGAAGAAGTTTTAAATAATGAGCTAAAAAACACGAGAAAAAGTAAGAAAATTAGAGATTCAATCCACGAGGGCCCCTTTTCAATTAACAGGAGTTCCAGAAGACAGGGAAGGAAATTATCTTTTAAAATTCTGAAAAACTGCTCAGAACTGAAGGACATGAGCTTCCAGACTGAGAAGGCCCAATAATTAAAAGCCTTGTAAAATGGAAAGAAAAAAGACTTACATCAAATAATGAAATTTCATTACAAAGAGAAAAGGCATTACAAAGGATAGAGAGAAAATCCTATAAGCTTTCAGAGAGGGGGGAAACAGTTTACATTCAAAGTATCAGGAGTTAGAATGACATCATCAGATATCTCAGCAGCAATATTTAAACCTGGAAGGGCAATGCTTTCCAAATTCAGAGGGAAAAGGATTTCCAACCCAGAGTCCATACCCCAAACATCTATCAAACTTGGGAGCTCTCAGAAACCCCTATGTACTCTTTCTCGGAAGCTTCTGGAAGATGTGTTTCATCAAAAAGAGAGCATAAACAAAGAAACAGGAAGATGTGGGATCTAGAAAACAGGGGATACCACATCAGAAAGAGGCAAAGTGAATCCCCAGTATGAAGATGAAAGGAGATCCCATGATGGTAACTGTTCAGCAGCCTAAACAAGACCAGTTGTTGTAGAGTTAACACCAACTCACGGCAACGCCATGTGCGTCAGAGTAGAAATGTGCTCTATAGGGTTTTCAATGGCTGAACACCAGGCCTTTCTTCCAAGGTGCCTCTGGGTTGACCTGAATCTCTGACCCTTTGGTTAGCAGTGGAGCACGTAAACTGATTGTACCACCCAGGGACTGTAGCAGGCCTAACCCGTTGCGATTGACTCACAAAAATCCTATAGCACAGAGTAGAACTGCCTCATAGGGTTTCCAATGCTATAATCTTAATGGAAGTAAGACTACCACATCTTTTTCCTAAGGAGTGGGCTGGTGGGTTTGAACCACCAACCTTTCGGTTAGCAGCCAAATGCTTAACCACTGTACCACCAGGCTCCTAGAATGACAGCCCAAGCAAGGATCAGGAAAAAGTTCTCAACTAGCTTTCTTGCCAACACACTTTCTAGAAGGCAGAGCAAAGGCACTTGGTCAAATTTTGGGAAAGAGAAGATTTGAAGAAAGTTGCCATTGCCATGGAATTGATTTCAACTCATAGCAACCATGTAGGACAGAACAGAACTTCCCCACAGGGTTTCCAAGGCTGTAATCTTTACAGAAGCAGACTGCCACATCTTTCTCCTGTGGAGTAGCTGGTAGGTTCGAACCGCCCACGTTTTGGTTAGCACCTGAGCACTTAACCACTGTGCCACCAGGGCTCCTTGAAGAAGGCGGCAGTCCAAGCAAATGGCAGAGCAGATGAGAACAGAACCTGATTGTCTCAGGAATCAGGCCCTAATCGGTCACTACCTCCTTCAAGGAAACAATTCCTAAGTACAACCTGCCTGGAGCTTATGGGGGAGATGAATAGGAACAGTGGCTAAAAGGAAGCTCTACTGTATGCTAGGTGTGGTGTCGGGTAATTTATGGGCGTTAGAAGGCAAAGAAAAAGGCGGTTTTGAGGGGACTTTGTTGCTATTTGCGCTGTCTTCCCTATATCCAAGCTTACGGAGAGATCGACTCTACTTCCTTGGAGGGGCATGCGTGGCAGTGCAAACTCACAGAGCTCAACGCTTAAAGAGCTCGGGGCAGTTCTGAAATTCCAGGTCTCCTTGGGTTTCCCAGTCACTTACCCTGGTACTTCATATTTCGGGTTCTTGTGCTTGTGGCCTACTCTGAGAATTCTTTTCTTTCCTTCAGAACCTTACACAAGCCTCCCTTCTCAAAGCCCAAACATCATGAGTACCCAAGGCTGCCCCCTAGGGGCCATGGGTTTGACAGGTGATCCTGAGAGCCTCTAACTCTGAGTGGGTCCTGCATACTGTAACATCTTAGCAAAATAAGGGAGCCACAATACTCTCTCTTCTTGAACATTTAATGGTCAAAATTAACACTTGGCGGTGGGAAGGGCCCCTTGTACTTATTTTTCGATTCATGGCAATGTGAATTTAGAGTTGTGAAACCGTATAAGAGTACAAAATCTGAAAGTAGTATATTTTTCTATAGTTCTATATTATTTACAGAGTTTATGCTATCCCCCTATTTTTATAAAACACATGTGTTTACATTTGCAGACTTCTCCCAGAAATGGGTCCTAGGATGACAGTTGCAGTTATCCCCTACTTACTCTCTATCTCAGGAGACACAACTGACTTCATTCCACCTCTGGTGTTCAGCTACATGGTATAAAATGTCATTTTCTTTCCAAACAGCCTTCATCTTCAAAGATCTTTGATTTGTGGATACCACAATCAGAACATTTGTGAATTCAGTAGCGGGTGGTGGGGTTGTTGTCCAAGCAAATATTTAGTAGTTTTGGACAAAGATCTGTCCCCAAAACAAATCACAACCTCGTGTGGGATCATAAAGTTCCCGCTCATGGAGAACACAGCTTTGCTTGACCCCAGATGCGTTTTCCTGGCAGCCAAAGTGAGGCGCATGGGATAAGGACGGTATGACAGATGCCTGGGTTGTGTCTTGCCGGTCCCCTGCCCCCCTCCGTGGGCTTCAACAGCTCCTCCTATCCAAGGCGTCTGAGAATCCCTCCAGCCCTCACAACTTGTCCCTTGTGCCTCCCTGACAACGCTCACACGCTCACACACACACACACACACACACACACACACACACACACACACACACACACACAGCGCCTCCTTGGGTCTAGGAATTGACAAATCAATTACAAGTCAGCTAACCCTAGGAGCACACACCGTCTGTAAACACACAAATCCCCCAAGTCAAAAGCAAAAACCCAAGTGACCTGGTAGATAAGGAGGCAGTTGTTGCTGTTTCACTGACGCAGTGGCTGAATTTCCACATTTATGGATTCAACCCCAAGACGTACCCAAACCCTGATCCGGAAGCCTGACGTTCTTGTTTGTTTGTTCGATTCCTACCTCCATCTTTGAAGTCACCTTCCAGGGTTTCCTTTCGGATCCCTTGACTCAGCTTCCCTGGAGTCTCGGTCAGGAGCAGCTGGCCTCCCGGGTAATCCGCTTCTGCTGGGTTTAGCCACCCCTAAGTTCTGACCATTAAACCTAATCACCTGCTGACAATCCGGCTGGGCGCGGAAGAGGCTAGTCCGGGCCGCCTCCCTCCTGGGACTCGCGGCTCCGGCTGTCCCGCTGACTGTCCCGGGGCGGCGCGAGCAGTCCTTCTGGAACCCGGCTCCTGCAGGAATTCCCGAACGCTCCTCTCGGTTGGCTACGTATCTGTGGGAGGACCCCCGCCTCCCAGCCTCCGGTAGAGGAGGTTATGAAAAGAGTGTAATGTAATCCTAACTCGGCTCGTCCCTCCTCGCGCTCACTTGTCAAAACTCCGCAGCATTCCAGAACCCCTTCCCCAGTCACTCCCCTCGCTGGGAAGAGGAAATCGCCCCGGGTAGGGCTTCAGGGAGTTTGGGGTTTCGGATTCCGGTACCGTTGTTTGCCTCAGGTGCTCAGGAGCTTCCCGCTGGGAGCAGGTTTGAAGGAGAAAATGCCCCGCCCAGATACCTCGCCCTGGTCAAAAAGTTCTCGCTCTCGGAGTCCCCACAAGAAGCTCCACCTCCCCAGCATCAACATCAATTCATTTCATAACCGCTCCGTTTCATAATCATCCACAGCATGGTTTCTTGCTCCGTGGTGTTGGGGGAGTGGGGTGGGGGGAGCCCCAAACTAAAATCACAACCATCACAGCAGGCAGGATGTCAGGAAACTTTCAAGAAATCTCCGCAGTCAGTCTTTCTGCGGGAGTAACCAAATTCACCACCGCTGAATTACAATCGACTGTGACTGCACAACTTAAGCATTTCCTTTATACCTTCTCCCCGCGCCACTCCCGTCTTCTGCGGGGTTCAATCAACAAGTCATTCCCCGAGAGGCCTCAGTGGGCTTGGGCCAAGCGGCCATCTCGCCAGCTGCAAACTGATGAGGAAGCCCTACCCACTAGGCTGAATTGTTTATATCACACCCAAGGCGGGCTTCCTGTCTTAAATTAATGGGAATACAAATAAGACAGGAAAAGAGTGTTTGCATTTCTGAAAACAGGAGAGGGGGCTGGCAGAGAGAGGGCGTGTCACATCACATTTCATTGCCTGACGAGGCTTCTTTTCCAAACTTCCATTTTATTTTATTCCATTTTTCCGCTTCTAACACTTGTTGAAAAGTAAAAGTATTGCTGTGCCAAACCTCAAACCATTAAAGAACTTGTGCTCTAAACACATTTTCACCTTTCTGCGAAAGTGATCCAAGTTGGAGCTCCCAGGGAGAGTGAGAGGTATAAACTACCATGGTTGAATGGTATGCCTCTCAGCACAAACACACAAACAAAGCTGTGCTGCCTGGGACATGCACAGACCAGCACACACACTCATCCCATTCCTTGGGGTTCATACCAGAATTGTGCCACGGCCACACTCCCTACCCCTCAGAGTAAATTAGAGTTAATAAAAGGAAACCAAAAACCAAACCCATTGCCATCGAGTTGATTCCGACTCATAACGACCCTACAGGACAGAGTAGAACTGCCCCATAGGGTTTCCAAGGAGTGGCTGGTGGATTTGAATTGCCGACATTTTGGTTAGCAGCCTAGATCTTTACCACTGTGCCCACCAGGGCTCCATTTAGTGGTGGAATATTTTGGAAAAGGATAGCGATAATGGTAGCACAACATACAAAATGTAATCAATGTCATTGTATAAATATGAAAGTTGTGCTGGTGGGTGTTTTGGTTGTCTATTTTCACCACAATTTTTAAAACAAGTAAATTAGCTTTGCAACAGACAGCTGGTAGAAATCAAAGCAATTAATTATAATGAAAGAGACAAAAGAAGGTTTTAAGCTCCAGTGCCATGACTGCCACTGGAATGGGTAATGTGAGCCATGGAGGGTCAACCCATGTCACAGCCAGGCTGGAAACCTGCCCACTCTCAGAAGCAGCCCACAGAGCACACAGTAAATTATCATCGTAATTACTAGTCCTGGAATTACCCTCAGTTGCTTCATTCAGGTCAACTCAACAGCCAACCTGGAAGCACAGAGTGCCAAGCCATGACATTCTTCTCCTGGAAGTACTGAAAGGTAACAAAACCCCAGGATAAAGTTTCTCTCAAGGAGGTGAGGGTACTGCGAGTAAGCAATAACATGTGGAGTTCAGGAGAACACTGCCTGTGCCCAGGGAGGACAGGCCTTGTAAGCCAGTCTTCAAGAAATCTGCAATATCTGGGTCAAAGCAAGTTAGGCTGATAACTTTAGTAAGAGCCAAGTATAATATAATGCTTTAATAGAAAGGGTCTGGCTTACAAATATTATAAAACAAAAAACCAAAACCGTTGCCGTCAAGTCAATTCTGACTCGTGGTGACCCCATGTGTTACAGAGTTGAAGTGCTCCATATGATTTTCTTGGCCGTGATCTTTATGAAAGCAGTTCACCAAGCCTTTCTTCCCCCAATGGGTGGGTTCAAACTAAAAACCTTTCGTTTAGTAGTCAAGCTCAAACTGTTTGTGCCACCCAGGGATCACAAATATTATAAGGGTCTCAATAAATATTAGCTTCCCTCCACATTTACTCTTTTCCCCCTCTTCTGCCACTTGGTGGTAATCCTAGTGGACTCATTAGCACACTTTCATGTAGTCTATCTGGATCTGATATGTTTTATTGGAATTAGGTTCAAATGGGAGCCCTGGTGGCATAGTGATTAAGAGCTACAGCTGCTAACCAAAAGGTTGGCAGTTCGAATCCACCAGCTGCTCCTTGGAAACCCTATGTGGAAGTTTTCTAATAACTTCTGAAGAGCTCCTTACCTTCCTTTCTGACTGATTTTTTTCATTGAGGTTTGTTTCCCTACTCCTTCAGTTTGGTGTGTAATTTATGACGTGTAAATCCACACTGTTTAAAGTAAATTTATGGTTTTAAGGGAGTTCCTGGATGGTGCAAATAGCTAATGTGCTCAGCTGCTAACTGAAAGGTTGGAGGTTGGAGTCCATCCAGAGGTGCCTCAGAAGTAAGCCCTGTTGATCTACTTCTAAAAAATCAGCTCTTGAAAGCCTTATGGAGCACAGTTCTACTCTGACACACATGGGGTAGTGATGAGTCGGCATAACTTGGTGGCAACTGGTTATGGTTTTAAGTATAACACAAATAAATATTCCTCCTCCCACTTTGTTACCTAAGCTTAGTTTAGGGTGTGTATGTGCAGGGCATTAAAAATTTGACCACATCTGTATAATATCTTAATTACAGGAAAGCTTTTGAATGCATACGACATTCTCATCAGCAGGCTGGAAAGATATGATCTGGTCGTTCTCCCCCCACCCCCCCAGGTTTCACTGCTGACTGGAAAAGTGATCAATAGCTCAGTCAACAAAGGGGTGCTTGAAATGTTGCCTACATTTTACCCTGGGTCTGGTTTAAAGAAGACTGGAAATTGCTATATGCACACCCAGAGTCTACAAGTAACATAAATTTGAGTGGGGACTGCTGATATGTTAAGCGAATCCAAAGTGGTTTCAACACATGAAGGAAATGGTTCATTAAAAACAGTTTAGAGTTCAGCATGACGGCTGATTAGAAAGTTGTATCCTGAGGGGTGATAGTCAAAATGACATGCACAAATGGGGCTTCATGCCTAGATTTAAGAGAAAATGACAAAGAAGTGAGGATCACAGAAGACCACGCATTTCATACGAATCTGTGGGTTATGCTGATAAGAAACAAGGCAACATAATGCTGGGGTGAATTCACAGGGGTGGGAGTTTGACATGAGAGGGAGTTCTCTTCCCCTCCCCCTAATAAAGAATTTGGCAGCAGACAGACTTTTATTAGGGTGGTATGTCCAGTCTGAGGCCCTTTATTTTAAGGGTGATGTGGAGACACTGGAAAGATTCCAAAAGGAAAACTAAAATGATTAAAGAGACACAAAATAGAACCTATGAGGAAAGGTTAAAGGATTTGCAGTTGTTTAGTCTAGAGAGAAAAAGTCCCTACAGGAAAACTTAACAGTCTTTTCCTATTTGAAGAATTATTATCAAGAGGATACCAACCAGCTGTTCTTCATCTCTACAGAAGACAGAAGAGGTAAGAGACTCAGAATGCAACATTAAAATCTGGGTCAGACAGAAACAAGATTTGGTTGATCTTAATGGTAATGGACTTGACATCAGAATAGTCTCGTTTGACATCACTGTGCAAGCTTCAGCTATCAGACTCCATCCTAACGGACTGTCCTGCATGCTTAGGCAGAAGCCAGGCTGGAGAACTCCTTTCATTCCCTTCTAGGGCTACAGTGTTCCTCAGTTACTCTAGCAACTCACAAAGTGCCACAGAATGCAAAGCTCCCTGCAGACATGCATCCACATCTCACTGGATCTTTGTTTTATTTTTTGAGATACCTCAGACTACAGCCTTCAGTATGGATTACACCTGAACATGAAGAAAATGAAAATCCTCATAACTGGACTGATAACCAACATCATAATAAATGGAGAAAAAATTGAAGTTGTCACAATTTCACTCTACTTGGATCAATAATCAATGTCCATGGAAGCAGCAGTCAAGAAATCAAACAACATATTGCATTGGGAAAATCTGCTGCAAAAGACTTTTTTAAAGTTTTAAAAAGCAAAGATGTCACTTTGAGGACTAAGGTGCACCGGACCCAAGCCACGGTCTTTTGAATTTCCTCATATGCATGTGAAAGGTGGACAACAAAAAAGGATGATAGAAGAAGAATTGATGCATTTGAATTACGGTGTTGGTAAAGAATACTGAATATACCATGGATTGCCAGAAGAACAAACAAATCAGTCTTAGAAGAAATACAACCAGAATGCTCCTTAGAAGCGAGGATAGCGAGACTTTGGCTAGCTTATTTTGGACTCGTCATCAGAAATGACCAATTGCTAGAAAAGGACATCATGTTCGGTAGAAGGTCAGCAAAAACAAGGGAAACACCCAATGAGATGGATTGGCACAACAGACACAATGAACTCAAAATACTAACAATCATGAAGATGGCATAGGACCATGCAATATTTCATTCTGTTATACATAAGGTTACCATGAGTCAGAGATGACTCAATGGCAACAACAAGAACAATCTCTAAGAACATGTCCAACAACAGACATTAAGAGATGATAAAGTATATTTAATAGATTCACACCTATACATTGTTTCTATGTACAGGAACCATTATTTTTTGTGTAGTGGGTACACAAATATTAGTTGCTACTGATAATAGTTCTGAATTATGGATAACATTGCAAAGAATGGGAATTCCAAAACACTTAATTGTGCTCATGTGGAACTTGTACATAGACCAAGAGGCAGTCATTCAAGCAGAACAAGGGGATACTGCATGGTTTAAAATCAGAAAAGGTGTGCGTCAGGGTTGTATCCATTCACCATACTTATTCAATCTCTATGCTGGGTAAATAGTCTGAGAAGCTGGACTATATGAAGAAGAACGCAGCATCAGAATTAGAGGAAGACTCATTAACAACTTGCAATATGCAGATGACACAACCTTGCTCACTGATAAGTGAAGGGGACTTGAAGCACTTATTGATGAAGATCAAAGGCTACACCCTTCAGTGTGGATTACACCTCAACATAAAGAAAACAAAAATCCTCATAACTAGACCAACAAGCAACATCACGGTAAATGGAGAAAATATTGAGGTTATCAAAGATTTCATTTTTCTTGGATCCACAATTAACACCCATGGAAGCAGCAGTCAAGAAATCAAATGACATATTGCATTGGGCAAATCTGCTGCAAAAGATCTCTTTAAAGTGTTAAAAAGCAAAGACGTCACTTTGAGGACTAAGGTGTGCCTGGGCCCAGCCATAGTATTTTCAACCACATCATATGCATGGAAAGCTGGACAATGTATAAGGAAGACCGAAGAAGAACTGATGCCTTTGAATTATGGTATTGGCAAAGAATACCGAACATACCATGGGCTGCCAGAAGAACAAACAAATCCGTTTTGGAAGAAGTACACCCAGAACGATTCTTAGAAGTGAAGACGGTGAGACTTCGTCCAGATACTTTCGACATGTTATCAGAAGGGACACCATGCTTGGTAAGGTAGAGAATCAGTGAAAAAAAGGAAGATCCGCAATGAGATGGACTGACCCAGTGGCTGCAACAATGGGGTCAAACATAACAATGATTGTGAGAATGGCACAGGACTGGGCAGTGTTTCACTCTGTTGTGCAGAATCGTTATGAGTCGGAACCAACTCGACAGCACCTAACAACAAAAACAATGAATTTATTAAGCTCTTACTGTAATTATTTTAAAAAACCAAACCCGCCGCCATTGAGTCGATTCCAACTCATAGTGACCCTACAGGATAGAGTAGGACTGCCCCATAGGGTTTCCAAGGAGCGGGTGGTGGTCTTAACCACTGGGCCAACAGTCCTGGTTAAGAGCTTGGCTGCTAACCAAAAGGTTGGCAGCTGGAATCCACCAGCTGCTCCTTGGAAACCGTATGGGACAGTTCTACTTTGTTCTATACGGTCACTGTAAGTCAGAATCGACTCGATCACAATGGGTGGTTTATGCTAAATACTTTGGGCAGATTATTTACCTCACTTATTTTTTGCAATAAGCCTTTGAGGTGGGAATAGTTACGAACTTTATTCTAACAGGAGGAAATTGAGTCAGAGAGAAGTTAGAAAATATACTACTAAATGCTGGCATCACAATGCAAACCCATTTATTCTGACTCAAGGGTGTGCTTAACCATTATGCTACTGCCTCCCATCATTAAGTATTTTTAGCTCTTGGGAGGGAGACACAGTTGCAAAAAGAAGCACTTATGCTCTTAAATTGATTAAAAGCAAAGGCTTCCACAAGTCTACATTGACTGGGGAATACAACCCTTCCTTCCCAGCACAGCAGAGAAAGGGAAGGAGCAACTCCATCTCTCTCTGGGTGGTACATTATTGTCTTTCACAAAGTTGAAGAATCCAATCTTTAAAATAGGTTCACCTCTGTTTTATTAGTTAGAGAAAAATTATTCATCTATAATTCAACCCTGGAATCCCTGGGTGATGCAAACTGTTAATGTGCTTGGCTGCTAACCAAAAGATTGGAGGTTCCAATCCACCCGGAGGTTCCAATCCACCCAGAGGTTCCTTGGAAGAAAGGCCTGGTGATCTACTTTTGAAAAATCAGCCACTGAAAATCCTACAGAGCATCGTTCTACTCTGACACCCATGGGGCCACCATGAGTTGGAATTGCTCTGATGACAACTTGTTCTTTTTTTAAATAATTTAACCTTGCATATAATAGGTCTTCAATGACTACTGAATGAATGAATACAAATGTATTACAACTGTGATGCCATAAGACAAACTGAGCAGAAAACTAAGTTTTCTGGTATGCTGGTGTTCAAGGCTCGAGGTCAGTCATTTCTATGCGCCTCTTATCAGATGTCCCCTAGAAGTCCTAACACCCAACTGTTTACTTGAATTGAGCATCTATAAGAAAGACATGGGTGGGTCACATATTTTCCCAATGTCAACTACTTTAGATCAAGACAAGATTTTTAATGAGGTTTATTGAGTGCTGTTGTATATCAAAAATAGGATGATTCATGAGGGAAAGAGACATCAAAATGATTTTTAGAAAGGCTATTGAACCACACACAAACAAAAAATAAAATTACTCCAAAGGACAGATATTTTCTCATTAGGACAATTTATCCTGAGTCTATAAACAGAGGGCATAAGTATACAAATGTTTGGTAACAGATCTAAACCGTATGTAGCTATTAAAAGCTGGAGGGAGGAAGAAAGCGGAAATTCCCAGGAGAAGATCCCCAACCACATCCAGGGCCAAGAGATCTCCATAAATACAAAGCCCAGCCGTGGCACCACGTGAAGCACGAGAAGAAACCTCAGGATTTTGACACAAGCCACAGAAATAAATCTGATTTGTTCTGAAACTAAACAATGACAATTCTATCCAATAACCTTTCAGCCAACATATGGGCAGACTGGTGACTGACTGACGTTCCAGATGTAGTTAATAGAAACACGATGCCCAGAAAACAGAAGATATTCAGTAAATGTTGATTGAATGAATGGATGAGTGAATGAATCTCTGAACAGACGCCCATTCTTTCCTCCTTTGAATCTCTGCTGGAAAGATGTCTCCAATGCTTCAAACCCAAAGTCCCTGCAGAGAGGTTCAACCACTTGACATTGGTATCCGGACCACAGTTAACGGAACCAGAGACTGGTATTCTGACTTAAAAGTACCAATCTGTGGTCTTGCCATGAGCACAGGAAGGGGAACTGTGGTACGTGTGGAACATCTTTGTTCCCATATTTATAGTATACATTCTAAGCTCTATTTGAAGTCCAACAGAATCAAGCACTAAAGAGCCAGCATCTATTGAGCACTGACTGGATGCCAGATCCTGTTCTAAGCCTTTACAGATTAACTCACTAAATTTTTATTACATTCTTAAGAATAAATACTATTATTATCAACTTATTTTACAAGTAAGGAAACTGGACCACAAGAATACCTAATTAACCCATGGCCACACAGCTAGTAAGGAGAGGAGCTGGAATGGAAATACAGTCTACCTGGAATCAGCACTAGCTCTGAACTGCTAGCTATCGTGACCTGTCCAAATCTTACCTCCTCCCACTCCTCAGCACAAACTCACCATCCCAAACATGCAAAGAACATTCTGGTCTCTGTAATATGTTTTTCCTGATCTCCAAGCCCACTGTCACTTCTCTCTGCTGAATGCTCACATCACTATTCCCCAACAAACACAACTATAACTTACTTGGTTCACATTACATCTCTCCAAGGAAATATCAATTTCCTTTGGGCTAAGGACTGTGTGTTGTATGGCAGTCTCGGGGATGGAGCGGAAGAAGAAAGACCTAGGTTTAAAGCCCAAATCCCATAATTATTACCCATGGGACTCTGGGTGAGTCATTTAACTTTTCCTACTCTCCTATTCAAACCGTCTTCCTTAAGGGTTTGTTGAGGAGGAAAAATCAAATGAGAAAATGTATATGAAGTGCCTAGGGTGATGCCTGATACTGTAAGTCAGTGATTCTCAACCGAGGGCTATCTGGCCACCCAGCGGCATTGGCAATATACGGAGATATTTTTGTCACAACTATGGGGAGGGGTGCTACTAGCATCTAGTGGGTAGAGGCCAGCGATGCTGCTAAACATCCTACAATGCACAGGACAGCCCCCCACAACAAGAATTAGCCAGCCCCAAATTCAGTTGTACCAAGGTTGAGAAACCCTGCTTAAGCTATTAAAACTCTATTAAAAATATAAGTTCCCCTCCTCTTCCCTTGCTTTATTTCCTACATGACTGTGCTTATAGCAGGGGCTCAGTAAATCCTTGTCGAATAAATGGAGTGACTGAATGGAATAGAGTGATTGAATGTATGAGTCCTAAGATATTTTGCTAATAAACATCTGAGTAGAGGTGTGGTCTAGTCATGGGATGGGTTTGGGTAAAAGCTAATTAACCTTATAACCAGAAACTTCAAATACCCATGCCCAGTGAAAGGAATCTGGAAATAAACCCAATCTAATACCAAGAACCTGTGTTCCAATGAAAGGGATGTCAAAGTTAATCCTAGGAGAGCCCATGAATGTAGACAAAGCCCAGCTCCTCACTGGTGAGTCCCTGAATGACCAGCTATTACCCTGCAAATGCTCCCTCATTTGATTCTAATCCCCACTTCAAAGAAACATACAGTAAAAGAGCCTGAAGACTAAGGAAGAATTTGTTCAACCTCTCACTCCCTTGCCCACTACCTACCTTTGCAACAATCACAAACAATGAGGAGTCCAATCTAATGAACTCTTATCAAGACTGCTGATTGAAAAACATGTGGGAGCCAAAAAGGACATGAAGTTATTACTTGAAGCCTTCAACAAGTTCAGGAAGATTGGTTGCAAGAACTGGAAACCCAAGAATAAAGCCTACATTCCTGGTTATAAATCACATTAACACAAACCAGAAGACCCCTTACCTCCACCTCCCTCCGCCCCAAGGAGAAAGTGAGAGAGAGAATGACTTCTATTTTCCATTTTCCAGACATCTGCTTCCATTTCCTTTTTTTTTTTTTACAGTCAGACTATATGAGTGATTTTTGTATAGTCATATATGAAAAAATGTAAAATTTAACTGTAGTCTCCAGTTACTTTAAGCATCTCTGGGAGTTGTCCTGAACTAAACAGAACTGTGCAATACAAAACAGCTTCTTTCTTGCCTTGGGCCTCTGAACACAACTAAGCTGGGCTTGTGCTCTCCACTCCAGTCGCCTTCACCTGGCTAATTCCAACTCACCTCTGAGGACTCAGCTTAGACATCACCTGTTCCAGGGACGCCAGCAGGATCAGCCCCAAGAATTTATTCAGGGCCCTCCTTGGTGCTTCCATAGCATCCCACCTGCCCATTCACTTGTCTGCTCACCCTTCTAGACTGTAAGCTCTTCTAGGGTAGGGTCAAGTGGCCTTGTTTACCATTTTATTCCCAGGTCCTAGCACTGGGCCTGGCACACATCAGTGCCCAATGAATGTGTGTTGAATGAATGAGTATAAATCATAAGACTTCCAAATGCATTTATTCAGGCAACTATTCATTGAGCACCCACTATGAACCAGGTACAGGGCCAGGCACTGGGAAAACAACTATGACTACTCTGATATTAACAACGATGACAGTAATTACTACAATAGTAAATGTTTACTGGACATTTACGATTTTTACTATGTGCAAGGCATCATGCCAAGGTCTTCTGTGTATTATCTCTTTTAATCCTCCCCCACAAAAAAGCCTATGTGCGGACACTATTACTGTTATTCCCATTTTACAGATGAAGAAAGACATGAAGTCTTTGATATGGATCTTAATGTGAAAGAATTCCTGACATTTCAGGTTCAGGAGGTCTATTTGCATGGCTTTAACTCACACCAGCCAAGAACAGATTACCCGTGAATTCACTCATGACCTTTGCTTATGTTTCTCATCTTCCCAGGAACATCCTTACCCACTCCTCACACTGACTGAAATTTTCTTTAAAATGTTTTGATATAGACTGTGTGATATCAAGTGATGTCAACCATAATCTACACCCTAGAGACTGTGTGTTAACATATGAAGGGTGTTTATTAGAAATTTATTCTTTGCAGCTGCAGTGAGCATTTGAACTATCATCATCTAAATCTGCAGCAGAAGGTTCTATAGTTACCAAAATGGAGGTTTGAATTTTTTTTTTTTTTTTTTTCCATTTGTGGAATGAGAGATTTGCAAGATAAGTTGGTTAGAAAGGTTTGTGCAGACTCCTCTGTCCTTGCCTGCTGAGTTACAGGAACCCAGGTTGGCAGGGGTGACTGAGCTCTGGAATGCCATTAGGTCCAGCATCTCCCCACTTAAAGGAGGATCCTGTCACAGGACCTGATGATAAAGTTAGAATTCTTCCATCAGAATGCTGTTGCATGTGCTTCAGAGTGAACTTGCCTGGAAGGGGCTCACTGGAGCACCTACAAGAACGTGTAGTGGAGATGTTACCAAACTTATACCAGACAATTATGGGACTATTTTGGGCTTGCTTGCTAATACTTGCTCTATGTGTGGCAGGCACCAAGGACTGGCTTTCACGGTAACTTACCGCCTGGGGCTGTACTGGGGCTGTAGGCAGGAAACATACAGTTCCCAACCTTGTCTGATAATCAGAGGCTACTGAAATTTAACAAAAGAACCTGACAACTGTGGGCAGTGGACTGGCTTAGGTGAGTCTGCAATACCTCCTTCCCTACCTTGGTCTCTTGGCAAACACTCATTCATTTTTCAACCCTCAGCTCAAAAATCTTCTCCACTGCGAGGCTTTCTTCATAATTCACCTCCCCTCCTGATGAATTGGATAAGGCAGGGCACTGAGGAATCATCTAGTTGCTGAAATGGGTGCCTGGGTGTTGCTGAGATCCTCTTGATAAACCCCAATCACCAAAGATAACCTGGGCAAGTGTCTTCCTGCACCCTGAAAAGGCCCAATTTAGTACACGATCTCAGAATATGATTTATTGAGCCAGGTGCCATGCTAGGTGCTGAGGAGACAGTGACGAGGCAGCTGACACTGACCGCGCTTACAGATGAGACGGGAAAAATAAAGCAGCCGGCAATTGCAGTCCATTACAGGATAATTGCTAAGCTCAGGGAGGGAGCTATGAGAAGCCCCAAGGGGGTACCCAATTAGACCTGGAAGGTCAGGGAAGGCTTCCAGAAGGAATGACTGTAAGCAGAGAGGAGGATAAGTAGGCATTAGCCAGGTGAAGAAAAGATTCCACTTGCAGGAATGGCAAGTGCAATGGGCAGAATTGAGAAAGGGGGTGCCATGTTCTTGCGACTAAGAAAGTTCAGACTGGCTGCAAGTTCAGTCAGCGTGGGGCAGGCGAGAGGAGAATGGACAACTGGACAGGGGCGGGAAGAAACAGGGCTTTGTGAAGCAGTGGTTTGGGCTTTATTCTTGAAGGACTTTTTAGTAGAGTGGCATGAACAGATTTCTATGTCAGGAAGATGGTGTTGGCTCCAGTGAGGAGAAGGCCCACTGGGTGGAGGCAGAGAGAGCGGTGAAGAAGCTGTCATACAAATCCAGGCAAGAAAAGATGGGGCCTGCCCTTAGGGGAGTTGTAGAGCAGCTCTTCTGTCTCACACATAAAACTCAGCATTGCTCTGTTTATTGGGTCTCTCCTACTAGACTGTAAATCCCTTGAGGGCAGAAACTGGATTTATTCATCTCTGGAGTCTTAGTGCGCACAGGTGAGAAAGCCTTAAGGGTTGGTTGCAGTCCCTAGGTGGCCCAACTCAATCATTCTTGTAGGGTGTGTGTATGTGTATGTGTGTGTGTGTGTGTGTGTGCGTGTGTGTACACATCCTCTCTGCCATTGCTGCCTACAAAACTCTCCTTTTGCCAGCTCCTGTACCCCTTTGACAATTAGTTGCTGCAAGATACAAGGTGACCCCCACTTCCCTTCATATCAAGCACAGACTTTGATTCTAGTCTTCACAGCCCCCTAAACATCTTACATTGCCCTTTTTCTCTCTATAGGCCAGGTCATTCCCACCAGTCCATCCAGTCAAGACTCCACACAGACCAGGATTAAAAGAGCCTCCATCTCTGAGCGGTGCAAATGGTTAACTCGCTCAGCTGTTTACCAAAAGGTTGGAGGTTCGAATTCACCCAGAGGCACCTTGGAAGAGAGGCCTGGCGACGTACTTCTGAAAAATCAGCCATTGAAAACCCTGTGGAGCACAGTTTTACTCTGACACACATGGGGTCACTGTGAGTCGGAGTTGACTCAGCAGCAACTGGTTTGGTTTTTGGTTCTCGTCTACCTCGAAAGCTTCCCAGCTAATCTCTCCCTTCTGATATCTTAAAGTCATTTCATTATTTAAGCATAAAAAGTATTCACAAACTCTAAATAACCTGCTACAGAATCCTACTCCAACTTGATCATATTAATATGTATTCTTGTCAACTGCATATGATTTTATGTTTCCTCTTCAAGGACATAATATCAGGGCATTACAGAATCATGTTATTGTCTCCAACTGCCTTGCTAGTACCCTGTACTCGTGATCTGCTCCATCTTCCCCTTGCCCTGTTCCCTGGGCTAGCCAAAGACTCTTGTTCCACTCTCCCACTTTGATCTATCCCTGAGAACAGGGGACTGGTCAGGACAAACTTGTTGTTAGTTACCATCGAGTTGGCTCTGATTCACAGTGACCTTATGTATAACAGGATGAAATGTTGCTTGGTCCTGTACCACCCTTCTCTGCACAGGTTTGTACTACCTACCATTGCCAGATAAAATACAAGACATCCAGTTAGATTTGAATTTTGTATGAAAAATGAATAATTTTTTAGTATGTTTGTTCCAAATATTGCATGAGATTTTTATTTGCTAAATCTGACAACCCTAGTTTGTACTTGCTACTAACTCTTTATAAAAATCATGGCTAAACTCGTTAATAGATAAATAATTATAAAGAAACAAAATATATATACATTGTTAAAACCTCTGTTAAAAATTAGGACCCTTGAAAATATCTTTTAGGCTGTTTCTCACTCTGATGGATGTCCTCTTACAAGGTAGGTTTTCAATCATTTTCTTTATAGCTCACTTAAAGTCTCTTACCTCTGTCTAACCTTTATCACTTGGTTTACAATTCTCTTCCCATGATCACTCTGTGCATCATTAAGATCAACCACTATGACCCTTCTTCCCTTCCCAAGCAATTATCATTCAATTGAATACCTCACCTTGACTTGCTCTGTCTTATGATGATATATGACAACATCTCCTCTTTACAAGTCAGTGAACCACACTGAGAAAACGCTGAATGGAAAGTAAGTAGTTCCCAAATCCTTCCAAATTGACCTCAGGGATCGGATTCCTCTTCGTAATTATCCCATGCTCTCCAACTCTAGGAAGTCCCTCCAGAAAAAGCAACTCCAGGACCCCAACCCCGGCTCTGGCCTGGACCACCATTGTTCTTCATCAGTTAGAAAATGTCCTAGTCAGGAAAAGCAAAGGACAAGATAAATCCCTGAGCAATTTTCTCACAAGTGAAAAAAAGACTAAATTCCTGTTGAGGTCCTATAGCCCATCTCAACTTTTAAAAGCAACGTTATTTACAAATGGAGTGATAAAAAGCACCAATCTAATATCACCCCAAGGAATGTAGAGTTGAACTCATTTATATATGCATGTCTGGGGAAAAAGGACACTGTCTTAGTTATCTAGTGCTACTATAACAGAAATATCACAAGTGGATGGCTTTAACAAACAAAAGTTTATTCTCTCATAGTCTAATAGGCTAGATGTCCGAATTCAGGGCACCAGCTCCAGGGGAAGGTTTTCTCTGTCGGCTCTGGAAGAAGGTCCTTGTCTCCTTGTCATCAATCTTCTCCTGGTCTAGGAGCGTCTCAGCACAGGAACCTCGAATCCAAAGGACACACTCTGTTCCTGGCGCTGCTTTCTTGGTGGTATAAAGTCCCCCTGTCTTTCTGCTTGCTTCTCTCTTTTATATCTCAAAAGAGATTGACTTAAGACACAACCTAATTTTGTAGATTGAGTTCTGGCTCATTAACGTAACAGCTGCTAATCCCACCTCATTAACATCATAGAGGTAGGATTTACAACACATAGGAAAATCACATCAGATGACAAAATGGTGGACAATCACACAATATTGGGAATCATGGACTAGCCAAGTTGACAGGTATGTTTTGGAGACATAATTCAATCCATGACAGGCACAGAGGGGGGACTGTAACACTGCAATTATTTTCCAGTTTGTACAAGGAGTAATTGAGATTGTAAGCAAAAGCACTGTGGGTGAGACTCGGAGAGAGGACCAGGGTAGCAGGCAAGATGTGACAAAGACTTGGATGGTCCCTTGGTGGGCCAGTTAGGGAGGAAGGAGGGACATTAGTAAGATTAAGAGAAAGTTGTTTAATGTATCAAAGGGGGTAAAAATTACTTTGAATTATCAGAGTCACAGAGCATCATTAAAAACAACCATGATGGTACAGAGGTAATTTCATTGCTATTATTAAGACTGATAAAAAGCTTCTATATATTTTACAACTTCCACCATAGCATTAGTATTATCATCACTGCATCTAATGATTATTCCCATGAGAAAGGAAATATACATATTATTAGACCACTCCATAGGTAATGAAAACAAAAATCCTCACAACTGGACCAATAAGCAACATCATGATAAACAGAGAAAATACTGAAGTCGTCAAGGATTTCATTTTACTTGCATCCGTAATCAGTGCCCATGGAAGCAGCAGTCAAGAAATCAAACAACATATTGCACTGGGCCAATCAGCTGCAAAAGACCCCTTTAAAATCTTAAAAAGCAAATATGTCACTTTTATGACTAAGATGTACCTGATCCAAGCCATGGTATTTTCAATCACCTCATACACAAGTGAAAGCTGGACAATGAAAAATGAAGGCCAAAGAAGAACTGATGCATTTGAATTACGGTGTTGGTGAAGAATATTGAATATATCATGGACTGCCAGAAGAATGAACAAATCTGTCTTGGAAGAAGTACAGCCAGAATGCTCCGTAGAAGTGAGGATAGCAAGATTTCCTCACTTACTTTAGACGTATTATCAAGAGGGACCAGTCCCTGAAGAAGGACGTCATGCTTGGTAAAGCAGAGGGTCAGGGAAAAAGAGGAAGACCGTCAACGAGATGGACTGACACAGTGGCTGCAACAATGGGCTCAAGCATAACAACGATTGTGAGGATGGTGCAGGATCCGGTAATGTTTCATTCTGTTGTACACAGGGTCAAGATAAGTCAGAACTGACTCGATGGCACCTAACAACAACAACATGAGTGATGAAAATGTGATGAAGGATGTAGGAACTTCAGGAACCCAAAAACTCACTGCCGTTGAGTGGATTCTGACTCATAGCAACCTTATAGGACAGTGTAGAACTGCCCCATAGGGTTTCCAAGGTGCCTGGTGGATTCGAACTGCCAGCCTTTTGGTTAGCAGTCGTAGCACTTAACCACTACACCACCAGGGTTTCCTCAGGACCCCAGGTTTCTTAATGTCTGCTCCAGGATGCCTTCCTTGCCTAGCAGGTAGTTGTTGCTTATGATCCAGCTAGATCCTGGCCAGGAAGCTGCTTTCAGACTTATCTCAGTGCCTCTGGAAGGACGTGCTGTTGAGCTGTGACTGGGTTATGTCAGGACAAGCAGCCTAGTGGGAAGAAAGGAGGCCTTGGAGCCAGGAAACCTGGGTTTGGATCTTGGGTCTTCTCCACCAGCCTGGGTTCTCTCATCTGTAACTGCGGATAACCGTAATTACTTCGAAGGGGCGGTGTGAGCTTTATATGCGCTGGTAGGTGTAAGGTGCTGGCACTAATTGTAATGCACACAAATAGTATTATTAACAATGACTATAATCATAGGTTCATAATCATAACTTGTGTAAAAGAGTTCAAATAGATAAAATCCCCACTAGGAAAAGAAGAAATGGCGGAGAACTGGTAGTTTTTCATAGCTACCAAAAGGTTTCTCAAGTTATGTTTTTTTAAACTAACAAGAGAAAGCTACATATTAATAATGGCTCACCTTTGCTGAGTTCCCACTATGTGTCAAAATCAGTTGCTGTGGAGTTGGGTGACCCCATGTGTGTCAGAGTAGAACTGTGTTCCACAGTTTTCAATGGCTTTTTTTTTTTTTTGGAGTAGATCACCAGGCCTTTCTTCCTAGGTGCTTACGGGTGGCTATGAGTCAGAATCAACTCAATGGCAGCAGGTTATGGGTGGACTCGAACTGCCAACCTTTTGGTTAGCAGCCAAGTGCAGTAACTGTTTGTACCACCCAGGAACTCCCTCTGTGTATCAGACACTCTGATAAGCTTTTACATAATTTTCCTCATGTGATTTCCCGTCACCTTATAAGTTAGGTATTGCTATTCTTTGCTCCATTTTATAGTGAGGGAAACGTTGCCCTAGAGGAGTGAAGAAATTGCCCAAGGTCACACATTTCATAATTGGAAGGATCAGGACTCCTCAAGTTCAGGCCCTTAAACACTTCGACACATGTAGCCTAACTCAATCATTCTTGTAGGTGTGTGTGTGTGTGTACACACATACATGCAACATAAGGGTCCAGAAGAATATATACTAGATGTTAACAGTGGTTACTTCTGGGTGGTAGAATTACAGTTGATGCTCACTTTATTCTTTTATACCTTACTAAATTGAGTAAGTACTGTTTTTATCATTAATATATATATATATTTTTTAAAACAAATACAGACTTTTTTTAAAAAGCTAAAACTTGGCTGCAAAAATACCATGAAACTGACTATTCTTTGGAAGCATGATTCTTTTTATTTCCTCTTGGGGGGAGAGAAAAGATGTAAATAACCACAGCATTTTCAAACTCCACTGTAATTAAACTTTCAAGTTTTTTTTTCCCCAATAAATTAAATCTTCGGATTAAAATGAGTTTCTTGAAAATAAGGACTACACTCCCGCTCCCGGCCACCTAAAAGTTTAGATTCCATTAGCCCTGTCTCTTGGTCAGTAGGTCTGAGTTCTAAACATTAAATATGCTTATCATTTGAGCATCAACATCAATCCAAAGATTTTGCTGATTATTGACTCTATAACATCGCCAATGAGTTCTTAAAATCTGCTTTCTTTGTTTCACCACATTTTCCCCTTTGTGCGATTATTTATAACTTACGAGCAAACTCCTTTCTCTTCTTTGTTCCTTTCTAAGGAGAAAATGATGAAAGACCACCAAAGCAAACATTCGTCTTATTGTTTGCTCAGAACTCTGAAGTCTTCATCAAGGAGAACTGTGATGATAAATTGAGATTCCGTGCCCCCTGTAAACAGAGCTCATCTTCAAAGATGACCTCAGAGGAGGAGTAAAGGAATTGAAAGTAAATCTAAGGAACTCTAAAGTGATGACCTTTTCCTGTTTTTCTGCCATTGGAAACAATGCAGGAGGATACACGACAGCCTCCGTCCTCAGGCCAGGGGCCTTGGCCTCTTGGTGACAGCAACTCAGGGTTCCCTCAGGTCACAAGGAGGGCAGTGTGCTCACAAGATGGGAATGGGAGAGTCTCATGGCAGCAAATGGTTTGCAGTTCAAACCAGCAGGACAGGCCATCAGGAAGGAAATTAGAAGTAAAGTAGGGGAGAGCCAGCAATCACTGAGATGAGTAAGGATGAGCTGGAACCAAGAGAAGGGATGGGAATCCGTGTTAGTCTCTCATTGCCTCAAGCCTCCAACTTGGATGGCTTTGCTGACCTGTGGGAGGAGCTGGTGTCCCCTATCATGAAGCTGAGCATATTCGTGGTCCAGGAGTCAGAGAAGCTGAGGGAGGAGAGTGGCAGGGGCTGGGAACACTGTAGGCCTGGCTATTGTCCAAAGCCCAAAAGGTGAGCTGCCAGGGAATTAATAATGCCTGTGAGCCACAATGGTGCCGAACTTCTGAGCACAAAAAGAACATGGCTGCTGCTTCACTTATGCTTTCCAAGCTCATGCAAACCACCTCCCCTGGCCCACACTAATCCAGGACAATGCAAGGAAAGGATTTTTGGAAAGCGTAGCTCCTGAAGTGTAGCTCCAGCTTAGCTAAACTGATACACGTAAGTCTACCACAGCCTTCAGCTTCTCACTGTGTTTCTTACCAAGGGTTCCTAGGGCATTGGCCATGAACATTTTATCTCCACATGTTAGAGACCCTGGGTCGGAAGCCTCTTCTGTAAAGAACTAGATAATAAGTATTGTAGACTTTGCAGGACACTTACTGCCTCTGTCTCATATTCTTTGTTGTTGTTAGTTGCTGTCTGGTCGGCCCCCGACTAACGGTGACTCCATGTACAATGGAACAAAACGCTGCCCTATCTGTTGTGATCCATAGGGTTTTCATTGGCTGATTTTCAAAAGTAGATCTCCAGACCTTTCTTCCTAGTCCATCTTAGTCTGAAAGCTCCCCTGAAACCTGTTCAGTATCATAGCAACACGCAAGCCTCCACTGACAGATGGGTGGTACCTGTGCATGAAGTGCATTGCCTGGGAATTGAACCCAGGTCTCCTGCATGGAAGGTGAACCACTGAACCATGAATGCCACCATGTCATATTCTTTCCAACCCTTAAAAAATGTAAAAACCATGCTTAGCCAGCAGGTAGGAGTTTGCTGACCCTTGGCTGGAAAGACAGCCCCTGCCTGACAGTCTGGAGGCCTGGCTTCTCCTCCTGGCTCTGCCATCAATTCTGTGGGATCTAGAGGGAGTCCCGTCACACCCTGGACTTGGAACTTTTCAACTGTAAAATGAATGTATTGGACTAGTTCAATGTCAATGATACATATCCAGGCAGTCCCTGGCTTATGAACATCCGATTTATGGACAACCTGTACTTAAGCCCAAACTGCCATAAAGCTCATGGTTCGTAATAACGAATGCACACTACTTTGTGATGCTCATGAAAACATTGTGCGGTTTGGTAGGGTTTCTTAAGTGTTTTATATACACAGAAAGGTAAAATATATACTATATACTAAGACAAACATTTGACTGACACTAAATAAAAACCATATGCACCTGTTCCAACTTACTTACAAATTCAGCTTAAAGACAGACTTAGGAATGGATCTCGTTCGTAACTCAGAGACTGCCTGTATTGAAGACACTGAATTTGAGTTTTGCAGGAAGAAGCCTAGGCATGTGTGCTCTCTCTTTGAAAATTTAATACAGATTCTTATTCCACAATAGGAATTAATCCAAGTATACTTTTTATCTTCTTCCAAAAGTGGAACAATATACATGACTTATTTTAATAATGCTGGACAGACTAGATACCCTTTTCTTTCTTTTTTTATTGTGCTTTGGATGAAGGTTTACAGAGCAGATTAGTTTCTTATTAAACAATTAGTACACATATTGTTTTGTGATATTGGTTGCCAACCCCATGACGTGTCAACACTCTCCCCTTCTTGACCTTGGGTTCCCCATTACCAGCTTCCCTGTCCCCTCCTGCCTTCCCATCTTTGCCCCTAGGCTGGTGTGCTCATTTAGTCTCATTTTGTTTTATGGGCCTGTCTAATCTTTGGCTGAAGGGTGAACCTCAGGAGTGACTTCAGTACTGAGTAAAAGGGTGTCTGGGGGCCATACTCTCCGGGTTTCTCCAGTCTCTGTCAGGCCAATAAGTCTGGTCTTTTTTTCAGAAGCCCTCTTCTAAACTGAATTTCAAGAGGTGCTCAGAAAAGCCTTTGCCGACCCCTCAGCTTTTATCAGTAGAGCACCAAGAGGTTTTAAGAGAAAGGAGGACTTAGATTAAGTTGTGAAAATTTTCAAAAAATCACAAGTTTTTGGAAAACCAGTAAAATTACCACCTGTTTATAAAGAAAAGACTGAAAGAAGCTTTCACAAATACCACTACATGCATTTTTTTGTAAGGACACATTTCAATCTATTTCAAAACATACAAGTCAGACTGGTAAATTGGGAACACCAATGCAGGATGCCATTTTGCAAACACAGCAAACTAAAAAGCACAGAGCATATAATACTTCTATTTATTTTTAGGTGGACAAGTACGGAAATTCCAAATTTGGATCCACAAGGGTTTAAGACTACATTCTCAATGGCGCATGCTTCTGCCAGAAATAATGGGACTGTTTCAGGACTATTAATAAAAGATACACAAATCCCAGACTTTCATTTTAAGAAAGAACATTTATTTTATTCAACAAACATTTACTGAGCTTTCATTATGTGTTAGGTTCTGGGCAGTTAAAGATGCTAACCCAACACAAGACTATGAAGCTCCGATTTTCTCAGTGCAATCAATGAAAAGTTGAACTCTAGCTCTAGAAATCTAGACACGAGAAAATAAGCTAATTCATGTAACTGTAAGGTGAACTCTTACCTTCTTGGTCACATAGGCAGGGTTCTTGAGGCTAAGAGATAAACTCTTAAAAATAGATTAAATAGAGTGGCTCAGCACATAGAAGAAAAGTGTAGAAGCTATTTGGTGGATAATAACTTGCAGTGGTCTGATGCTATCACACTCTGACCAATGATGCCCACGCATCAGTGGCCACTATCTGCTTCATTATCTTTGGATTTTGTACACTAGAAGGAGCCAAACACAGAAATGACTTGAATCGTCTTACCCTAAATCATAACACACAGAGTGTTCTTTCTCAACTGTCTCAAAACATCTGAAAGTTGACTCCACTTGACTGGGCTACCAAAGTTATGAAATACCAGCAGATATTTTGGGAAAGCAAATATTCCCAAAGAGTTCAGGTTTCTTTATTTTTGATCACTCCTAACTTAGGGCAATTAATAACATAATGAAAGAAGTCTTTTAAAGATATATTTCCTAGTCACTGAACTTATTTTTTTTCTTCACTAGTTGAGGTCACCCACCACCTTTCAGGCTTGAAATGTCAAAATGAAAAAATCACCTGGGATAAGTGACACAAATTATTCTGGGAAGCAGAATGGTATGCACAAAGGTGTCACTGTGAAGCCACAACTTAGAGCGAGTTCTCTCCTTTTCTGTCACATTGTTCAATTTTTTTTTCTAATAGAAGGGCGTCCATAAATTCAAAAAACTTGTTTGCCACTTCATCTTTATGTTGTTGTCTTGCCATGAGATCAGCGGTGTTAAACCCAGGAAACCTCTTCAAGCAGAAATTCTTATTATTTTCTTTGACCGAAAATGTATATGTTAAAATGGAGAGTATACGTGTGCCTTATTCCATGTCTTGAAATTCCCAGGAATCAGTGGTCAGCGAGTGGAGGAGTGTGGGGAGGGGAGTGGTTGCTCCAACTGGGCACATTGTTTAGCAATAGCTCCTTTTCAGACTTCAAGATCATTAGACAAGAGGAGTCTTTCTGAGGCACTTCCTCTTCTCAGCAACAAAACCTGGCTTAGCTTCTGGTGCTACTTGTTCATAAAGTTTGTATTAACTGGAATTCGTCATCCAGGAAAACATCCTATAAATGCCCAGCCATGGCATCAAATTCTGCATCAGAGAAGGGAGAGGTGGACACCCCATGAAACTCTTCTATCCTGAGTTACCTCTCATCTTTGGTGCTCCTGCATCCAGCCAGCTTACCTGGCCTCCCTTCTGCCCCGCAGTGCCCAGTGGGCACACATTAACTGGCCTAGAGGTGGCCTCATGACATCCTTGTCCTGGCTACAGCCATGACAAGCGGAGTCCAAGCCTAGGTGCGAGGTCTAGCCTCCTGGCCCCTCTACCAGCTACCATATCAGCCCTTCTTTGGCTGCAATCCAGTTGAAATTTTGTTAACCTCCTCAGGTGATGCTGATTAAGAAGCAACATCTAGGTCAGTGCTACTCTCAAGGTCCAAGTTGAGGTATTTACCAGATGACCTCACCACACACCACTAACAGCCTTCAGGGGAAAAGAAAGAAAGCTCTGGCCCTAAGCCTTCACAGGTGCCTCTAGAAGACCCAGGACTTTGGAATGGATCCCCTTTACCCTCTCATCTTTGTTTCTAGTAGCCAATTTCAAGATACTATCAACACGTGTCTTGAACTTTGAGTGACATTTGTGTCATTTCCCCTGGATTTTGGAAGGAAGCTAATTACTTTTTTATTAGTCAATGGGGCGCAGACAGTGGCTGGCTATAATGTTAATAACACCATGACATTATAGCTTTGAGGATGAGTCCAGGTACAAGGGAAGATATCATTTAAGACACTGACACTTTTCTCCAGAGGCTTTGGCCGCCAGTGACCACTAACCTTTCTTTCTTTACACAATTATGTTTGTACTCACTGCACTTTTTATTATTTTACTCACCACTCATGGTAAAAAGTTGTAGACTAAATGTTAAGCAAAAAACAACAACTACAAATATATATACATATATATATATGTACAGTCAGAGATTGATTTGGATTTTGGAATTTTTAGCCTCTGTTCTGTTTTAAAAGAAACTTTGCTGTTGTTGTTGTTGCTAGGTGTCAAGTCAGTTCTCACTCATAGAGACCCCATATACAACAGAACAAAACATTACCCCATCCTGCGCCATCCTCACAATTGTGTTATTCTTTAGCGTATTGTTGCAGCTACTGTGTCAATTCATTTCGTTGGGGGTCTTCCTCTTTTTTGCTGACCCTCTACCAGCATGATGTCCTTTCTCCAGGGACTTGTCCCTTCTGATAACATGCCCGAAGTATGTGAGGTGAAGTCTCACCATCCTTGCTTCTAAGAAGCATTCTGGCTGTACTTCTTTCAAGACACATTTGTTTGTTTTTCTGGATTTCAACAATTTCTACATGTACAATTCAGTGACACTGATTACATTTTCCAAGTTGTGCAACCATTCTCACCCTCCTTTTCTGAGTTATTCCTCTACAATTAACATGAACTCACTTTCCCCTAAATTTCTTCTCTAACTTTTGGAGTTGCTGTTGTCAATTTGATC
The DNA here is from genome assembly GCF_000243295.1 of Trichechus manatus latirostris. Classification (NCBI taxonomy): domain Eukaryota; kingdom Metazoa; phylum Chordata; class Mammalia; order Sirenia; family Trichechidae; genus Trichechus; species Trichechus manatus. Next base: position 2,926,607 of record NW_004444071.1, on the reverse strand, counting down.
CCATACAGATAATTCTTTAAAACAGCCGAATGCTCACGGCAGACATTCTTTACTAATTAAGCTAAACTACTCTCGGATATTGCATTGGACAAATCTGCTGCAAAAGACCTCTTTAAAGTGTTAAAAAGCAAAGATGTCACTTTAAGGACTAAGGTGCACCTTACCCAAGCCATGGTGTTTTCAATCGCCTCATATGTATGAGAAACCTGCGCAATGAATAAGGAAGACTGAAGAAGAATTGACACCTTTGAATTATGGTGTTGGTGAAAAATATTGAATATACCATGGACTGCCAAAAGAATGAACAAATCTGTCTTGGGAAGAAGTATAGCCAAAATGCTCCTTAGAAGTGAGGATGATGAGGCTTCATCTCACATACACTGGACATGTTATCAGGAGGGATCAGGCTCTGGAGAAGGACATCATGCTTGGTAAAGTAGAGGGTCAGCAAAAAAGAGGAAGACCCTCAACAAGATGGACTGACACAGTGGCAGCAACAATGGGCTCAAGCATAACAACAATCATGAGGATGGCGCAGGATGGGGCAATGTTTTCTTCTGTTGTATATGGGGTTGCTATGAGTCAGAACTGACTAGATGGCACCTAACAACAACAACTGTTTGGTTGACAAGCCCTGGTGGCATAGTGGTTAAACAGCTCAGCTGCTAACCGAAAGGTTGGTGGTTCGAACCTACCAGCTGCTCTATAGAAGAAAGATGTGGCATTGTGCTTCTGTAAAGATTTACAGCCTTAGAAACCCTACAGGGCAGTTGTACTCTGTTCTATAGGGTTGCTATGAGGCATAATCAATTCGATGGCAATCGGTTTGGTTTTTGGGGTTTATTAATTTGTTTAAAGAAGACTTCAGGGGATATTTTTGGTTTAAGAGTTATCTTTAAAGACAGGACTGATTTTTAATCATTTTAAATATAACATTTCCCAACATTTTCACTCAGTTTACAGCTTTTCCCACCCCTTGGTTATTCTTTGAACCATTAAGTTCAACCACTTTGACCCCTTTCCACTTCCCAAGCAATTACTCTTAAATGTCCTTGTCACCGTGACTTACATCTTGTTCAATCATCCATTAGAACATCTCTTCTTCTACTGACTAATGAGCCATCAAAAGGAAAAACACTGAAAGGGAGTGAGTCCCCACACCTCATAAATTGCGCCAGGGAAGCCCCTCATCCCCATGCTTTCCCACTGGGGGAATGCCTCAAGAGGAGCAACTTGAGAATGTAAAATGCCAGAGTCTGAGCTGGGCCACAGTGGCTCACAATTAGCTGGAGAAACTTTGGCCAGGCAAGGCAAAATAATCCTTGAAAGGAAAGTGCTTCTCCCAAAGATTTCTCAGGAGCTGCTGCTTCTACCTGTACAAATCATAAGATTTGAACATGTAAACTTTATCCTGAAGAGTTTCTAGCTTCCTATATTTGTGTAGATGATCAAGGGTGTCTGCAAGTCTGGGCAAAAAGGGTTAGAGGAGAGTTACAGTCAATACTCCAGGGCCTGGTTTAGTGATGGGGGAGTGGTTGTGACAATAGGGGACTTCTGGGAGACAGGCAGAGCTTGACAGAGACAACTGGGTGCCCCAAATAGGCTAATAATAATAATTTTTTTTAAAGTTGAAAATATTTCAAAATACATTTAACAATCCCCCTCTTCCCCAGCCAAATAAAAAGTCATTAGATTACGTAAATTAAGGGAGTCATTTCAGGGGAAATTTGAACAATTAGAGTCACACAGAGAAGCAGAAAAAAACCATGAGGGCACCGAACAGGAAAGTTATCTCATGGCTATTAACACCACTTTACTCTGGTGTAAGACTGTTACACAGTCAAAAGTTTACTTCAAGAGAGATTATAATTTGTAAGGGGTATGAAGGAAGCTCTATGGTGCTAGTAATGTTCTGTTGCTTGATTTAGGTGATGGTTAATATAAAGACTCATTAAGCTAGACACATAATTTGTGTCTTCTCTTCATGTATATTATACTTGGGGAAAAAAGTTTACTGGGGGAAGTACTTCTAAGATTATGGAATAAGGGCCTCCAAAAATTTACTTCTCCTTAAAAGTAATAAAACACTGGGGGAAAAAATGTCAAAATAAACTTTTTTAGACTGCTGGAGATTAACCAAAGGCTTGCAGCAGTCTGAGAAACATTTATTCAAGAAAAATGGCTGAATTTCATTAAGAACAGCAAGTTCTGTGCCATTTTAACTTGCACTACTACCATCACCCTCTCCTCAGCTCCATGTAGTCTTGAAAACCAACAGCCTCACTATTACAGTAGCTGTGGAAACTAGCAGCCTAGTAGACACTGGGGCAGAACAGGTTTGAAACTCTCCAATGGCTCCATCCCCAGAGAACTGTCACTATTTGACCTTCTGGCAGCTCTCAGAAAAGCTCCACATTCAGGGCTTACCTTTATTTGACTTGACTAGGAACTCACTCTGTGAGAACAGCCCTATCCCTAGGGCTTTTGTCAAAAACAATTAGTGGCAATTGTTTAACCTTTGCAGCTGACTGAGGCAGCAGTTCCGGATGGGGCTAACAAGAGGCTGACCAGAAAACTTTGGGGATTGGGGAATAAGATGTCCATGGTGGGCTTTGAAAAGCTCCAATATATTCCTGGGAATCTAGATGACCACATGCATGTCCATACATGCTTTCTCTGGGGATGGGGACATTGGTGAATTCCAAACCTGTTATGCCCCAGTGGCTGTGCATATGTCCAGGAAAGACCTGAGAAGGTCCTAATATCTCATTTCTGGCTGACATTGAGGTGCTGCAGAAGCAGGAAATGAAGGCTATGGCAAAGATGTAAACTACCTGTCAGAGTGTTGACGGTGTGCCCTAGTAAACACTGGAAAAGTTATTGGTTCAAGCATTTAGGGGATCTATATCCAATCATCAGCTGACCACCAAGCTAACCAAGCAGAAGCTTCAGTGGTTGCACATGACAGGAGATACAGACTACAGAATTAGCCCAGGAAGTCACTAAACAAAAACAGCAACAGTAGCAGCAGCAACCACCACCATCCAGGGGAGGAAAGAGGGACCTCTGATTTCCAGAGTTGCCATATTATATTATGTAAAATGTCCATGTTTCAAAAAAGAAAATTACAAGACACGTAAAGAAACAGGAACGCATTACCCACACACAGGAAAACAGTTGTTAATAAAAGCTGTCCCTGAGGAAGCTCAGATGTTGAACTTATCACACAAAGACTTGAAATTATCTATCATAGATACATTCAAAGAACTAAAAAAAAAAAAAAAAAAACTAAAGAATTAAAGGAAAGTATGAGAATAATGTCTTGCCAAATAAAGAATATCAACAAAGAAACAGAAATTATACAAAAAAGAACCAATAGAAGTTCTAGAGCTGAAAAGTACAATAACTAAAAGGAAATAGGTGACTTGAAGAGCACAATTAAACAACTAGGAGTCCTGGTCGTGCAGTGGTTAAGCACTTGGCTGCTAACCAACAGGTCGGCCATTTGAATCCACCAGCCACTCTGCAGGAGAGAGATGTGGCATTCTGCTTCTGCAAAGATTTCTGTCCTATAGGATAGCTATAAGTTGGAATTGACTCAGTAGCAATTAAAAAAAAAAGCCAAACTCATTGCCATCGAGTTGATTCTGACTCATAGTGACCCTCCAGGACAGAGTAGAACTGCCCCATAGGGTTTCCAAGGAGCGGCTGGTGGATTCGAACTGCCAACCTTTTCAGTTAGCAGCCATAGCATGCCGTAGCTCTTACTAGGCCTAACAAACATCTATAAACACTCTACATACCCAACAACAGCAGAATACACATTTTTCTCAAGTGGAAAATTGAGAAAATTTCATTTGGAGCCACGTAAATCTAGGTTTCATTCCAGGCTCCATCCCATAACAGGTTTGTGGTGTCCCTTAGCAGGTGTCCCTACCTAATCTTTCTGAGTCTAAATTTCCTCACTCTAATAATAGATGATAATCCTTACCTCTTATTGCATAGGGCTGCTGTGAGAATTACGGTGTATATGTAACATACATGGCCTGTCTGGATAATATTCTATAAACATTTTTATTGACATAGATGATTTCTAATGAAGTAATAAATCTTCAAATATCTTGTAAGGACATTAAAAAAAATGGATAGGCCAGTGGCTGTTTTCAGACCCTTGAGAAGGCTCTGAAAAGGTTTGGAACCTCACTCCCTCTCTCCCACAACATGTAGCATTGAGTAAGACAGAGAAAATCAGTAACTGCTCCACTCACTACAACTCCCACTCCCTCGCAGTAGACATCAGTCTGGCTTGAAATCAACACACAATAAAAAGGGTGGTGGTAAGAAGTAAGAAACAGGAAATACCTCACCCTTGGGAGGAAAAGAAGAACATAGGCAATTATACCCCATGTCAACCAAATACTATTTTTCCCTGTTTTATAATGGTGCTATCTTTAATTCTTTGTTTTTATAATTAAAAAAAATAGTACATGCTCAAAAAGATGCAAATTATGTCCAAGTAAAGTAGATGAGAGCCAGCTAAACTTGAACTGGTTCCCATAAGGAGCTATAACCTCAGGTCTTTGTGTTCATTTAAAAAAAAAAGCTTTCATTTTGCTTGACACTTGTTGAAAACACGCCTGTATAAACAAGCCACAATGCTAGGAAATGACAATCTATGCCACTGTGATTGTTTAAGATGTAATATATGTAAAGCAACCAGCCCACTGGCTGGCACACTATAGCGATTCAATAAACGGTAACTAGTGTTTCAAACATCTTTTATTTTTATAATGTTCTGTGTAGGTCTCACTACCGACGAAGAAACTTAATTGAATAGTGCCCTCCAGAGGCCACTGGGTATTCAACAGTGCAGACAGCTGAAGGTCTGGAAAAAGACTTTCAGGGAAGGGCAATCTGAAGTACGGAGAGGAATGCAATTTATTTTCTTTTACATTTACACAGAGTCAGCAGTTGAGCTTGGTGTCCTAAGGATCATTAGAACCTCAACGAGGGGTTTAAATTTCAAGTTATTAGTCCAGCAAGGCATCTTGGACAAGTGACTATCTGAGGATGGCAAAGGAGAATCTTAATAAGCAGGGATGCTAGTGTATTGTGTCTATTAACTAGAGCAAGACATGCGTGTTCTGAAGTTACATACAGAAAGAAATCAGGGAATAAGAGTGCAGACAAAGGACCTCTATTTAAGTAGGTGGTGAGAGTGGGAGAGAGAAGAGGGCATTTAGTGTCACTGGTAATTAGAGGCTTAGACATGGAAAAAAGGTAGAGTTCTGAGGAGCTATATCCATGTGCAAACTGAGGGCTATTTTTGGGTCTGCATATTGTTCTTTCCAGAATGTTCTTTAGTGGAGAAAACAGATTATTCTGGAGTTATCTCATGATTACCATATTCTTACAGATAAAAATACCTTTGGTCTTTTACATGCAAAATGAAATCACTGAATGGGAAACAGCTTTTCTAGGTCTCACACGCAAGAAGGCCCCCACAGGTGTTTTCTGCTATTTGATTTGCCACCACCAGCAGCCTCCTGACCAGGGCTTATTTGTTTGCAAGGAATATTTTATGAGGACACAGAAATCTCATGGAAACAAGTCTAGCTCGGTGTCGTGGGAATGGGTGCTGGGAACTGCAAGCCCCAAGCCCCTGAAAGCTACTTACTGCCCCCATCCCTCTCTCTGGGGACATTGTCTCTCAGCCCTGTCCCCTTCTGCATGTCCACTCTGTGCTCTTCTAAGAGGACAAGCTTCCTGTTGATGTCTGCCGTTCTGTAACTCTAGCACATGTGGCTCTGGTTCATCCTTGACATAATCCTCCCCCACCCCATCCCGTTTGACCTTTAAGCTCATCGCACACAGCTAAGCAGCCTGACCTCTCAATGGCTTAATTCCAAATTCCCAGGAGATGAAAGTGATTGCCAATCCTGTTTAGTGGCTGGATTTAGTTTATTTGCCAGCCCTGGTGGATGGTTGGAGCCCTGGTGGCGCACTGGTTAAGCGTTCGGCTGCTAACCAAAAGTAGGCAGTTCAAATCCACCAGCTACTCCTTTAGAAACCCTATGGAGCAGTTCTACTCTGTCCTATTGGATCTCCATGAGTTGGAATTGACTCCACGGCAGTGGGGCTTGGGGGTGGATAGTTAGGAGGTGGAGGTAAGGAAAAGGGGGAGGGAGTGGGCCAGAGTTACATGGTACAAAATACATCCAGCACATAGCCAACTGTGGGAAGAACAAGCACTTCAAAGCATTTGCTTTTCCAACAACTGTGAGCTAATATTTATACGAATTCTACTAAGACTTTATACATATTACCTCATTTAATTCTCACAACTCTCCAAGAAATTTGCTCCTGTTATCAACCCCTGCCTCTGCCAGCTTCAGAAGTAACTGCTGATAACAATGTTTGAGTATCTTTTAATCATTTTTTTCATGCATTTTATTCCCATTTTGAAGATAGGTGAGCTGAGGTTTAGAGAGGTTGAGCCCCCATGGTTATTAGGTGGCTAAGGCAGTCTGATTGTAAAGCCTGTGTGTTAACCATCAACTCCACCCTACTTCTCAATATGGCCCCTACAGCAAGGTAGATAATGTGTCTGAAGCAGAGGAAACACAGACATGGTTTTGTTCTCACAGAGTTTATAATCTGGTTTTAGGGGTGGGTGGTTGTGGGACAAGACTTATACATATGAAACTATTAGTAAATGGCCTGAAAGTGGTTAAGTACTAAATTATGTTGCCCACTGCATTGGTTTTCTACTGCTGTGTAATAAATTACCACAAATGTAGAAGCTTCGGAATAGCACCCACTGATTAGCTCACAGTCCTGTAAGTCAAAAGGAATACAGCACCTTGTGGCTGGTTCTTGGATCGGTGTTTCATAGGCTGAAATCAGGGTATTGGCTGGACTGCCATCTCCTGTGGGGCTCGGGATTCTTTTCAGCTCATTGGTTGTTGGAAGAATTCAGTTCTTTGCAGCTGTAGGACTGAGGTCTCCGTTTTCCTGCCAACTGTCAACCAGGTAAAGGTCTCCCCTTGGCACCGGCAATCCACAACATGGATGTTCGCTTTCCTCCAGGCCAGCTGAAGTGTGTCTCAACTTCTTCTGCTACCAGCCAGAGAAAATTCTCTGCTCTTAAAGGGCCACCCGATCAGCTAGCTCCCTTTCCTAAAGTCAACTGTGGCTTATCACATAACCTAATCATGGGGGTAAAATCCACCAAATTCACAGTCCCAGGGTTATGCAAGGTGTTTACATGGTGGTGGGCTGGAGGTGTAGAATCCTTGGGGCTCTCAGAATCCTGCTGACTGCATCCATTAAAATAGATGGGGTGTGTGTGTGTAGCTGGAGCCCTGGTGGTACAACGGTTAAGTGTTCGGCTGCTAACCAAAAGGTCGACAGTGGGAATCCACCAGCTGCTCCTTGGAAACCCTACGGGGCAGTTCTACTCTGTCCTATAGGGTCTCTGTGAGTTAGAATTGACTCGACAGCAACAAGTAATGGGTGTGTCCAGCTTAGAGATGTTCACAGAGAAAGGGGACTTGAATTGCACCTTGAAGGACGGGTCATACTGGAAACCAGAGCGCTCCACTGGGATGGCCTTAGAAACTCAATAACACGACTCAGATAATTTGGAAACATTAGTGAGTGAGGATTTCAAAGAACATTAGGGAAAAATTACAGCCATGAGATGGAGGAGGGAGCTAGCACTCATGTATCAGGTAGCTAGATGATACAAAATATTCAAAACATCTTGTGATGGGCACAAACATAAAAATAGAGATCAGAGGGCCAAACAAAGAACACCCAGAAAGAGAAATGTGTATGTGTGTATTACAATAAATTTGTAGGTGAGTAGTACACCTCACAAATTTTTGAAGAAAATTAATTATTTAATAAATGGTGTTTGGATAAATACATAGCAATTTAGAAAAAAATTAAATACTTTCCACCATGCATCAAAATAAAGAAATAAATCCTAGATAAATTATAAAATACAATCATTAGAATGTGTGGAAGAAAGTTTCAGGTCTTTGGGAAGATGGTAACATTCTAAAATCCATAGCAGTAAAAAGACAATTATAAAAGAAATACCTCAGATTCAGCCACAGAAACAGTTAAAACCTATACAGTAATAACAACCTTAAGATGAAGAAGGATTTTAACCATATAGGACAAAAGATTAAGATCTGTAACATCTAAATGCATATTCCTATTTTGAAGATTAAGCCCCTAATAGATAGTGGACAAAGGATATGACTAGGTGATTTATACAACAAGTAAAATAAAATGGGGGGGGGGGGAATAAATGGGAAAATCATGGTCAAACTCCCTGGTCAAATAAGTGCAAAGGAAAATTATAATAATGAGCCATATGTCTATTAATGAAGCATAATTTTAAATTATAATACCCAATCCTAAAATGATTGTGGTAAAACTGGCACACATACATTTTGGAGAGCGTGTAAACTCGTAAAAGCATTTGTGAAAGCAATTGGGCAAGATGTCCTTTGACACAGTACCTTCATTTTAGGGAATATGTCCTTCTGTGCTAAGAACATGATTCAAAAGGAAAGGGAAGTCATCTTAAAGGCAGCATTATAGATGATAATGAAAAACTGAAAACAACATAAGAGTATGCTTATCTACATTATCATTGATTATTATAACAATCAAAACTATTTAATAAGCTGGAAAATGTTTAAACATGTGAAGTGAAAAGGGAGAACACTGATTTCTGCATGAAGTGTGATTTAATATTTTAAAAGTATTCCGATGGTGAGGGCAAAGCTGTGAGAAAAGCAGCCACTTTCACATACTGTCACTGGGGGTACCAAATAGTGTAACCTCTTGAGGGAAGCAATTTGGCAATAAGAGTAAAAAAACTTTAAATGTGCATTTGTTAGACTGAGGATGCTACTTCTAGGAAATTATCCTTCACATACACTTGTACATAAACAAAATTCACTGCAGGATGGTTGAAACAGCAAAAAGCTGGACAATGACAATGACCATCAGTTGGTGACTGGTCCCTTCAGTGGAATGTTACACAGCTGTTAAAAAGAAAGAAAAAAAAGCGATGTGTTCTTCTGATTTGGGACAATCTCTAAGACAGCTTTGTAAGTAAAAACAACCAACCAACCACCAACAGCAAAAAAAAAAAAAAGAAAGGCAAGATGCAGAACAGTGTGAATAGTGGTTCCCCATTTGTATAAAAGAGGAAAGTAACACAGAGAACCTCTATATGCTTAGAGAATACCTGGGAAGATACTCCAAAGTGGTATCAGAGTGAGGCTGTGGGTGCAGCTAGATGGTAATGACTAGAGAACAGGGTGGGAAGTGAGAAGAAGACTTTGAGAAGTCCTTCTGTGCTCTTCGCATGTTTTACTATGTGCATGCATTTCTTTCCAATGAAAATACTTGTTCATAAGAAAGGTAATCTGAGAAACTATGTATTACACATGAACATAGATTAGATGGAAAGAGAGAAACTAAATTTGTGGAATTAGTGTGGTAGAATTATATGCACATGGTCACAGACTCAATGTTAACTTAGAAAAATTAAATTAATTGAGAATTAGTGTAGTAGAATTGCAAGTTATTCTTTTCTTTAAAATGTTATTTTAATGTTGCCATTGAAATCGACAAAAATTAGTGTGTGTGTTGGGGAGTGGGGCTGGGTGCCTGAGGAAATAAGTAATATCTTTATAAATACGTAGGTCTGAAATGAATAAACTAGAGAATAATGAGCTAGACAGAGCTCGCAAAATGAGAGGAGAGGAGCCAGGGTGTCTGTGCTTGGTGGGGCAGCTGGCAAGGCACACCATGGTGGGAACTCAGGGTCAGACCTCGACGACATGAGAGGAGGAACCAGGAGGGTTGAGGGAGAGGTTCAGCTTGCAGAGCCAGGGAAAACCAGCCCTCTGGATCGCTGGTTGAGGATGGGTAGTGGGGACAGAGCTGATGAGAAATATGCAGATCCCATAAATTTCAAATGAGACATTTCCTTAGGAGGACAGGGCTAAACTCTGTACCTGTAAGATCACTACTCAAGAAATTTTGATTTCTCGTGCCTCTCAATAAAAAAAGAAAAAATAATTGAGCATGCACCCCCCAATAAATGTATATTTATTTATTTAATGACTATATGTAGTATTGTACGAATACATTACAAAACATATGAAAAACAGATTTTAGAAAGGTACGCTTAATCTGAAGTACTTAATATTTTAAAATATTTTCTCACCTTTATTAAAATAATAATAATGATATAAAATAAATATCATTTTTAGGAAAAGCAATTTAGTTAAATATTGTTGTTGTGTGCCATTGAGTTGATTCTGACTCAAAGCCACCCTATAGGACAGAGCAGAACTGCCCATAGGGTTTTCTAGGCTATAATCTTTACAGGAGCAGATTGCTAGGTCTTTTCTCCCACGGAGCTATTGGTGGGTTCAAACCACTGACCTTTTGATTAGCAGCGGAGAGCTTAACCATTGCGCAACCAGGGCTCCTTACGTAGTTAAATATAAACCAAAAAACTCCAAACCAGTTGCTGTCAAGTCGATTCCAACTCATGGTGACCCCATGTATTGCAGAGTAGAACTGTGCTCCGTAGGGTTATCAAGGCTGTCATCTTTTAGAAGCAGATCGCCAGGACTTTTTTCCCAAGGTACCTCAGGGTGGATTTGAAGCACCAACCTTTCAGTTAGTAGTCCAGCACTTAACCGTTTGTGCCACCCAGGAACTTTGGAGAGTTAACTATACTCCATGGTTTTCAAAAAGCTTGGCTTAACCTTTTGTGATGTGATCATACAGAAGTACGGTTTCAATGTCAGAATAAATGGATGTTGGTTTTAAAGGCTGCCATACTTAGGACAATGAATAAGGAAGACTGAAGAAGAATTGATACCTTTGAATTACAGTGTTGGCAAAGAATACTGAATATACCATGGACTGCCAGAAGAATGAGCAAGTCTGTCTTGGAAGAAGTACAGCCAGAGTGATCATTAGAAGAGAGGATGGCAAGCCTTTGTCTCACATACTTTGGATATGTTATCAGCACATGGAGAAGGACACCATGCTTGGTAAAATAGAGTGTCAGCGAAAAAGAGGAAGACCCTGGACGAGACGGATTGACACAGTGGTTGCAATAATGGGCTCAGACATAGCAACGATTGTGAGGATGGTGCAGGACCAGGTGGTGTTTCGTTCTGCTGTACATAGGGTAGCTATGAGTTGGAACCAAGACTGCACCTAACAACAATACTTAAGATACCTCATAAGAACACATAGATTCAAATGGGAGAAGTGTGTTAGTGGCAGCATTTAATAAATTGTAATATTCATTTTCTAACCCTAGCCACCACTTCTTTTGGTTGGGGTTAAAATTTTGAGAGTTAACTTTCAACTTCCTTGAGCTTTCCTTGCAAACTCATTGAAAAATCTTGTCTTTTTCATTTTTTTTTTTTTTTTAACATATCCAAAATCTAAACCCGTTGCTGTTGAGTTGATTCCAATTCATAGTGACCCTATAGGACAGGGTAGAACTGCCCCGTAGAGTTTCCAAGGAGCGGCTGGTGGATTAGAACTGCCGACCTTTTGGTTAACAGCCTGAGCTCTTAACTACTGTGGCATATAGGTTCTCTAAAATCCTTTGTTTGGAAGATTTAAAAAACAGAAAATTGTGTTTTCTAGATTTTAAATATGCAGATATGACTTTTTGTTGGCAAACATGATTTTTGTGACCAAAAAAATCATATAACTAAGGAAACATTTCCAAAAATCTATCTCCATAGCGAGGTTTCTTTCAAAAGGTATTTTCCTGTTTGTTGTTATAACATCACCTTTACCTTGAAGACACAATTTATGTGTGTTTATTTTTGAGAAAATTGCCACCAGGAAGCACACCACTGAGAACTATTGTCTTAAAAATAAGGCCAGCAAATTGGAAACACTTGTCTTTTTTATAGGTCCCTGGGTGGCACAAGTCGTTTGTGATCAGCTGCTAAACTAAAGGCTAGTGATTCAAATCTATCGAGTGGTGCTGTGGAAGAAAGGCCTGGTAATCTGCTTCTGAAATATCACAGCTATGAAACCCTTATGGAGCACAGTTCTACTCTGCAACACATGGGGTCACCATGAATCGGAATTGATTCAATGGCAATGGGTGTTTCCTTTCCTTTTTTTTTTTTTTCAGTCTTTTTTGCAGGAGGAAAAAAGCATACACAGCTTTGAGTTTGACAATTCTATTAAGAACTCTGCAATAAGATAAACATCGAACCACTATACGGTAAAAACATTTTCACGGTCATCCCTATCTTTTTACAGAGAATAGTAAAAATGTACTAATTTTAAAGGTCTTATTTTTATAAAATTAACCATACTGATGACATTCTTGGGCACTTTTTACATGTCTGTCTTTAACTTCTTTGTTGTATTTACTCACCTGGGAACAGCGTAGTGAATCAAGTTCATGTTCTGGCCTATTTCTGTAGCCTTCACCTGGATTCTGATTTCAGTCACAGCAGCTATTGTTAACTTGTATAATTTTCCCATGAAGCATTATTTTAACTAATGAAGTCACTGACTGTTGAAAATACAACTTTTCTGGTAATTTTTCCTTTATGGACTCACAGGTGAGTAGGTGGTCTTCTATTTCATTACTGAAGCATAATCAAGCAAATACCCTTATTTGGAAATACCGTTATGTGAAACAGCACTACTTGTGTTCAACTGTATAAAAAACCTCCCACACTGCAGTCTGCTGCTTTCAAAAAACAGTGATGTTTTCTTGTGCATCGTCCAGCAGAATTGCCAACGAGATCATGCGTTCTATTTTGTAGCCATAGTGTTTTCCATTTATTATTTTAGTTGTTTTTACCTCATCAGTAAGAATGAGTGTTTTCCTAATGGTATGTGGCTTTTTGCCTTAAGCAATTAAGTAAAAAAACAAAAACAAAACTCAAAACGGGCTCCTAAATATTCAGCTTAGTAAAAATTCTAGACTAGATTTAGTATTGCACGACCTTAAACCAAAACCAAACCCAATGCCGTCGAGTCGATTCCGACTCACAGTGACCCTACAGGGCAGAGTAGAACCGCCCCATAGAGCTTCCAAGGGGCACCTGGCGGATTTGAACTGCCGACCTTCGGGTTAGCAGCCATAGCTCTTAACCACTACGGCACCAGGGTTTCCTGCACGACCTTAAACACTGCTAAAACATCTAAAATGATTTCTATTCATATTGTGGATATTTAGATTTTAGATATCTTGCTAGTTATAATGGATTCATACCAGCATTAACTATTATCTCAAGGCACAATCTATGCTTAGGTGAGGGTTTTTTTTTTTCTTTAATGATAAACCAAAAAAAACACAAATCAGTTGCCATGGAGTCGACTCTGACTCATAGCAACTCTGCAGGACAGAGTAGAACTGCCCCATAGGGTTTCCAAGGAGCAGCTGGTGGATTCAAACTGCTGACCTTTTGGTTAGTAGCCCTAGCTCTTAACTACTGCACCACCAGGGCTCCAGCAATAGTGATACAACAACAACAACCCATTGCTGTCGAGTTGATTTTGACTCATAGCAACCCTACAGGACAGTGTAGAACTGCCCCATAAAGTTTCCAAGGAACACCTGGTGGATTTGAACTGCTGACCTTTTGGTTAGTAGCCACAGCTCTTAATCACTACGCCACCAGGTTTCTGGCAATAATGATAAACCAAAAACCTAACTTGTTGCCGTTGAGTCAATTCTGACTCAGAGCAATAATGATAGTGGCTGTAAATTCATGTTTCAAATAGTCTCTTGGCTTCAAATTTTATTTTTTGGGTCTGACTTCTTGTTGATCAGATTGGATTGTCATTGTTTTACCTCATAATGTGGCTGCACGTGTTCAACTGGTAAGAGAAGTGTCAACCCAGCCATTTTCTTACTGTTTACTTACAACTGCATTATTTGTATTAGTTTTAATATTCCTCTTTCCCCCTAGGAATTTCTTTAGGGTATCTGCCCATTTGGTAAAGATTAATTTAGTTAAAACAAAATAATTTAATCCATTAGTCCATAAACTCTCTTCCCCTAGTACCCAAACACAAAACCCACTGCCGTTGAGTCGATTCCAACCCATAGTGACCCTATGCTGTCCCATAGGTTTTTCAAGGCTGTAAATCTTTACATCTTTCTCCCATCGAGCGGCTGGTGGGTTCATACCTCTAACCTTTTGGTTTGCAGCTGAGTGCTTTAACCACTGTGCCATCAGGGCTCCTCTTCACCAAGTAAGTCTATATAAATTGAAATCTCTTGAAGTAAGTCTAATGTGAATTACCCCGAGGGAGGTCTTTGTGAATTTCCCCTTCTTCCCTTAGGTTAAGGAGCCCTGGTAGCACAGTGGATAGATAAGTGCTTGGCTGCTAACCAAAAGGTCGGCATCCATCAGCCACTCTGCCGGAGAAAGATGTGGTGGCCTGACTCTGTAAAGATTCAAACCAAAAATCAAACCCATTGCCATCAAGTCGATTCCGACTCATAGTGACCCTATAGGACAGAGTAGATCTGTCCCCTAGGGTTTCTAAGGCTGTAATCTTTACAGACCTTTTGGTTAGCAGTTGAGCGCTTAATCATTGAACCACCAGGGCTCCTTCTGTAAAGATTATAGCTTTGGAAACCCTATGAGGCAATTCTACCCTGTCCTATAGTGTCACTATGAGTTGCAATGGACGGCAGTGGGTCCCTCGGGTTACGTCACATACCACAGGACACAGGATCCTCTGACATACAGGCTGAGTAAAATTGACAGTGCCAATCCATAGCTAAAATATTGGCCAAGCTCACTTTCTTATTTTTTTAGGAGAAAAAATATGTCCTAGGATGCAAACAGATTTTTCCCTTACTCCATGGATCTTCTTGGCATCCCACTTTGGCAACCACTGTTCTAGAGAAGAACTCTTTTCAGGCGACTGCTGTTTAAGTCCTCTCTGCCCATTTTTCTGGGTCAGACAAGGACTTCACAGGAATGAGCATCTGGATTAAGTATAATCCTTGAGTTAGTGAAAAATCTTAAGACTTGCCATGCAGTGTGCAATGCCATGACACGTGTAATTAGCAGAGCTTGAATTTTTTAGAAGGACACCTACACGTCTTCCTCTCCCCATAACAGATCCAGCCTCCATCAAGGATATTTGTGAAAATATGTTTGTGATCCCAAAGGTCAAACAGACAGTTTCTTAACGAAGTCCAGTCCCATTTAACCTGACAAACATTACAGCCAGGCGAAGGGTTGAATAGGAGTCCCTGCGGAGTGCAAATGGTTACGTGCTCAACTACTAGCCAAAAGGTTGGTGACTGAAACACACCCAGAGGTCTCGGAAGAAAGGCCTGGCAACCTACTTCCAAAAGGTCACAGCCTTGAAAGCTCTATGGAGCGTAGCTGTACTCTGCAACACATGAGGTCACCATGAGTCAGGAATGACTCACAGCAACTAGTTTGGTTTTTTTGTAAGCGCTGAGTAAACACATACAGGCAGTCCCTGGGTTATGAATGTCGACTTAGGGACAATTTGTACTTAAGAACAGACTGCCAGAAAGCCTATTATATTAAAAATTTGAGTTAAATACATACAATAGTTCATAATAATGAACACTTGCACTACTTTGTGATGCTCATGAAAATACCGTGTGATTTGGCAATGTTCTGTAAGTGTTTTACATGCATAGAAAGGTAAAATATATACTATATCCTAGGACAAACATTTAACTGATGCTAAATAAGAACTGTAGGTATCTGTTTCGACTTAACTTACAAATTCAACTTTAAGACAGATTTAGGAACAATCTTGTTCGTAACTCGGGGACTGCCTGTATACTCAGCAATGGAAATATCTCAGCCCTTCTGTTTCCCTCTCTGTCCCCAAAGGGAAATGGCAAAATCTGCACCCAAGAGGCATTGTAAATGATAAAATCATCTTTTCTTTAGTGAGGAGAGTCTGGAACGAGGCACCTGTAGGATGAGTCAGCTACGAGTCCACCATTGATGCTCTTGCCTTCAAGTTTCTCTGCGAGACACAGAACCCAGGTCTTCACACCTCTGAGTGTTTCTTCATACATTTCCACAGTGTTATGTCTAGTCATCTAGAAAGCCACTAGTAGACATATCTCCACGAACACTTTACATGTAACTTAAACTCATATCCTTAAAATCTTTGGAAGAAGATTATGTTTCAAAGAAGAATCCCATGAAAAAAATCTACATAACTATTTAAAACTCATGTTCTGTTTTAGGTTGTACAAGAGAGACAGATATATTTGGGTCCTTCAAATGGTAGGTTTTATTCCTCTCCAGGAGGCAGCAATATCCAGCCAAACACCAAAAGACAGGAGCTCAAGTCTTTTCTTCTCTGTGCTTGGCAAACGTGGGCTGAAGGAAAGTGAATGAATAGCTGAGCCGGGTAGTGTGGTCATCTGCTTCCGCTTCAGAAGGATTTAGAGAGGAAAGAGGCCAAGACAGGTGCCAAGGCTTAGGACGCAACCATCTTTTTGAAAAGAAACACTTGAAAGTTATTTGAGGGCATCTGGTGCTCAAAAAGAGCCCTGGTGGTGCAATGGTTAAAGAACTCATCTGCTAACTGAAAGGTCATCGGTTTGAACCCACCAGGCACTCCAAGGGAGAAAGATGTGGCAATCTGCTTCTGTAAAGATTTACAGCCTTGGAAACCCTATGGGACAGTTCTACCCCGTCCTATAGGGTTGCTATGAGTTGGAATCGACTCGACAGCAGTGGGTTTGGTTTTGGGTTTGGGGGCTCAAAAAGGAGTCTGGTGGTGCAATGGTGAAAGCACTTGGTTGCTAACTGAAAGGTTGGTAGTTTGAACCCACCAGCTGCTCCACAGGAGAAAGATGTGGCAGTCTGCTTCTGTAAAGATTACCACCTTACTCTATGAAGCAGTTTTACTCCGTCCTATAGGGTCGCTATGAGTTAGAATTGACTCGAAAACAGTGGGTTTTTTTGGTGGTGCTCAAAAAGGAGCACTGGTGGTGCAGTGGTTAAAGTGCTCGGCTGCCAACTGAAAGGTCAGTGGTTCGAACATACCAGCTGCTCTGTGGGAGAAAGATGTGGCAGTCTGCTCCCATAGAGATTACAGCCTTGGAAACCCTATGGGGCAGTTCTATTCTGTTCAATAAGGTTGCTATGAGTTGGAATTGACTCAATGGCAGTGGGCTTGATTTGGTGTTTTTTTTTTTTTTCTTCTGGTGCTCAAAAACAGCAAAACAGTTAATTGTTGTTAGCTGCTCTTGAGTTGGCCCCCAACTCATGGTGACCCCGTGCACAATAGGATCAGAATGTTGTGATCCTTTTCATTGGCTGATTTTTGGAAGTAGATCACCATGCTTTTCTTCCGAGTCTGTCTTAGTCTGGAAGCTCTGTTGACACCAGTTCAGTATCGCTGCAACACGCAAGCCGCCAGGGACAGATGGGTGGTGGCTGCACATGAGGTGCATGGGCCAGGAATTGAACCCCGGTCTCCTGCATGGAAGGCGAGACTTCTACCGCTGAACCACCACTGTCCTCAATATATTTAATATCTTAGGACATAAAAAATAAAGCAGACATCAAAATCCCTGAAAATGGCCTGGGAGAGCCATTCTCCTAGGTAAGAGAAGGGTGTGCGGTCAGGCCAGTAATGCTGTAATTACACCACAATGTTTTTCTCTTTTTCTTTGTGGTTTACAGTTACAATTACGATTCCTTAAAGTAATACTAAAAGTTATACTTAAAAACAACTGTCTTAAGTCAATGTTTGGGTTTCCCATGGCAGACATAAGTCATCCAGTGGGGGCTGCGCTGCCTCCTCTGGCTCTGATGAGGGTAGCCATGGAAAAGCAGGTCACTAGGATAAAATTAAAGAGCATCTCTCGATCTAGCTCTGAAAACTCACCCTCTTTAAATAACAGTGATGTAATCTCTTCCTTTACAAAAACAATTAGAGCAACACTGGGTGAGGTAATAAGGTGGAAAGCCGCTATATATATAGTGGCTTTGGACAATTACATGTATGTTATAACTGAAGGTGTGCCAAAGCTGCCAGTTTTCTAAAAGAAAGACATTCCATCCCATTGGCTGTTGTAGTGTTTGAAATTCCTATGCTATTCACACTACCTCAAGGCTTTATGATTCCAGGAGGTTTGAGTTAATAGACCTGGGAAGGATAAATTCACTTGGTTTTGTAGGAATACTCCAAATTGAGGCGTCTGGCTGGAACAGGATAGCTAACCCCAGTTTGAATCAAACTCCATGTTGTTAACTAGCTAGACTCCATTTTGAATCAGACTTTAGGCTGACCAAAGCCTCTGCCTCTGCACTCCTGAGAATCTAGCCTGGGACTTCCCTAAACCTTAACCACTCTTAGCAAATAAGGGTGGGGCTGAGAATGTGGTTGTTCCAAGACGGGTTTGCTGATGATGATGTCCCAGCGGCCCAGGACGTTGAGGACTCAGGCTTCTGGTACCAGCAGAGCCACTTGTGCTCGCTGCCTCCCAGGCTCCTGGGAGTCATCCCAGGTAAACAGTCTCTCAAATCCAAGCTCCGTTCTCTTTGCATGACCCTCTTTGAGATTTATTGTTGGACTTCTTTACTTTCATTTTCAGTTTATATTCTAAACATTTTGACGAGTTAGTTGCCAAATTAAGTTTGGTGAGGCTGTCACTGTGGTTCTCCCAGGTCTAATAAGCCGCAAAAACTCAGGGCATGGGTTGACCAGTAAAAGCCGATAGGGCAGTTGCCTGCCACTGAGAGGTTCTGTGGCAAAGTGGTTAAAGTCTCTCGTGACAGGATAAGCCAGTTGCAAGGCAGGCTAGAGTGATAGGCTACCTGGTGGCTGCAAGGAAATTCTCACACAACGAAAAACACATCGGTTTCAAAACCGAGTCCCAACCCTGTGGCAAGAACCCTGGATAGGACTTTATTTATTTTTATTTTTTCCCATAAAAAAATTTATACATACATTGTTATGTGACTCTGATTGCTCTCCCCATACTGTGACAGCACACTCCTACTTTCCACCCCTGACTCCCCATGTCCGTTCAACCAGCTCCTAACCTCCTCTGTATTCCCATCTCACCTCCAGACAGAAGCTGCCCATTTAGTCTCTTGTATCTACTTGAGCGAAGAGGCACACTCATCACGAGTATCACTTTATGTCCCACAGTCCAGTCCAATCCCTGTCTGAAGAGTTGGCCTCGGAAATTGTTTTAGTTCTAGGCTGATAGAGAATCTGGGGGCCATGATTTCTGGGGTTCCTCGTCTCAGTCGGACCATTACATCTGGTCTTCTTACTAGAATTTGAGTTCTACACCGCACGTTTCTCCTGCTCCATCTAGGACTCTCTGTTGTGTTCCCTGTCAGGGAGGTCATTGGTGGTAGCCGGGCACCATCTAGTTCTTCTGCTCTCAGGATGATGTAGTCTCTGGTTTATGTGGCCCTTTCTGTCTCTTGGGCTACTACTTTCCTTGTGTCTTTGGTGCTCTTCATTCTCCTTTACTCCAGGTGGTTGGGACCAATTGATGCATCTTAGATGTTGCAAGCTTTTAAGACCCCAGACACCACTCACCAAAGTAGGATGCAGAACATTTTCTTAATAAGATTTGACCTAGATGTCCCCTGAAAGCATGGTCCCC